>NC_046615.1:20124957-20466327 GCF_900324465.2 Anabas testudineus | reverse complement strand
TGCAATCCTTTCAACGCCTCGCCACTCCTGCCAGTTGCCTGGAGACGGGGTCGCCTAAGCCACAGAGCTAATGATACTGGGAGAGGATGAGGAGGAGAGGGATGGAGACAAGGATGCAAAGAGAGAGGAGTGGGTTCAAAACAAAAGAAAGGAAGGAAAGAAGAGATGGAGCAGCAATAGAGGAGAGGGCGGTGCATTCACCTTGTATTGTTACAGGTTCTGATTCCGACTTGCTGAAGTGCCCTTGAGCAGGACCCCAGACCCCCAAGCAGCTCGCTCCCTGTGAACCAGGGGGAAACACCAGCTCAATGCACTTGTTGTGTTTTCACAACAGGCGGCTCAGACACAGTGATTCCAGGCGTTGGGAGGTGAGTTGGTCAAACACAGCCTGCCCCCCACTCCCCCACCCCTCCTCTGTCTGCACACACAACAACACATGTTGGAAAAAGGAAGTAAACACATTTATTCAGCATGTTGTTTTCCATTTTTGTGCACTGGCTTAATTTTTATATTTGCATGCTCCACTACCACACTGTGGCTCCAAAAGTGTCTTGCTTCAAAACAGAGCAGAGATTTTCCTCTGCTGTAAAAAAATAAGCAACAGGCACGAGTGGTTGCACCCAGACCCACCATGATGTGATGCATATGTGTATTCATACGTAAACAAACTGAATTAGTGACATATTTTGTCGTCTTTTAGTTATTTTGGTACAATTTCGAACCACTAACTTCACCAAAGACTCTTCATATTTCTGTGTGTAGCAGAAGCAGGAGACCATATTACATGCACAACACGCAGGAGGGAGGGCGGAGGGGGCAACTACAGCAGAAGACCCACCGCTGGGTTGACAAAGCAACAGTGTCAGCGATTGCTCACCTTTGCACCATGTTCTGAGTGTGGGGAGGGGCTGGAGAGAACAGCGGAGACCTGCTAATTGATTTCATTCCTCTGGAAAGTCATTTCATCATACTTGGTGTTTTTAACCCTTGTCTTACGACAGCCTTACAGCACTCGGTCTGCACAGAGACTCACAGCCCTCTGGGAAATTATAAGCCTCTGAGTGTGTGTGTGTGTGTGTGTGTGTGTGTGTAGACTGAGAGACTTGGTACATGAGATGTAAGTGAAGATGGATTCCTAATGCATTATGCAGACATCGTTTGGATGGATGAACATGCTGCACACATTCAGCTGGATCTTTAATATTTAAACTAGAAGCAGCAAAAACATATAACCAGAGACCGAATCCAAGGGTGCTTGTAGATTTGCTGATCAAAGACATTTTTAAACAGATGTTAACATACGAGGGTTGTAAAGCATCAATTATTACATCTCAAGGCCTTGAATAAAGTTTTTTCTTTTCTTTTTTAGAAAAGATTTCAGACATTTACAGATTTTTTGACCTGCATGTTAAAAATGTACTTGGCTTAAAGGGAAGGTCCATTTTTTTAACTGGACCATTAATAGTTAATGCACATGTTGTGAGAATACAAAACATTAAATCTCCTTGGTAAAAAAAAACAAAACAAAACATTTCATTTTAAATAAAACATTAGTATATGTTTAGGTGTCGTATATTAATGCTTCTACTTTTTCAAAATACACCCTAGATACATTCAGACCAATTACCACATCAGTGCCTTATGGAACAACAGTGCTGTACAGTGTTTATACAGCTCAAACATCCTACCTAATGATAGAGTTACATGTGGGGACTCTGGCTACAGGTATACTGGAAACCTTACACCTGGACTGGGCACACTGGGAGACAGGTTGAACTGGTTTGTGTGATTTTTAAGGTTTTAATAAGGTGGGTGAGACACTGTTGTGGAAGCCTAAACACACACTGTATCTGTCACGTAGACTTCACAATGTCATCTTTAAAACATTTCACCTTTTTTAGACTTTCATAAAGTCATCTCTACAAAAGACCAATCAGACTGAAGCCACACACACATATTTATCCTGTACCTAAACACACCCACTGAGACATTTGACTTAGTGTGGGTGTTGTTTGCATATTTCTGGGACATTACGTTCTGTCTCCCTTCATGTTTTTGCTCAAAGGAGGAACTGGCAGTTGGTCACATAGCGCTGATGTTCATACACAAGACAGACTTAAGAGGAAGTGATACGGCCAGACTAAACATATTTTGCTGCTTTTGGTTCTCCTCTAGCTAAGTAAAATAAATCTATTTTCCAACAGCCAGGCTGTGACACCTGCAAAAAACAAAACAATGGTACAGCGTAACAAATTTTATTGAATGTACAAAGCACCTAATAACAAATTTGCTACAGATTTTTTTTTTTTTTTTACATTTTCAGCTACGTGATGTTACCATGAGAAGCTGAGTGAGTCACATGGACAAAGTGTTTGAATCCTTTTGTAGTAAATAGATTAATAAATACATCCATCTTCACACTTAGTGCTAAAAAGCTGCTATTATGTGTCATATAAGAAAATACAAGACAAAAAACTTCAATATCGAGAATTGCACCAGAACATGATATGTATCCAACATGCCAAAATAAAACTTTTCAAAACACTTTGTACTGTAAAGCTCTGCTTTTAATGATACCATCATCATCATCTACTTTTTACTTCTAGAGTCACCACTGTGATTTTTTCACACATATAAAAACACATAAAAACACTTAAAACCAACTGTAAAAAATAAATGCAGTAAACTGAAGCTCCATAGGGCATAAATAAGTTACATTACTAGGTCAGTGTGTAAGGCATACAAAAACAACATTCCATAACTTACTGCTGAGGTTAACATGAGAAAGTGTCAGTCAGTGCAACAGTCACACTATGTATAAAACCCTTTGAGGTACAAGGTTGTTCAACTTGACACCGAACATTGAAGGTGGCCTAAAATCAAATTCCCAATTGGCCCAAATCAAAATCACTGTTGCATTGCAACCAATCACAAGTTCTCATCCAAAAAGGAAATAAACATTCAGTGTTCAGGACTTCTATTTATTTCAAGGCACCATCCAAGTACGCCCGGATCCTCTCTCTGTGGGGCTGGGTGAAGCAGTGGCCGATGACCCGCTCTGTTTCCCGGACCCGCTTCTGGAAGCGATCGCGGTCTCGTGCCATCTCCTCCCAGTGTCCTTTACGAGATGCCTGTCGAGCAAATGGCCAAGTCCTCATAACGTGGACTTCAACAACCGGAGAAAACCGCACCTGAAATCCAGAAGAAAGGGTTTGTTAAAACCATGCTAATGGTGACATGAACTTTAAGTGTGATTTACCTATTAATAAACTATTAATTAGTTTCTAGTGAAAATAGATATTTTAATGTAGAGTATGAGTATGAGTCACTAAAATAGTGGTTAGTACAGATCAGAGCTAAGTCTGAAGTGGGTCAAAATCTATCTAATCCGAAAATACCCACAGTTCTTAGACAGCTATGTAGGCGGTGACTCCGTCTCCTGCCTCAGGGTGTATTTTTTGTGTCTGATGTAACTGGGTCTTAATTGACACGAACTTCAATTGACTTTGCAACACTGCTGCAACTTCATTCAGTCCATGTGGAGGTCGAATTCTCTGCTGACTTGGAGTCACATGAGCCGCTTAGTCATAACAACCCAGAGCGTTGCTAAACGACAGCAAACAACAGCTCAGCTTAGCACACTGTGCAGTACAGCGTGTCAGCTGAGACACGAATGAACCCTTATCTCAGACATTCAGACCCAAAGACTCAGCAAGAGCCAGCAGAAGACACTCCCTTGTGATATTAGTGTAATAACTCTGTATGTACTGAAATAGTTGGAACAGTAACATTTTTAACCATTTTTTTTCTCTACTGTCTCAAAATTGACTAGTATGGTGGTTTAAATTAAAAATGATTAGATACTGACCTTTTTCTGAGTGGTGCTGGCCTGATTGTCCTTCTTCTCCTCTGGCCATGACTGAGGTTTTTGTCCAGGTCTTTTCCATGGCACCAGTGTCTTGTCTGGATGGGAGCGATGCTTTAATCGTCTCTCTGGAAGGGAAGGCTTGGTGATGCTGGATTTTCTTGGCGTCTTGTTCTCCTCCTTTTTGGGAGGATTTTGTGTTTGGTGGACAACAGGCCCTTCGCTGGACTGGAGTGTTGTTGCTGGGGAACTCTGGAGACGGGCTTGAAAGTTGAGAGGGTGGTAAGGGTCGTCTTTCTGGCAGAGAGATTTCCACAGCTGCTCTTCTTCGTCATCTTCAGACGAAGGAGGAAAGCTGCTCTCCTTCTCCTCAGTGTCAGTGTCTGACTTGGGTGGGGGTGCAGGAAGTGAGGCCTGTTGTTTAGTGATTGTGGCAGTTTGGGTGGTGGTTTGAGGATATATGGTACTGACTGTGCATGCAGTGAAGCACATGGGATTGTAGGGATCTTCAGGACTGCTGAAGAACTCCCAAAGCCTCTCACTCTCCTCCTTGTCAATGTCAGGGCTCGAACCATCTGAACTGGCCCAGCTGCTCCAACTGCTCTCGCTGTCAGACCGACTGACCCAGATGTTCAGGCCTCGAGGGCCCAACATCTCCTCACTGGCCTTGTTCACTGACATAAAATCAGAATCACTATTGTCCTTCACATCACTTTTACTTTTCCCCATGTCTGTGTTTGTTGAAATACAAGCAGAGAAGAAGAAGGGGTTGTAAGGATCGCTAGATTTTGACAGAGACTCCCAAAGCGCCTTACTCTCTTCACTGTCAAATTCTACGTTCTGATCTTCCTCGCTACTCCAGTGACAGCTTTTCTCCTCTTCTGAAGTGTCCTGTTTGAAATTTTTCTTCTTCGAAATATCCTGTTTGAAGATTTTCTCGCTGCTTTTATTACAAACATCGTTTGAGCCAGAGCTATCGCTGCTTGACACAAATATGTTCCAGTCGCCAGGGAAGCCCATTTTCCAGGTAGATTGGTGCCCAAGAAAGATTCCTTCTTCTTTACCAGCTGTTCTGGACACAAAGTCGTCCACTAGTCCGCAGCACAGGTCGTCTGCTTGCAGACTGGACAGCAGGGCCTCAGCAGTGGATTGGCCGTTGAAGGGGTCGCCAACATCAGCACAGAAGTTAGAGAGGGGATTCGAACCACCGACCATGACTCCGTTCTCTCCGTCAAACAACGAGGAAAACAGGAAGGACTCAGTTGGGTTGGCTGCAGTGGTCATGTGCTGGATGTGCTGACCCGTCTCATCTGTGATTCTTACATGAACCTCAAATCTAAACATCTGGAAAACTAAAAGGAAAAAAGAACAGTGAAGATGTGAGTGTACTGAAATCCTGTAAATCTGTAAACTGAAATGTTTATGACAGAGGTATTGTGATCTTTGTGACATGAACATTTACTGAGTATCAGAGACAAGTTTAATTCAGCAGTAAAACCTTTATAATACTGGTTTTGTGGTACAATATAATTACGACCCATTTAACTTATTCCTAAGACGTCAATAAAAAAACTACGTCTCTTTGTGTTCACATTATTAGTAATAATTAGTAGTTAAACCCATTTTTCTAATTTAATTTTCAGGTGGTGTCTTCAATCATTTTAAACACTGGATTAATCGAAATGAAAACTGGTTTTGCATGTTTAGTTCTGTTTAGCAGAATTTATAAAATAACAATCCCTATGGAGTACCACAAGACCTTTAATACGAGCTTGTTAATATATAATATATAATATATTGTGAATTTGCATGATGTCGTTAGTTTGTTGTAACGAAACTAAAAATGATCAACACACAGTGAAACTACTAATACTGGACTTTCAAGTTAGAGCTAATGAGCTAATGTTAGCTTTAAGCAGATAGATAGCTAATAGGCTTTAACTTTAACTAGAAAAAAATAATAAGCTTTAACTAGAAAGTCAAGTATAGTAATAACACTTTATTTAAATAGTTATTTACAGTAAACACACAACACAGCGGTTCCACTTTAACACTAATGGCGACTTTTGATGCGACTTTGCTCCTACCTGACACGAAGGTGTAGTAAATGACCTGCACCAGCAGCCGAAGCTGTTCCCACAGGACGGTGAGCATCTGTCTGGTCCAGGGCAGAAGCGCCATCCCTCCGCTGCCGAACCTCTCCATCGCCGTCCGTTCGGAACCGTTCTCCGCGCCAACGGTCGTAGCCATTTTCCCCTGCTTCCTCTCGGGTGGTGTCGTCGAGGTTACAAAGAAAGGAAAAAACCCTCACGTATTCTGGTATTCCTCGTCGAAAACCAACAGATGTCGCGTGTTCGTCGGTGACAGATGTGCGTCGATGTGCTGTCGCTTCATTTTCCGGCAGGTTTGTGCCATTTTCCCGAACTCCTCCGTCAAATGTTCTGTCTTTTCTCCATGGTTCTCGCTCGTGTTGTCGTCGTCGTCGTAGCGGAGGCGAATGTCTCCCGGATGGCGACACGGGCCCTTAAAATAAACAAGCGGACGTCACGCCGCGCGGTGACTGGACACTGCAGCTGCCACTCGCGACGAACGTCCCTCAAACCCCGCCCCCCGCCGCCTTACGTAACGTATGACGCATGGAAAGTGCCCGTAATTTCGTCGGCTACCTGGAAAACCCAGGTAACCTGCTTCTGTTTATCAAGTGAAAATAAGAGTATTAAAAGCGAAACTGGGGTGAGGTGGAGAAATTATCAAGAAAACTCCAAGAAAATATACAGAAAAAAACTGTATTACAACTTACTGTACACATTAGGTGAATAAGTGCTGAGATTCTTTAATTCAAAGTAGCAGTATCGGTTTTAAATTAATTAAGTCATTGTTATTATCACTATTATTTAACCTACCTAATATGTAATTAGTAATAATATTTTATACCTATACAGCATATACCATATCCTGCACCTTGTGTTTGACTGTTATTTATTATTCTATTATTACTGTTTACTCTGTGTATTCACTCCCATTGCTGTCCTTATTATGTGTACTATGTAAACAATATTGGCACAGTTTCCTTCAGAATGAATAAAGTGGACTACATGACATTATCTACAGAACATACTGCAATCATATAAGTAAACCTAGTCGTTATGCAGTTCAATATCCCCATGACTGATATGACGCTATAGTTACTGACACATAAAAAGGTAAAGGTCACTGTATAAGGCAAAAAAACAAACAAACAACAAAAAAAAGCCCCACCAAGCATCTCCCACTAAGACCACCATGATAGACATGATGCAGCTTTCAAGTTTGAGTGTGATAAGGATGTTCTTGTCACTTAGGTGAAAGTAACTAAGTATATTTACTCAAGTAACAATTTGAGTTTACATTTACCTTTAGTTATTTGGCAGACACTTTTATCCAAAGAGACTTACAAGTGAGGTAAAAGGAAAAGAAGCCAAAGAGAAGAACTTTAATGTAAAGTGCTCTAGGAAGAGCTTTTTCAGTTTCATGGGGTAAAAGTGCAAGATTTTTATATTTTGTATGTGCAGGTAAAGACTGAAGTGCAGAGAAAAGTTTTGAAAGAGTTCTGTTTTCAGCAGGTTTTGAAAATGGAGTATGAGGCAGCTCAGCGTGCGGAGGTGAGTAGGTCGTCCCACCACCTTGGGACCACAAAGCTGAAAGGTTCTGCCTGGGAACTTTTATGGTGTGGGTGAAGAAACCACCAGACGTTGATCGCTGGCAGAGCGCAGTGAGGGAGAGAGAGAGAGATTGTTAACCAGGATGAGGAAGTGCTGCTGCATTTTGGACCACCGGTAGGAATTTGATGGTGCAGCTGGTAACCCTGTCACAAAGACATTGCAGTAGTCAATCTGAGATATGACCAGAGCCTGCACCGTGAGTTGTGTTTTATAGTCAGAAACGTAGGGTCTCACCTTTCTGATGTTGTAACGGGCAAATCAGCATGCATTCCAACTTCAGTCTTGGAGAAGTTGAGCTGAACATGCCTCTCTCTCTCATCCAGGCAGCGATGTCGGCGAGGCATGCTGAGATGTGTAATGAGACAGTGGAGTCATCCGCTGTTCACTAGGAGCTCGGGTATTTCGAATTCCTTATTTTTACTCTACTACAAATCGGAGGATATTTTAGTATTTTAGATGGGATACAGAAGGCCACAGGTCTGCATCCCACCCCACCAGGTGTGGTACAGCCCAGCTACCAAAGTCGACCGTGGTGCTGGTCCAAAGCCCAGATAAAAATAGGAGGGTTGCAGCATGAAGGGCGTACTTTTACTTGAAAAAAAATTAAACAAGTGAATCTACTTGTAGTTAAGTATTTAGTATGTAGTCAAGTACTTTTGAATATCAAGTTTGTGTACTTTATACACTCCTGCCAATAATGATCACAGCATCAGAAGGGTTGTGGTCTTTTATATTGTGATGTTTTTTACTTTTATATGTAACTTAGTTCTGAACTACAGGCAAAATGTTACTCAACTTTAACACCGAGGATTCCATAAGAAACCACAAATTTAAACCAACTTTGTATTGTATTTTACAAATCTATCATGTTTGATATGCAGAATCTCAATATTAAAACAATCTGAAAACTGTTGAATGTGGTGGAGTATTTTACTACTGATATACAGGGAAGCACAGTACTTATGTGAAGTATTTTGGTAAATGTACTTTGAATTACATGCCAAACCCTGGACCCAAACCCACGATTTTGTCACTACATTATTATTTGATACCAAATGGAACATGTGTTAAAGAAAATAAAAACAGAACAATTTCCAATTTAAACTGTTTTATTAATCCAAAAAGTGTAGTTTATGCCACCAGAGCAGAAGCTGTAGAGGACTCACTGTAAAAGGAAAGAATACAAAGTCAGAGGTAGAACTGAAAATACAAGTGTGAGTGAACAACAGTAAAAAAAATTAACATTGTTATAGGTGCAGTAAGATTTAATTACTACACTAATTACTGCTGTATATAACTTCTTAAATTTGGCCAGTTCATCGTTAGCATCCACTCTAGGTGTTTCAGTGTTTCTGAACTATTGTAAAATCGAAATCTGAAAGAGGTAGTCCTATACCTAACATGTAAACATATTTATAACAGAATAACTACCAAAACATTTAACTGTGTGAAGGGGACTGGCAGAATTGGCACAAAGAAGCCAGTCTGCTAATTTACCTCCAATATTTTTCTAGCACAACAGAAATATCACTACTCTCAATAAGTGGAAGAGCAGGACAATGAATTGTGCTTTAAAAAGAAACCCGCAATATAACCCATGTGTATAGTTTACAATTTATGACAAACTATTTAACAGCAAATTAGAATTGTGGATTTCAAAGAACGAGCTTCCAACATATCTCATCTCCATAAAATTCCTGCCAAACAGAAAACCAAAACTTGGCTCATCTGTAATTTTCTTTTCTTGAAGTTCCCACAGATAAACAAATACTTACTACTTCCAGTTGGGGGCCAGTACTCTCTTGGTCTTGTAGTAACGGGCCAACCTGTGGATCCTGCTCTCAATGAGAATCAGGCGGAACTTGGCATCCTTGTCCTGTAAACAGTAAGAAAAGGTTATGAGTATAATGTGAATTACTGAATTTGTGTATCTAGCCAGTTCAATAACAGTCTATGGTAAAGGTACATTCATGATTGCTGTCAAACTTTTAATAAGATACTACTGAAGTATAATTGTCTACTCAATCTTAAACTCAAAGCTTCATCAATTATCAACATTACGTTGAGCTTGGAGATGGACTTGGAAATTTACATACAAACAGTTCAGAGGGTACTACACCAGACTCAGCTAAATTAAAATCCACCCATTAACGTGCACCACAATGTATTCTGATACCTTTCTGTTTCTCTCCAGGTGCTTCCTGACGGCTACAGCCTTCTTGATCAGGTGGTACAGATCCTCAGGCAGGTCAGGGGCCAGACCCTTAGACTTGAGGATCCTCAGGATCTTGTTGCCAGTGACAAAACGTACCTGGGCCACACCATGGGAGTCCCTCAGAATCACACCTAATGAAGAGAAGACAAACTGGCTTAAAACTTACAACTAACACTGTATGTTACTCACAAACTTAGTTTATATTTGTAACATCAGCTTCATTATGATAATTCACTTCAGATACAAATACAAACAGCTGAAATCTGACATTCAAATAATGAGTTTATCAAACCCAAATAACGAACTATGTCCAGTCTATTTGCCCTGTACTAAATTAAAATGTGTAAATTTATACAAAAAGAATTCAACCTAAGTTTTATATCTAACATTTTTACTCGGCTGATGTTGAGAATGTTTTTGCAAAGTGAAAGAACAAGAACAGAGGAAAAAAATATGTATTTTGAGAAGTCAAACATGTAGTTTTGTCCAAACATTTTTTTCTTTACTGTGTGCCACTTTGATTTGACAGGACAAAATTACAACATAAAAATCATTAATATCACTTTGCACATGAAGACAAGGAACTAAAGCCTATTTATGGTATGGACAGTAAGTTGAGATATCCTAAGTCATGTATACGCCTAACTTGTGAATTGTAAGACTTATGTACATGCTATTATGTTCAGTGTTGTCAATACTTTGAAGTCATTTTATCATTATCTTTGAACATATCACAGCTTTGAACAGATTCTTAACCAACAGAGTTAATTAATAGTTACGAAAGAACCTGTTTTCTATAAATTAAATTATAAATGGATTTAACACAACCTATAAATCCTTAATTTTCCTGACTATATAATTTTACACTTGATCGTTATAGATGTCAAATTGCTTAGGATGTCTGCATTAATGTATAACTTTAAGCAGTTACTTTGTGTGTGTTACACAAATACACGATGCACAAATCATACAGTAGTTAAAACACATGATGGCTTACACGAGTGAAAACTTACCAATCTGAGAGGGGGTCAGACCCTTTTTGGCCAGCTTGAAAATCTGCTCTTTGACATCATCGGATGTGAGCTTCAGCCACTACAAACAGCAGAATTTATTATTAATCATTACATTAGCTCATGTGTTTGCTACCGACAATGACAAGATTGAAACAAAGCGTAATGTCTGTAACTCATACTCACAGTGGGAACACTGCGCCTGTAAGGCAGAGCTGACTGGGACAAGCCCTTTCTGTTTAAAAAGAAAATATAGAGCTAGTTAAGACAATTGGTCGTTTGACAGAAACGTGGGTGCCAACATTACATGTACAAAAGCAACAAAGAACAGTTTCTGGCTTCTGCGATCATGTATTAAACGTTGATGGGCCGGCTAATGCTAGCTTCAAACTTGTGCTAGGGCTGCGAAATTGGAAAATGGATGTCAAATCTTTTATACAGTTGTCCTATTTAATCATCAAGAAAGAAAAGTGCTGCATTTGTGGTGCTGATGTGGACCGTTTCACTGTCTAACCTGTAAATTAGAGTCAAACAGCAAAACCGTGGTGAGCTAGTAGCTCATGCTAGCTAACCGGAGATGGATGTCGATTTGAGGGTGGAAGCATTTAAGTCATTTTGATGCTTCATGGCAGAATCTAACAGCTCAATTTGGTCCTCATGCCTTCCTAACAGTTTTACAAGGTGTATTCCGTCACAAAAACAGATCCTTTCGGGCAAATTTTGAGTTTTAAATGATAAAAAGAGAGCTCACCCGGGAGCGTGCATGCGACCCATGATGGCGGTAGAGGAAGAGAGGCCGCACACGCGACAGGGAATGGTATTCTGCGCCTGCGTCGGAAATGACGCAATTACGCTGAACGGCGCTTGATGGACGCAGAGACTCGTGAGTTCATGAACGATAATAAAAATGATTATTTTAGTTTTATTTGATTATGTATTTATTCACGTGTGTACATCCAGTTAATTTCTTAATAGAAAATGCTTTTAATTTACAGTACTTTTAAAAATCTTTTTTTTTTTATTTTTCTCATGAGGAAATATTTGTTAGGCAAAACGTTTGGAAAACATACGACAAAACGTATTTATCCATTATAACGCTTGTTAGTAAATCTATTGAGAAAAGAAGTAAATACAATATTTATGCATACATTTTTTCCACACGGCCATCTCCGTTTGTGATTGCTCTGTTCTTGGCATTTTGCAAGACGGGTTCATGAAGTTAATGAATGGTGCCTGTGGCTCTAAAATATTAAAGGTTTATGAAAGATACACACAAATAACAAATGTTTATTATTTGTTTATACAAATGTCATGCATGGGTGATAGATAGATACAGATTTACACCCATGGGTTTGTTGTACAGACTAAACCTTCTCTAACACTGCAATGACACCAGTTTGTATCCATGGATAGGGTAGCTAAATAATTCAATAAATAAAATTAAAGAAGCCTTTTACTAATCATAGTCATACCTGTTTGACATAACTGGTTTAAATTAATACAAACCAACACACCACAACTCTAAGTAGATCAGGATTAATCTACGTACATCCAGCACAATTTACACAGCAGAAACAAAGTGTTTGTTCCAAAAACATTTAATTTGCTTTAGGAAAGAAGGATTACAGTACACAAGGATCCATTTAGGTTACAAGTCACCAATTAAGAATAAATAACTGGCCATGTTAATACAAACTCTTCTTGTTTTCTTTGTACAGTCACTAAAAGAGTGGATCAAGTCACTAATATTTATATTGCGAGAGTTGCTCTTAGATCATAATTTTCATGTATATTTCCTAAAAACGTTATCAGATCAATTTATCTTAATTTATTTATTAAACATTAGATTTATAGTTAGAAAGTGGAGAGGAAAGCAGCTAATTTCTGCTCAGGATCTTGTTCCCTTTCTAAGAAGATGGTTTCAGTTAACACTGCCTTTTTGAGTGCTGATCTGTGATTAGTTTGACTGATACTCCCTCAACTTTCAGAATGGTTTCTCTCAAATATTCTGTACTCTCTGGATTACTGGATCTGGACTTGACTGGCAGTTATTCCTAACCAGTTACTCATCACAGCACTGTTACACTGATGTTAGGCACTGGGACTAAGAGTGGCATTGTGGCCCAACTCAGTTTTAACTCACTTTATAGAAAACAATTTGAAAATAATCTGAAATGCAGCTTTGAACCATCTTAAGGAAACAAACTGATTTAGGATCATTGTTATTCTTCAACCATAATCTCTTCATCTAGAGCACAAGTTTGCTCCAAAGCTTATGATACAATGTCCCCTTTAAGGTGTGCTTGTGAAAACAGTCAAGTAATATCATGAGATAAAGACCTGGTAGTGTGCATTTAGTGCAGACCTGTCACAAGACGTGCTCTGGAAGAACTACTGATTTAGTTTTACACATATCACATTGTTAATAAAATATACATTATTTAGCAATAAGGCCAAGTTGAGCATTAAAAAGAGATTGTGAGCACAAACAAAGGCACCCTAGACTGCTCCCTGTTGAGGAGAGTGGTTTGATTTGTTGTCCTTCTCATTACATTTGGCACATTCTTGGGGAATCTTAAGGTCACGGTTGATTTCCTGGAATATGGTGTGTTGCACTACTCTACCCAGAAGTATTTGCTGCAAAAGCAGGAAACCCTATTGCCTCCTATTAGTCTATAAAGAAAATAAACAAGGAAAATGTAAAAACGAGCCCCCTTTCTATTCTTTAAAAAATAAATGTGTCCATCTATATATATATATTCTCTTCTGAAAGTAAGGTGTTTGGTCCTCTAATATCAAAATGTACAAAACATTACAGCTCTTTGTTATAGTTTAGAAAAAAGGGAGATGAAATAAGTGGACAATGTTTGTCACAGAAACAATCTTGATTAGTTAAAGAGGAAATGAAAATATAGCAAAGAGTGGAGAGCAGGCTCCCCTTTGAGGGTGTCTGAATCGGCCTGCTTGGACGCCCTTTGAGGGTGTGACTGAAGGAGGTTTTATTCTGCGTTCGTGTTGGAGGAATGATGTCTGGAACAACATGATTATGGTTGTAAGAAATGACTGACCGAGATGTTCACACTACACCTGTGTCCTTTCATTAACATTAAGAATACGAATTACAACACGATTCATGCAAATTAATTAGTCCATTTGGTTCCTAGGACACCTCACTGCTTCTACTTCAAATTTGATTACGTCAGAAATCGTCCCAAAGACAAGGGTTCCACTACAGACCCTCAAGTTCCCAAACAGTATTTTTATGAACTAAAGGCTGAGGTGACCAGTATTTTCAAGTAAGGTCGAATGCGCTGCATTTCCCATATGATGTGAATGCAGTTTGTGTCTGGAGAGGCGCAGTTCCTCCCGTCTTCAGGGCGAGGCGGCGGCGGGTTAGAAGTAGGGGACAGCCGTAAGTTTGTACCACTTGACCGTCTCCTTGCTGAGGTCAAAGTCTTTGAGTCTGAGCGTGATGCCGCCCAGAAAGTAGTTCTCACGCAGCGACTCAGCGCTGAGCACACTCAGTTGCAGCTCGCGCAGGCCCAAGGTTTCCTTGCTGTAGCCGCTGTACACCAGCTGTGAAGGAAGAGGATGAAGAGGTGAGTGACAAGTGCACCTTTGGGATGAGTAGTGAAATATTTTGACAGAGCAAGAAAGAAGTCCAGCGGTCATAACTGAACGCCCAGATAACTTTTCCTGTGTAACTCCTCACCGAGATACAGACTCTAGTGTGACACTGTCTTTAATATTCAGTAACTTACAACAGTGATTAAGAGGTTTTCAACATCACCAGTTCTAACTTGATGAACCAGTTTACATAAAATTCTTATTGAAAGAAAAACCCTTTCGGTTAATGTTTCCATTTTTAATACCTAAACTAGGGCTTATGAGTTTATGAATACATATATTAAATAGATAAATGCAGCCTCCTTTGTAGAATGTTCTAACCATCTCATTGAAAGTAGGGTTCCTGGTTTTCCTTGAGATCTTTGTCTTGCGTTTGGAAGTCTTGTGTGGATCTGGAAGAAGGTAGGTTTTCACATATGGGTTGGGATCTGTTCCATCTTCAGAAACCTTAAAGAGAGTAGATGGATTAATAGCTTGACAATAAATTAATATAAGAATACGAATAAAACTGTTCATCTAACGATGCGTAGAAATCATTGCTTGTTTACCAGATCTCTTATGTGCATGACCATGATGAAGAGAGTGCTGTTCCTGTAGGAGATTGAGAGCTTCACTTCTCCTTCCACCCGACCAGAAGTGGGACTCAGTGGAGGCTCTGTGACAGTCGAACACCATTTACAAGATTAGATTTACAAGAATAGACTTACAGTTTGTTATTAGTACAGTCTAAAACCTGAAGTTTCAAGATAAAAACTACAGTACATTCAATTTATCAATATTAATAGTGTGCTATGTATATGACATATGATTTATGTCCATAATTAAGCCTTTTTTAATAATAAAAAAATATATATTTACATTTTAATGTAGATAAAGTAACAAAGTAACCCTCTCTCTGTGGCCTATCTCAGTCAAACGTTGACATTATTTCATCATCATCACATTTCTGATAACACTACAGCCTCAGTGAATGGGAATAGGAGCAGGGATGACGAGTGCAGATATTCACCTGGTGCTCTGGATGCAGCATCTAAACCTTCTGTCTTGTCATCCCGTGCAATTGGATGAAAGAAGGTGTAGATCAGGTCACACTACAACAGAGAACATGAGATTACCACACTGATAGATGACAAACAGCGTACTACTGAGCCGACTGAATGTCTGGATGTATGTTTGTGTGTACCTGTGTAACCTCTGTGGAGCTCCTCATTAGGTTGTGGACGTAGTTATTGAGCTCCAGCTTCCTTTTAGTTGCCACTTCTTTGATGTGGGTACGGCCAAGCACCATTTTGTTAGGGAAACTGGAGATGAGAAGAGAGCAGTAATTTATTTACTGCTCCCAAGAAGCTGATGCAACTAAGCCAAAATACTAAGATGGTGTCTCCATAGCAACCTCATTTACAGGGAATGTAAAGTGAGCAATAGTGGGCACACATAGTTCTTAGTATCAGTAACAGTAAAATAGAGAAAAAGGACAAAATATTTCACATAAAAGGAAATAGGATCAGTAATCGAGGTGTTTAGAGTCTGGGTCTCACAGCCGAGTTGATGTCATACCTCGGCAGCTTCCAAAGGGGGAACAGGATGGTGAGTTTGTTGTGGAGCTCTTGAAATTCATCAAAAGTGCGGAAGACAAACTGGGGCTCATTCTGACCTTCCCTCAGGATCCTCACCACATACGTCTGGACAGAGAGGACAGAAAGGTGGTGTGGGCAGCCACCCAATCTGATGTTAGTGCTTTTTTAGTTTATATCTAGAGATGTGACAGAACAGGAAAACATGAAAAGGTTTAACACAAATATGACACAGCAGGACCCACATAGTGCTTGTCAGGGTTGTATCTCTTCTGGAAGGAGAAGATCGAGGCGTGTACGATGCGGCCCTCCTGTTTCAGTGTGTAGGTTTTGGGTGAAAAGGACAGGATGGGCTCATCATTGGCGGGAAGACCAGAGAATCGTAGCTGAGCAAGATTATGGATGAAGAAGTTGAACTTGGTGGCCACACTGCCCAGACTGGACTCGATCAGCCTGGAGTGAGACAAGGGGAGAAAAGAGAACAACAGTCAACAGTTTCCAATCCAGCTCGACTTGTTTATGGTCCGCCCGACACCATTCCTAGTGTGTCAGGAGTTTTTGTTGCTGCATTGTTAGATGCATATTGTTGTTGGCCTTCCTGTGTCTATATTGCCACCTGGTGGATTTTGAGTTTGCACCAGAAAAAAAAAGAAAGAAAAGGTTTGTTCTTTTATTTCCCCTTCGATTAATGTTCAAAATTCCAAGATTGTACTTAAGTTCTGTGAATTATGTTAAACACTTCAAAAAGCCTGCTAAAACATGTATTTTTTTTCAGGACAGAAGGGGAGGAATCTGATTTTGGAACAGGAGGGGGAGAAGAGAAATTACTGTGTTTACCTGGTGAAGAATATAGTTGCCTCAGCGTCTGTGTTATTGGGTTGCAGTGCATCAAACACATACTTTAAATCCTGCGAGCCGCTCAGCTCTGGGAGGCCTGACGATGTCATCTGTGACACACAGAACCACAACGTGAAGATATGTGCTCTGACACAGCCTTTCAAGTTTTCATTTACAAATTATTTTGGCAGATTGACTTTTACAATTAACCACTTTGTCCAGGAAATTGTATTATAGTCCAGACAACCCATATTTAAAACCAGGATTTAGATGTAGAACCTTGTTTTCACCGTGCAAATGCAAAGCTTGAGCACATGAACTGTGGAGGTGTCTCCAACCTGGTACCTGCTATTTTGGTTCATGTAGGTTCATGAAAGTGAACCTACATGTGAAAAAGCACCCAAAGTGAAAAAGCACTGGCAGAAGTGGAATAAATCAGAGGCTTTGGAGATCAATTACTTCTCTCTTAGCCAGTGACATCACTAGTCTCAGTACTCCAAGCAGCTGTGTCAATATCAGCACAGACACAGCACAGTGGCATGATCTGAACACACCTCAAATGTGCAGTTAGAAGTAGAAGGTGTAGGTTTTATTTAAGTTGTTCCATTATAAAGTGCAGACTGCTGCTGTAAACCCTCCAAAAATGTAACTACTGCTTCTTAAACTTTACAACATTCATACAAACATTTAAAGAAAAATAATTGCTGTGCATTTGCTCAATGTATTTAGTGTGATGAGAGTTGTGACAAATTAATGTTGTACCAGAAACAGATGCAGGTGTAAAAAAAGTTAAAGATGAGCTGTTAAACAAGGAGTCAGCACCATGAGAGAAAACACCTACAGTTGTATACACTGTTAATGTGTCTGTGTGTTTTGCCTCACCAGTGACAGCAGGTTTAGAAAGAGCCCAGAGTGCTTGCGAATGAGGTTGTAGGCTTGACAACACAGGTCCACAAACAGCTGGAAGCGACTGGTTGGACGCTCGCCTCCGTTGATGACATATGCCATGTCAGAGGTCAGAACGAAAGGAGCCCGGTCCCTGATGGGCAAGATGGAAAGGAAGAGAGAAGATTTAAATTCAGCTTCTGAAGAAGGCTGGCCTAGTGGGTGGAGGAAAATGATTGTGGGTCAGTGAGGTTTAAATCACTGTGAAAGATCCCTACTCTAAACTCTAAAACTAGCACCAGGTCACAACATTTTAAATCCGTCTCAGTATACACTGTAGGTCTGGTTTAAAACATGTATTTGAAACATGTTATCCTCCCCATCACTCACACTGAAAGTACTTGTTAATATAGGCACCTGACTATTGTTAAAGTCAGACTGTAAAGTTTTGGACCTTTGCCCGCAGCAAGTTGCTAAACATGTCAACAAAAGTGCTCACAAAGAAAAAATAAAAAGTGTGGTGTCCACCTGGACACAATCCAGCTGGGGATGTGTGTTAATGTGCAACCTGTGAATCAGGTCATGACTGGAAACACACATTAATCTTGCTGCACAGAAGTACATCGTCTAGAATTCACTGGCCCACAAAGGGAGTGTAAGTCATTGAGTCTATCAGAGACCAACCAGACTGGTCATTAATTTATCAAACATTAAGTTGCATCCACGTCTTTGGCATCAATGTTTACAACATACATGTCATCATTCCCTCCTAAAACCAGCTGGTACAGACCTTTCACCTTCACTCTGATAACTACTTTATAACAACCATCATGTTACACCCAACTTTAAACTCTGATGGGTCACCAAAGCATATTTTATCTGACAAGAACTTGCACACAATCACACACCAAAGGTTACATCTGATTTTCACCTCTTAAAGCTGCCAAACATCTGGGCGTGGCCCAGGAATTTGCCAAAGTCGATGTGGAACATGTGACCAGTGGAGCGCAGCATGATGTTGTCATTGTGGCGATCGCAGATGCCCAGCACATAGGTGGCCACACAGCACCCTGCACATGAGTAGATGAAGTTCTCTGATGCCTAAAAGGAGGAAGAAGAGAGAAAGACTGACGTCTGGTCTTAGGCATCTTAGTGCAAAAACCCACATTGTTGGAAAGTAAATGAAGTTTCAATCCAGACACATGAGACGTTCTCTGAGTTTCCAAATGGTTCAAGCAGCCCCAGGAATTAACAAAACTATTTTCTAGACTTTTTAGAGAAGCACAAAAACACCACGAAGTCACCACCCTCAAAAACAACAGAGCTGAGTATTGTACCTAATAACAATGGCATTCCTGCTTCTCACTGAAGGGTTTGAAACGTTGTGCAACAGATTTTTAAGGTTGCGAGTTTAAATTTGGGTTTCAAATTTATTTTAGTTTAATCAACATCTGTTTTAATAACTACATACATTTTGTGGATCTAACACACTGTGTCAAATGATTAATGCTTGCTCTAAGCAAGAAAGATGTAGGAAGCCACATTTTCACTTTGTGTTGCTATATTTCAGCAGCTTCTGCGGGTTTGGAGAGGTACTTCTACAGCTGTTTCATTATGCATATGCAAGCAAATTCTTCATGTGTGTACCTTCTCATATTCATCCTCAGCAGGGTTGTACTTGCGGAGCCATTCTGCCAGGGGTTTGTCCTTAAAGGATCCTGTGACGCCATACTCCACCTGGATCTTTCTCAGGGTGTCAGAGGATGGCACCAGCTCCACCATACCTAAACACGCATCACAATCTCTATTAAAACAGTGCAGGCAAACAACAGTCTCCTCAGAATGATCTGAATGCAGTGTGTCAAGTAGCCCATTTCAAATAAGTTGCTTTTGATTACACATGACATGATTGTAGTCATAATTTTTGCCTCTTTGCCACCTCAGTGCATTTCTACCTTTGTCCTTGCCAGTGGAGATACATTTGAAGTTGACTATGCGTAGGTCGAGACCCTCTTGCAGCCAGATGCGGTCCATGATGCGGATCATCTGAAGAGCCAACATGTCCTGCCTCAGGTCTTCTCCAACCTGATACCAAAATACACAGAAAGACAGATTATTCTAATATAAAGCACCTTTATGCACTTTCATTTCAGCCACCAGGGGGCAGGGTTTAATGCACCTGATGACTAGTCCCTCCTTTTAACTAAAGGAGGCTGTGTGAAAGACAAACAAGATCCACTGGTTCCCAGGTATTATTTAAATTACTGATGGCTTTCTCAAGGTTCATTTTCATACTGTGGGTGAGTAGGTACACTACCTTGAACATGACATTGATCTCTTCTCCCAGTGGGTCGGCATTGACCAGGGCCAACTTGAGAGGAACTGCGTTGGAGTTGAAGAAAGAGCAAGCCTGCACAAAAAAAACCAAAACAAAATATAACCTCCAGCAAATTTAATCATGCTGTTCTTTACTTCCACCCCTGTTTCTTCTCCATTTTCAGACATGTTTTAAATACACTTTTTTGGCTAGGTGACTTATAAATGCAGTACAAAGGATTGGCATCGTGTGGCTTATTGGAGACTACCTGCTTAAACCTTTACAAAGATGTGTATGTGGTTGTTTTCCTGTTTCCTGACCAACAATTCAGTTTATATAACCTCCCCAGTTTATTGACATGTCATTTTTGCCATGTGTGTTACCTTGACGTTTAGCTCCTTGGCCACCAGACTGGGGCCGAGGGGCAGTCGGCAGCTGTTCCTCTGGAAAAAGTTCTGAATATTTTCAAGGCCCTCCTGTAGCGCTACCTGAATATGCACAAAACCACAAAGAGAGATGTCATTATTACACTCACACACACCAACTACAGAAATAGTTTTATAGTCAGATTACAGCTCCTCTAACCTGTCGTGTGGATCCACTGGCTTGTCTGACCCTTTCTGCGACAGCTCCCAGTAGAGTGACCAGGTGAGTCTGTTTTTCCAGCTCCCCCCTCAGCCTGGCTCCACACAGACACAGCAGGGCACCCAGCACACGTTCATATCGCCGCCCCCAGGCAGGATCATGCACAGCGTCTTTTAGCAGCCTGCAGCCATTACACACAACAGTTAAAACTTAATTTACATCGACTGTTCATCACTTGAAATGGCATTTTTTCAGATGCCCTGGGTCTGTTTATGTACTTCATCGTCTATCAAACAAATAATTTCCTTTCAGATGAGTGATTAAAAAACAACAATAACAGCTTGTTTCAGTTTCACTGCTGATTACCAGTAGAGGTAGTGGGCGATGTTGATGTTGGCCTGTGCTCTGGACAGCAGGAACATGACGAGGGCATTTTTTAGGTGACATTCAAACTTTAAAGCCTGTTAAAAGACGACAGAGAAAAGTGACTATGAATGACAGACGAAGGAACTAGGAGTGAATAAATAAAATAGACAAGTTAATTGACAAGTGAGTGACTGGGAAACCTGGGAAAATGAGCTCGTAAGAATGAGTTGTTGAGTTCTGTGTGTAATTTTATCTGTACCTGCACTAGCTGTGGCAGATAGCCAGCTAGCTCATCATCACTGCTCTTCTCAATCCAAGTAACAGCCACACTTCTCACTTGTGAATCTGCAAATCTTCACACAAAAACACAGTTCAGTGTTCAGACACATGACATGCAGCAAAAAAGAGAAAACAAGGAAGATCCAGAAATTAAACACACGTGTCATGCACACATTTATCATGCACTATGACCCAAATTGACATGATGACATGATCAGTTGATCATCACAAACTGCAACCACAAACTAACCACTGTAACAACCAGCATTTGGTGGATTAAAAACCACATTAACCTTAAATAATACAAGACAGCTAAATGTTTTAAATACATTAATATTGAAATGCTTTCAGATTGCAGTTGCACTGCATAAACCAAATAAGTGTATAAATGTGCATACTTTGAGTCAAGTAGTTCTAGCGCAATGACAGGGGGCAGTGGAGGCCAGTGGTGTAGAAGGGAGTGGATGTGAGCCATGCTGGCCCAGTCCCAGCTGGGTGCACTTGCCAGCACCTTGGGCAGGCTGTTGGGGTGGTCCTTCTGACAGTGGAGCCGATGGTCCCATAAAATCTGGTGATCTGCCCGCTTCAGCCTGAAGGAAAAACAGACGGATGGAAAGATGGATGGGATGACATTTACAAAAAACGAATAAAGATTTAAACAAGCTGTACTGCTAAACCAATTTCTGAGTTATCCATTCTTTCATTAGATTTATTCATATATCTAAACAACTTAAACTTGTCAGATTTTCTCTTTCAGTTTGCAGGAATACGATATTACCCTAAATTAAAATATAAATGGAATTTCTTTTGATGGATCAACAATAATTTTCCAAAAGAGGTCACATGACCCTGCCTCTCAAAGGTAGCATATTGCATTAGTGCTGAAAAAAGGTTTTGAAGCTGTGCTTTAAGGATAAAAGATAAAGTAAGTCTCTTTCAGCTAGCATTTGCTTTTCTGTCTGTACCTGACCCTGTCTTCCTCTTTAAGGGATTGATTAAATATTGCACACATTAAAACAAAATGCAACACATCACTGCAACTACAGCTTCAGAAGCTGTAGAAGTCTTTGGAGAAATAAATGGGCAGGACAGAGCACGGGCAGTGAGAGCCCAGACTTAGAGAGGGCTCTGTGCTAAAGTGCTGGTTGAGACTCATGCATGTTGGCAGAGTGGAAGAGATTTGGCTGGCAGCAAGCAAAGGAGAGCATTTAGCTGGGATTGGAACAGCTGGAGGAGAACAGACACAGAGGAGCAGACAATATACAGGCGTTTATGGGGAAATGTAGCTGGCAAAGTCAGTAGCATCTTTTAAAATCTCTTCTTAAATTGAGTAAGTCCGATGCATTTTGGGTGGTCTGAGAGAAAGCCAAAAAGATGTCTGCTGAAGGGGATAAGTTAACTAGAAATACTCTGTGTGTGTGGTTTAAGACTCTCATAACATTAAATACTTTAAATTTATAAACTGCCAGCAGTCACTACACTGCACTGTAAATAACATAGGAACAAATACTATATTCAACAGAAATAGTCTACACTCAATTCAGCAGCGTGGTTTTGAATCCCCTGAGGTCACATTTCATTCACATTATATGGATTTACCCAGATGGGGACAAATCACGTAATTAAAAATATCAATATTAACTTTTGTTGCTTTTTTGACTCACATAAAACAGAGATTCAAAACTGAATTGAAGACATTTCACATTCTCCAGCTTCAAGCCTCTCGCGCCTACACCAGAAGCATGTCTGTTTTGCACATCAAGCTGAGCAACATTAAGACCACCTCTCTACAGACATTAACTGATGTCAGTGCTTTTATTTAAATTCATTCCTGAAAACCAAATTTCCCAAACAAATTCTTACAGCTGAAGCAGAAAGGTTTTCATATGAATTGCTAGAACTGTTTATGAGATCTACTTGCAGATCCTCACAGCATCACAGTCTCCCTGTTAATGTTTAAAAAAAAAAAAAAAAAAAAAAAAAAAAAAAAACCTGGGGGAGATACCCGAAATTGGAAGCTCGACTGCAGATCTTCTCCAGTTTGCGTTGCAGGTCCGGGTCTAATTCCTCCAGTGTGTGGGGCTCAGGGCTGGGGGCTTCCTTTGGACCCACATACAAAATATCCACCGGTGAGTTGGGGAAGTCCACCTGGTGGTAACACAAAGTTGGAACCTGATTATTATTCACAAACATTCATACGAGACACATTTCAGAAGTGTCCTTAAAAAGCTGGGCCCCAATACAAAACAAGGCTGTGGATTACTCAGTTTGGTTTATTAAAACAGCTGTTGTGTTGGGGTTACTGATTAACTACTTTAGCTACTAATACTACAATTTCTACTACTCACTACTACTAATCACTATTTCCTGAAATCTACTGTTGCCAGTACTAATGCACCACAAACCTTCACAAATACTAACTACTACGACAGATGCTGCCAGCCCCACTACTGACCTGAAGTACTATTCTCTCTGTGGGCATCCTCTTGCGGCTGCCGGAAGACCCTGCAGCAGCAGCAGCTCCCTGGGCAGACGTCCACAGACACAGCAGCCTGCTGGCCCTGGCAAGCACCCTGTAACACACACTCAACAGTTAACAACATCAACCTACCCCGAAAACAAGTAAGCAGCCTTACAAACAGCAGCTCTTAAACTGTGGCAAAGATGTAAACTTTCATCATATTTTATTGGACTTTTATATAGAATAGTTCCACAAACTATGAGAATATTACTCATTCCTAGTTTATAGAAATAGTTTATAATAGTATAGAATAGTTTATTCAATCTAATAGTGTGAGTTCCTCGACAGTTTGCTTGCAGCAGAGAAAAACTGAATAACATCTTATCAAATAATAAGAATCAATCAAACAAAATAGAGAAAACTATGAGTACAGCCACTACTAGCTTTTGCTCTCATCTCACCCTCTGAAGTCAAAGAGCGGCATAGAGACTTTGCCCAGGAGCTCTGGAGCTTTCCTCTGTTTGTTGGAGTCTGGGGAGCCGCTGGCATTCTGGTTCAGCACCCCGAACAGAGTCAGGGTCAGTATAGATTCCAGTGGGAGCACAGCAACTGCTATGGGGAAGCTGATCCTGGCAGAGATGAGGACAGTGTCAGTGATATGGAAGAACAATCCAAACAAGGACGATTTTAAATACAGTAGGAGATAAATGGAGGATAGGAGACGAAGGACAAGTCAATCACTTACAGTTCGTCCCATTTGATGTGGTAGAAAAAGTTTTTGTATGTGCCCACTCTCTTTGACTGGACTGGCTTGAACAGGTTCTTCCCGTTGTGGGTTAGGTGACACATTAAGAAGTACTTCTCATAACTAAAACACAACACACAGAAACACAATAAATATTACTTTGGCTCCATCTTTAATTAATCTACAGCTTATTAAAAGTATTATCAGATATACAGTGAGGGAAAAAATTATTTGAACCCCAGCTGATTTTGTAAGTTTGCCCACTAACAAAGAAATGATCAGTCTATATTTTCAATGGTAGGTGTACTTTGAACAGTGAGACACAACAATGACAAAAAAAAATCCAGAAAAATTCGTTTCAAAAAGAGTTATAAATTAATTTGCATTTCCACGAAAGGAATAAGTTTTTGAATCCCGTGGAAAAACGTGCTTTAGTACTTGGGTGGCAAAACTTTTTGGCAATCACAGAGGTCCAGCCTTTCTTGTAAGTTGGCCACAGGTTTGCACACATCTCAGGGGGGATTTTGGCCCACTCCTCTTTGCAGATCCTCTCCAATGTTTGGCAACTCGAACCTTCAGCTCCCTCCACAGATTTTCTATGGGATTAAGGTCTGGAGACTGACTAGGCCACTCCATGACCTTAATATGCTTCTTCTTGAGCCAGTGATTTGTTGCCTTAGCCGTGTGTTTTGGATCATTGTCATGCTGGAGTACCCAACCACGACCCTTTTCAATGCCCTGACTGAGGGAAGGAGGTTCTCACCCAACATTTGACGGTACATGGCCCCATCCATCCTCCCTTTGATGCGGTGCAATTGTCCTGTCCCCTTGGCAGAAAAACACCCCCAAAGCATAATGTTTCCACCTCCATATTTGACAGTGGGGATGGTGTTTTTGGAGTCATAGGCAGCCTTCCTCCTCCTCCAAACACAGCAAGTTGAGTTGATGCCAAAGAGCTCGATTTTGGTCTCATCTGACCACAACACTTTCACCCAGTCTTCCTCTGAATCAGTCAGATGTTCAGTGGCAAACTTCAAACGGGCCTGTAGATGGGCTTTCTTGAGCAGGGGGACCTTGCGGGCACAGCAGGATTTCAGTCCTTCACGGCGTAGTGTGTTACCAACTGTTTTTTTGGTGACTATGGTCCCAGCGGCCTTGAGATCATTGACAAGTTCCTCCCCAGTGGTTCTTGGCTGATTCCTCACCGTTCTCATTATCATTGAAACTCCACGAGGTGAGATCTTGCATGGAGCTCCAGACCAAGGGAGATTGGCAGTTAATTTATGTTTCTTCCATTTGCGAATGATTGCACCAACTGTTGTCACCTCCTCACCCAGCTGCTTGGCGATGGTCTTGTAGCCCATTCCAGCCTTGTGTAGGTCCACAATCTTGTCCCTGACATCCTTGGAAAGCTCTTTGGTCTTGGCCATGGTGAAGAGTTTGGAATCTGGATTGATTGATTGCTTCTGTGGACAGGTCTCTTTATACAGATCACGAGCTGAGAGGGCCAATGTCAGCTCGTTACCTGTATAAGATCCACCTGGGAGCTCGAGATCTTGCTGACGGATAGGGGATCAAATACTTATTTCCTTCATGGAAATGCAAATTAATTTATAACTCTTTTCGAAACGCATTTTTCTGGATTTTTTTTGTCATTGTTGTGTCTCACTGTTCAAATAAACCTACCATTGAAATTATAGACTGATCATTTCTTTGTTAGTGGGCAAACTTACAAAATCAGCTGGGGTTCAAATTATTTTTCCCTCACTGTATAAAGTCAGCAGTGCGTCTCATTAGTGAAACAACACAAAACATATTGCTTCAGTTCTACTTGTATTTAATTAATCTACAGCTTATTAACATTTCTGTCAGATTTATAAAGTAAACAGATTTGACAAAACATTACAAAACATGTTGCTACAACACAGCCATAAAAAGATGCAATTACAATTAGAGCAGACAGTGGTATAATGTACATGTATCTGTTTATGTTAAGATGTTAAATGATCACTATATACGCTTGCCTATATTTAGCAAGGTCCTGCATTTACAGTGTCCTTCCACTTGGGGGTCAGTGTTTTCAGTGTCTTGTACATGTGCACCAACTGTTTGGGACTTGAACCAGCAACATACTGGTCTAAACTAGACTTGTCATAAAATGAACTGCATATACAGTACAAAAGTATTTATCCGCTCTATGGTTATCCTGACTAAAGCATAGATATTCTCAGGCTGACTTTTATCTAGGGAGGCTACTCTGTACATGCCCACAATAAAACATAAGAAGACATCTAAATCAAGCAACACCTGTGTAGGAGGATCAGTGCTGTGTGGGGGCTTTAAGCTTATGGTGTACTTCACATCTCATTTACAGTTACAGCAAAAAATCACAAATAGATAATCTTCCAAGTTAACTACATTGGAGCATGTACTGGGTTAAGGGTTAAGGGTTAAGGATCTCGCTCAAAGGCGCCTCAGGTAATGAGGGACATAAGCAAGCACTGCTCTGTCAATGATTCCACATCATTACTGTGTCAGTCCGAGGATTGGGCTTTGTGACTCTCCTGTCACAAGTTCACTTTTCAACCACTGCTCCAATTTGAACAGAGCTATGCTGAGAATTAGAAGGGGTCACCAAACTGTGTGTGATGAAAAAGTATTAATGTAATAAAAAACTGGAGATCTGTTGGAGATGTGATGCAATAAAATTCCAAAAACAAATCAATCACATGGAGCATTTAGTGTCATCAGCACATCAAAAAATAAGCTCTGGTTCAACTTAAGATACGAGTGGAGAGTGAAAAGCACATTAGTTGCACATTTTCACTACAACAGGCTCAGTGCCATCTGTGTTGGCAGCTTCACCACTTATCCTGGTGCCTCAATATGCTGGCAATGTCGCTGCGCCTACTGAGGCTCCAGATGGATGAGCCACAACAACGCCAAACACCCAGACCTCAATAAGACTGTTTTATAGTACCATCAAAAGTGAAATGCCTAGCTACTCATCTGTGTTGAGAATTCTGTAGTCGCTGTGTCCCTCTGGCCTTGGATTGTAGGGAGCTAAATATTTTTGGAGGTGTCTTTGGAATGACTGTCACTGTAGCAATGTTTGGTGCAGGCTTAAAATAGCTGCTGGGAGAGGCTGTATGGGAGTAAATAGGCCTGTTATTAAGCAGTTCCTCTCTTTAAGAAGGCCAACCAGGAAATTACCATGGTAGGAAAGAGCTGCAGCCTTTCTTATGACAGCTTCTAAAACTGCCAGCATCTCACAGTGAGTTATTTTCTATTTAAAAATTCTTGGTCTTCTTGGTTTTGGCCGTGATTTACCATGGTGCCGTATACCGATTACAATATAGCAATACAAAAAGGTCAAATCATTCTTTAGCTGAGGGCTAATCTTCAGTGATGACAACAGGTGAAATGACAGTGGCACTGAACAAAACTACCTTCCCATAATCACTCTCCCTTTTTTCTCCAAGACCAACAACAAAACCTTTACATGTTTCTAGTCCTTCGAAACCTATGTGAGAACCGTACACTGTGGAGGGGTATGACAGAAATGAACTGATCTTGATCACTGATGCGTGACAGAGCTCAAAACAGAAAATTTGGCTCAGCTCTGCTCCAGACAACCACAAGAGATAAACTCAGTGAAACTGGACACTAGCATGGAAAAATAAGATACGGGGAGCAACACCGGAGCCGTTTGTTTAGTAGATGAAAACAAGACTATCTGCTGTGACAACACAACCTTAGAAACTGGTCTGTAGTATTGTAATAGTCACAGCAATACGCTATATGCTTCTGGCTGCTCATTAACAACATGTTATGCAACTAGAGACAAAAACATTTTTGTCATTCTATTCCGATTGCTTATGAAATCAAGCTTATTCTGCTAACGCACTAATTGTATGCACTTGACAGGTGCAGTGAATATAAATCTGAACTACCTTCCACCCACCTTCTGCCTTCATCTTTGAGTCTTGCATAAATACAATTAAGAAAAAATGTGGGTGGCACTAATACTACTGAGGAAGTGGGTGATCACAGAAGAACAAATGCTTGAATACAGTAGATGTCTGAATTATCCTAGTGCAACGGACAGTGTAACAGAGTGTGACAGAGTACTTTCTAGGAAAATAAAACATTACGGTGAATTATGCTGTATTTGTTTTAGTTTTTGATTTATTGATTTGAAGTAAAATCATTAACTACAGAGGCACATGGTGGTAGGCCCTATTTTTCCAACACTGTCAAGTTGTCATGAGATTTTGCAACTGTAGTTTATGTTATCATTAAAAAAACATTGAAAAGTGATAAATACTAATATTAATATCATAAACCCCCAGAAGAAACACACAAAAATGTCATTTATAAAATTAAACTGTGTGTTACTTCATAGTAGCCATGAATGCATTTCCCAGCCTTTATATTTAATTACTTATTACTTGGCAGTAGTTCTGTGTTCATTTGTTTACGTCAATGTGTACCTGCTGACCCAGCTGGCAGGAATGCCATGCAGGGCGAATAGAGTGAACTGAAGGTGATCAGTGGTGCCAGAAGCTTCTCTGCTGCTCCTCCCCTCAACAGCTTCTCCATCTGCAGCCTGTGGCAATGGAGGCGAGCTAAAGGAGACGGAGGGAGAACAAAAGGAGCGCAAGTAGAGCTTGGCCAGGTTGTAGACAGCCTGTGTTAGCAAGGCCATGCTCTCCTCCACAGGACTGGTGGAACCTGTCAAGGTCAGATATGGATCAGTGTGGCATCATAGAGGTATCATGGTGGTAAGCAGTACTGCACACACATTTATTATAAGATAGCTATAGAAAGTCTAGATGAATGAGTGGAGGCTGAGTGCGACTGTATGTACAAAACCTACCATTTGATGACTGACCAGATGATGTGGATCCCAGCTAGAAAATATAATATGCTTGTCTTAAAAAGATGCTCTCACACAAACACTACTATGATGAACGTCTGAGTGTGTGGTGTGCATTTAGTGTGCATAAAGAGCCCACCTTAGGTGAGCGTGTCCTGGGTAAATTGACAGAGTGTCGTAGCCTTTTGACAGCCTCTGTGATGTCCTGCGTTTCCACCTCATCCAGTGCACAGCACAGATTCTTCACAGTCTGTATCACCCGGTCCACGGTCTTATATTGGGTACTCTGAAAGTAAAAAAGTTACAGAGCAGGTTGGTATAGCATGTGTTACAGAAACATCACCCAACACATACAAGCTTGTTGGCCTGTTCTTGGTGTGTACTTTTGTTTTCAGTTC
The DNA here is from genome assembly GCF_900324465.2 of Anabas testudineus. Taxonomy (NCBI): domain Eukaryota; kingdom Metazoa; phylum Chordata; class Actinopteri; order Anabantiformes; family Anabantidae; genus Anabas; species Anabas testudineus. The sequence goes on along the minus strand of NC_046615.1, from coordinate 20,436,583 downwards.
GACTTTAAACAGTCAAATCCATTGTTTATCTCAAGAACAACACATCAGAAGGTCTCCAGAGGCCTAGCACCAACAATGAATCAATCTCATTCTCATCTAAAGAGTATTTCACAATCAAACCAGCCTACTGTGTGTGTATGTTTGTATAAACACAGTTTGAAACAACACACTTCTGCATGCTAAAAATCACATTAATTACAGTATTTGATATGATTCTGTCATGGCTCACACAAAATAAATAAATTCTGATGCCGTCATCAGGTTTAAGTTGGTTTTGGTGGGTGGCATGTGCATAGTTTAGCTCTCCATTCTCTCCACAATCTGTATTTAATTAAAACCAACACTGAAAACAGATGTGCCATTTCTAGAAAACCTGTCTTCCAGGAATGACTAGTCAACTAATGTTTATGGATACAGTATGGGAATAAGGATTTAACACAAAAACATATCTGAAAACAATGTCTCATATTATACTATTTAGTCACAATCTGTCAGAGATAGGCATTAAGGGATACATGGGAGTCTATGAAGACAGCTAAACAATAATCCATTTTGAAAATCCATCTGATGCACAGTGCAGTGCAGATAGAGTGGACATCGCTGGTAGATGGTTTATGAACACTGCAATAAAAAAACTCCCCGAGGAGCAAACAATGAGTTCACAGTGCAAAGGCAAATTTCTACTTTTTCCAAGCTACAGACCAGGAAATCACCAAAATGAATTTCCATCCTATTTCTTTACTTTCCAACCCTTAAGAGAGACCACATGTACCTCATTTTGTAGGCAACTGTTTACTTGATTGTGATAGCCTTCCAAATAGTCAGCCAGGCTTTGTCTGCAAGAAGACGGACAGGGAGAGATAACCAAGAAATGAGAAAGGACAGGAGGAAGACTGATTCATTTACTGTCATGCTGACAGAAAAGTTAATTATAATAACTTTGTTTTAGATTGCTAGCAAATCTTTAGATGCTTGTAGAATACTTTAAAAAGATTTCTTAAAGTTTTCTAGTTAAGGATCAATAATCAATCCTGCATGACTAGAAAACAAAATCTCAAGTTCTACAGCTTCATTTTTCCAGACTGTGCAGCAATAAATCATACCTGGTGACATTCTCCCTAAAAGGCCGCTCCACCTGGCCAAGGTACTTCTCTAAATCTATTGTAGAGTTGTCGTCTTCCACCTAAGACAAAAAAAACAAGCTTTTCACTATACATACAAGCTGCAGAGAGAGGTGGCTCCCACAGATAAATTGTCATCAGCTGTTCAGATCATAACTTTTACAAAATCAGGATTATACAAGGAAGGTATAAAATTAAACTTCAGTAAAATTCTCCTATAAATCATATGTTAGGTTGATAGAGTGACTTACAGTGCGCGCCAAGTCTCTCCTCATGGTGGAGTGAGAGAGTAGTTGTAATGTGATCTCATTCTCCCACTTCCTGCAGTTCTGGACATACTCATGGCTGCCTAGGCTGTGTTTACTGTAGCATAGGGCAACAAAAGGGTTAGGTTGGGGTTACCTAAGGAATAATAATAATGAACGAAAACTAATAACACCATCAGTGCATTGTCCTATGAGAACTGGTACAACAGTGCTGTAATTGTCTAAAAACAATGAAGCATTTAATATAATTAGAGCAGTACTCACTTCTGCAGCACCTCCTCCTGGCCACATACTTTGAGCAGGTAGCTGGAGAAGTCCACCTTGTCGAGGTCATCGTGGACCCAGCAGAGAGTCTGACTGATCAATAACTCCACAGGAGAACTCACTGTGGAAGGGGAAGAGATTGATTTGATTAATAAGAGTAAAGGAGGCAAAGAGAGACAGAAAGTGATATATATTGAAGGGAGAAAGGTAATCACATGAGAAAGTAAGCAGCAGAGAAAGTGTAATGCCAGAAAGAATAGATTTGAAGGATATAGATAAAGAGGGAAAAGAATGAAATGGAATAATGAGAGAAGAGAGGTTTACAGAATAAAAAAAATGTGATGCGCATTTGGACAAATTCACAGCTTACACATACTTTATCCAACACTCAAAAAACATAGGGTGGAAGCATCTTGATACAAGATGCAAGAGATTAACAAGAAGGATTTGTGGTTTTACGACGGTTCAAGTAAAAGCACAGAGGACTCAGTAGTGCCTCAAACATCCCATTCTACCTGTGAATTTAACATCTGACGTGCCCATGTATGTACCTGCTTGAGAGGGGTCAGAGGTCAAGGGTTACAATATACCCATTTAGTTAAAAAATTACCATAAAGTGCTTTAGTTGCTGTTAAAAGACACACGTGTGAAGTGAACTCTAGGCCTTATGGTTACTGGAATTTGTCTCTAACCACAAACCATGCTGCCATGTTTTCAACGGCTCAAGTTTCATTTCAAATCAAACCTGGTCTCGGATCAAAGGGATAACAGTGCTGTGTTGTGGAATTACATTAAGTGTTGGGGAGGATTCGGGGTCAGCTCTAGATGTTTGTGTATGCCGATGTGTCCAGCCAAGGGAAGCCAGGGTGCAGAGCGTAACCTGATACAGGGCAGATTATTCTGCTCTGTAGCTACTTCTTCAAAGGTTTAAGCACGCTCTTAACCTTCTTGTCCATACACAAACACAAGCAGACAGATACAGACTCTTCACATACAGACACATCTCTGCTTTGGACTTAGCATACACAGGCAGGTTATTTCGCATAGAAACACAGAGGGAGCCCACCCCTAGCTCCAGCAATAACAGGCCTCCACCCTTCAGAGGAATGGTGCGTCTTTTCTTACCGCTTTGATCAGTAGCTTTAACTTCACGGTTTTGTATGCCTGTGTGGTAGTGGTGGTCGCAGAGGTTATACAAGTGTTAGGATGTTTTGTATCAAAGCAATTAGAAGGCCACACCTCATTTTGAGAGTCATTTCTGAGTTCATAAGGGGAATCCCATCAGGGCCTTTGTGAGGGAACCAGTGGAAGGAGTAGAAAATGCATTCACTGCATACTTTTAATCAACTCACACATGCATGGAAAATGGTGCTAGCAAATAAATATACATAGCCAATTTGACACAAACACGTAGATCTAAGGATTTGGGAATAAAATAGCATGATAAATACAGCTACTACAATAATTAACCAAAAACTACCATAATAAGCAACTTTTGGTACAGGATTCAGGACCAACCACGGGCTTGTAGGGTCCACAATAAGCTATGGAGAGGATAGAATAAAGCTAAAAGTAAAACAGCTAAACTCATATTGTAAAGAAGTAAAAGACAAATGATTTAATTCCTCTGAGTCAGATTTCTGCACACCTTCAGAGGACAGAAGGTTAAGGTAATGGATGGATGGATGGACTCAGATTTCAGTAAGTCTCACTGTGGGATACAGATTCAGAGACACAAGGAGACATAAAGTGATGGAATAGTAAAAAAACAATTGTTAGAAGTACAGAGTGTATCAGAAATAAGACAAGTTTGCAGCTGAGTGTCTGCACCTTTATGATTGATGATTGACAGCGTTTGGGGCTCTGTGATGTTAAGAAGTTGTCTAAGCTATTACATCATTTACTGAATACGAAGCTGTAATCTCCTGCATGACACACTACATGAATGAAAGGAAATAAAGATGGATAAGCTCATCCATTTTTAAAACCATCCATCTCTTTTCTTTGATCCCTCCCCCGATTCTCTCGTTTTCTCTTCTCCTAATCTCCCTTCCTCCTATTCTCTGCTTTCTCTGTTTTTTGACCTTTTTCTATGCATTGCATCTTCCCTTACTCAGCCACAGTATGTGAGTAATCCCCAGAAGCCAAGCAGTTCACAGCCAAGCCCTGCAAGAAACTCCTTGCTGCCAGCTCCCTAGAAAAATAGCAAAGTGAGAGATGCACCGGGCGACACCAGCAATAGCAAGCAAGAATATTGCATTCTCCTTTTAAAATTGTTGGCTATTTTATTACGGCATTCATTCCTTATTTAACAGATTTGCCAGTTCTCCTTTTCTTGTAATTACAAAAGACAAGCAGGAACAAGTGAATACAGTATAATGACCTTTTGCCATGCTGAGTTACACAATATATCCATTTCCACAGCCAACAGTCAGAGAGAAGTAAATAAACACAGGCAAGAAAAGAAGACAGAGAGATAACAAAAAAAGACAGGGAAGCAAATGAGGGAAGAGAAAAACCAACAAGAATAGAGAATTTCTTGTGTGTCACATTAAACTGTAGTCTCTGAAGTGATGACAAGTTTAAGAGATTTAGTGGGATAACAGACGAAAACAGAGTGGAAGAGGAATGAGAAGATGCTGCAAGGAAACAAGAGTGCAAGAAAATACCGTAATCCAAGAGAAAGGGAACTTGTGAAAATATAAATAAAAAGGAGATAAGAATAGTGTGAATAAAGATGAAGACAGAGAAAGAATTGAAGAAAGAAAAAAGTAGAGAATACAAAAGAGTAGCTATGTGCAGAACTAAAGCGTATTGTTTCTGAGTGCAGATTTGTGACCAAACACAATTATATTATATATTAAAACACTAACAACAACACAGGATGTCAAACAGGAAACAACAAAATAGACATCATACTAGAGAGAAATGATCCGAGCACAGGGATAAAGGGAGGTGAAGCAGGAAGTTGAGATAAACTAAGACAATGCAGGAAGCTGGCAAAGTAAAATTAGGATGTACAGTAAAGAAAGTAGTAAACATACTTCCAATTGGTTGTTGATGTTAACTGCTCTTTTCAGGGTCGTGTCTGGGTCAGTAGGATAGTGTGTATATACATACACAAAGTGCTAAAGCTTAACTATACTGTACTGAACTGTACTAACGCAGTACAGGTTGGCTTTCACTGGTGTGTCAGATATAAATATACAAGCATTAAAACTCACCAGACTACAAACCCCAACTTACTGTACATCAACACACACTCACACACATAGTGGCCCAGTGCTGATCCTCTGGGACCCAGACAGACAGTAGTGAACTTGGTCACATAGTCAGGATAATATGTATAACTAAAAAGCCCACTGTATTGGCTGACACCCTCCAGTGTGCTTGGCTTCACATCCCAAAAGACATGTCAGTCACAGTGCTTGTAGTTTTGTGTGTGTATAATAATAAGGGGTTAGCCAATAACAACTCTCCAAACACCCAGGAAAGGAAACCAAAACTTTTAGTAGGCCCTTGAAAAAAAAAGAAAAAGGAAAACTAAACTCCAGTCCCTTTTGCCCAACATGGCTACTCCATGGTGAGGGGACAAACCTTTATTTATCCAGAAAAGGAACGTGGTGTGCTTCCCACGACAGAAAAAATGAAAAGAAAAAATGAGGTCTGGAGGGGGTGAAGATTTTGGCAGCTGTGAATGTCGTTTCCTCCTTCAGAGGTCTCTTATCTGCAATCTGAGCTGCTCACTCTTAAAGGCAAAGGGGGTACAAGGTTTCTTTTCTGACTGACTTTAAAAAAAGCCATAAAATCCATGTTATATTCTGGAATTGTATGAAAAGTGATACAGTTTTATGTCCATTTCAGAAAGAAACATCTGTTGTATGCTTTTGTATCATAATTATGTAAAAAATGGGTCAAATAATAGAAATGTTTGATAATGGATGCTTACCATCACAAGTGAAGGTGACAGGCTGCTGAGATTCAGAGAATTCAATAGAAACCTTGACAGAGCAGCCATTGTCACCTCCACAGTCTCTCTGGGCGATGACCGGGCTGAGGACGAAGCCAGGGTTGGTGGACATGTCACTATGAGGGAACTTGGAACGCATGCTGAAGAAGAGAGGAAAAAAAAAAAAGTCAACACTTTCTTTTTCATATCATGCTCTACTCTGCCAGCCTGGCATGCCTCGATTCTATATCGGACTTTTAGATTAATCGAGAGCGGTATAAGAGGAGAGGGCTGAACAACTGCTACATGCTTTTAAATCCAATTGAAATGTACCATCTCTACCTTATTTCACTATGTCAATACAGCCTCCATACACAGTAATGCCTGTAATGCTAACACTAATACTATTGGCTTGAGTAGTTGGGTTGGTAGCGTGAGGTCGAGTTCCTTTCAACATCAAGCTATGTAAAGCATGTGTTCACCAACAAGCATGCAGGGAAATTGTTGGACAGGCAGTGGGCGTTGACTCTTATCATAGTGAAAGTGAATTCCCCAAACGCAGCTTTTATCATCACTCCACCTAAAACCTAAATTAACTATTGGAATGGGAAATTCTGTACAGCTTCAGGGAATGAACACAACTGCAAAACATGCAATTATGAGTATATATATGCATGAAAAGGAGTATGCATTTACGCACATACAAAGAAGGACAAATTGCAGTTGCTTTATGTAGTACATGACATTGATGTCGACGCAGGACTTGTAACCAAGAATTATGCAAATTACTTAGTTTGTTATTTATATAGAATCTGTAGCCCTAATGTATATATCATAAAGCAAGCTCAAAACAAAAATATACAGTCATCATTGTGGCAACACAATTAGTTCAGTTAGGTAGAAGTGACTTACACTTACTTCTACTTAGCCCTCTTCCCATCTTAGCTTTAGACAGTTCCAATAAGGAACTGGTTGCTAGTGTTTATACAGCAATGAGGTGACTGACTGTTATCTGAAAATCTTAATGGTGGGTCATAAATGATGACATAATGCATTTTTATGACTTCATTTATCTAAGAGATGTTGCTAAAACATGACAAAAGAAGTATCTGCAGCTATCGCAGTCACTGCTTGCAGGTTGCAGTTACAGTTGTGCCTGTAGATGGTGATATCGACACCTACAAACCTATAATGCGGATATTTTTTCCTCTATGTATCATGAATAGTCTAGAAATAAATTACCAACTTCCCCTTGTGGAGCACCTGCAGCCTGTAAAATGTGAATTTGGTAAGACCCAGATTCCTAAGTCATATAAGAGCTGTCTTAATTAGACCTGCATCTACTGACTTTTTGACAGCAAAACACATCAAATTGATACTGACATGTTGTTACTCTTTAAGTTCATGTGTTCAACTTAGCAAACAACAGCAAATTTACTCATCCAGCAGTTCCAGTTCCAGATTTGGAGTCTTGTTTTTGGCCACTTGGCAGATCTAAGAAACACTTTCTAAATGCTCTACTTTGTTCACCAAATAGTCAGGGGTAACACTGGTGTACAGTGTGTTTTTAGGGGTCAAAATAGTAAACTTCTGGGCTTGATAGTGAAACAATGGGAACTCAAGTTCTATTAGGAGGACAGGCTGCAGGTCATGTGTGACCCATATGACATTGTTTTCACATCATCATCTGACACAGTGTCTTAAATAATTAGTCATACCTGCTATAATATCAGAAATAGAGTTACAAGATACCCAAGCGATAAAAAGAAGGCCAATAATGGTCAATAAAGCGTCTTTATTTTGATGTCAGCAGAAAGGATCTTACGCTGCTATGTCTTCACAGAAGGCGACAACTTCCAGGTTTTGAGCATCCTGTTCCTCCAGAGCAGCATTCTTTACCAAATCTTTTCCTCTTGCCTTGTCCTAAAAAAGCAAAAGTGTCAAACACACAGAGTCAGGAAAGTTAAAAATTCATATCTATTAATGACAAGCCTATATAGTCCAAACAGAATCATGGTAGCTGGAGACATTCATGACACAAACACAGTGACTGCCCGTGTGTGGTATTACTGTTAATATAGTTTAGCATTTATAGTGTGTCCACTTCATATGAACTTCTTAAAATTAATTATAATGCTGGGTTGTAGAAACAGATGCTTAAGGTCTTTATGATGATTTGTGTTTTTATTGAAAAGGTGGTTTTATTATAAACGCCTCAGAGCTATGAATACTGCTGAGTGAATAAACGTGTCAGCCAGACAAAAACAAAGACACTACAAAACACACTCTGAGGTCTCCAGTTTCTGTCACATAAATTATCAGTCAACATTTAATTAAAGGTACTTTTAGCTAACATTTGTTTTACTGAGCTAAATTTTACTTAGAATGAAGAAAGTTTTATAAGATATGGAGGTAATATTTTTATCAAATCAATCTCTTTTCACAAAACATTTTAGGAACTGAGTTGTAAATATGTTTCTCTCTCTTTCACACACATGGATACCAAGACAAATCTTTTGGGAATTACTCTAAAAGATTCCTGGAGGCTGGCTTGCTGCCGGGAACTTGCAGTTACGCTCTGCTTTTTACTGCTGTCTGACTGCCAACGGCTGAGGAATGTGCTTCCTGTGGCACAGGAAATGAGAAGTGAAAGGGCCCTAACTCTTCCTGTGCCAGGCTGTGAGCCGTCTGCAAAACTGCTCAGTCATAACTTGGAAATCTGTGACTCTGACATCATTCCCAACAAGGGAGAGAGGTTTGAAGAAAGGGCAGGGAAGGCAGGAAAGGACACACAGAGATGGTGAGAGAAATGTCTGGAGTGGGATAACAATAGCTTATTCTGCCCCATGGAGACTTCATGTTGATTTTTTTCAATGAGCCCAGGAGGCTTAGAGCTGACCACTCATGTGCAACATTTAGTACAACGTGTTATAGTTACAGTATAACAGTACTGTCATATGGAAGGCCTGTCTGCACTAGTCCTGAGCCTTATAACTCTAAAACTATTCATTAAAGGCAAAATGCCAAAAACATGTTAAAATAAAAAAAAGATATTATAGATAAAGATATTAAGATAAAGATATGATCCAGTCACAATACATTTGTCATTTAATTAGTTGGGACTGATGGCCTGTGCAACCCCACACTAACAACAGGTGGCTGTCCAGCATGTAGATGGTCCAACTTTACGAGGTACATTAGCTGAAGTGACAGAGCAGCAACAAAATCTGAACACAAAGAGGTCTGTTGGACACCTTGGAGACATACAAATATGGACAGGTGTGAACAGCAACGTGTCTCGGCTGTCCACTTTGTTTTTTTTTTTTTTTAAACCAAGTGTTAACAGGTTCATTTAGACCACAACCATGCAGCTCAAGAGCAGAGAACTCTTGTTCAAAGCAGCGAGCTGACCTGACATAGCACCAGGAGATAGAAATCTCTAAGCCAGCATGGAGTTTGGAAAGGAGGCCAGAGCTTGACACCAAGCCACCTGCGTTAAGAGAGGCAGACGGTGGACTGGATTCCTGCTTGCACAGTTTAACTCAAATTTTATGATTTTTGTGGACTAGAATTTAAAATTCTGTTTATGTTCAATGTGCCTTTTTGCACACGTGGCTTCATATTAAAAGATAATTCATAATCAAAATGTGGGACAAGTCTTTGTTACCATGTATTATCGAGAACACACTTGTTGCCAGTAAGAACTACCTTTAAATAACCAGAAATGATTGATCACAGTTTTACACTTTATGCTTTCCAGATATGAGAAGGAATTTTGGATGAGAAAAAATATCAATAAACAGAGGAAGACGGAGCTGGGGAAGAAAGAAAAAGAAGAGAAAGCGATGACAGAGGATTATAAAGAGAGACAGTGAAGCGATAGAAAGGCAGGGAGAGAGGAGACCAACAGAAAACATTTAGAGTGTTTATGTTTGGAGTCAGGACTGCCTCAGCAAAAACAAACACGGACAGATAATCCAGACTGGCTGTATTAGCTACAACACACACACACACACACACACACACACACACACACACACACACACACACACACACACACACACACACACACACACACACACACACACACACACACACACACACAAACGGGCTGCACAGTGGCACAGGCCCGTCTTTGTTTCACTGTATGGATATTGCCATCTGAACTCATGGGAACAGTTTCATATGATTCACACGTTGACTAATCCTTCCTCTGATTTTGCTGAGTTGTCTCAAGGGACTGCCCGGAATACTGGGAACCCATTGTACACCATAAAGGAAGATTACAACAGTAATGGTGCCCAATTATTAAACTGTGGAAATGTGACCGGTAGTTTGAACTGGTCAATGTCAAAAATCCAACCCTACTTTTATTCAAAAGAATCCATTAATGTGAATTTTTTCTTTCAAGTGAAGGACTTTCCTGATGTATTCTCCGTACTTGTCAAAAGTTATTTTTCCACCCATTTCAAACCTCCGGTGATTTAACTGTCCTGAAAAATGTCCATCATAGCACAACCCAAGTCTGGTAAAGATGCTTTTTGTCCAGGATGTTCTACATCACTTAGTTGGCCACATTCTGCTGCCAAGTGAGACATAATCAATAATAAAACATGTGACCGCTGCTTCTAAAAAATGACACAGATGTGAAACTATTTGTTTTTTTCTAGAATAACTTAATCTCAGGGCTGGCTGAAGAGGCCTGTTACAACAATTTAGAATCTGCTTGTCAGCTGGTGCTTGTGCTGGAGAGAGGGAATAAAAGGTGTTTGCATGCTTTAACCCAAGTGCTTTCAGAGGATCAAACAGCATCTGACATGATGTACAAAGAAGTTCTCTTTTCTCCCCTCTTGAGAAAGAGCAGCAGATAGATCCTGCAGGATGTAGGAAAACCTATAGCACTTATTTTCAACTGCTCTGGTGACCACAGTAATATGGTTTATTACAAAACAATCTAAGCAAATGTACAGTAGTGGTTATAAAATCGTGCTTTTTCAGATACAGCAGTCAGACAAAAATCAGCAGATCTGTGCTGTTATGGTTTTGGCTTCAGTTCTACATCTCTAAAAGGCCTTTCATGCTTTCTGTTGATGAACAAGGCCAGACATAAAAAAACAGAACTGTTTTAGTAAACACTGTTTAGTTTGATTGGCTAGAACATGGTTAGCAAGAGGAACTTTGTGGTGTCTCCCATGGGACACAGACAGACACAGTAAAGCCTGACTGGGTACAGTAGCAGAACTGAAAGACTTCACCAACAACAGCCATGACCAAGCCCAACATCAGTATTGAGTTACTGAGTTATGTAGACATCAGGTCTTGTTAGCTCTCGTGCCAGCCTAGTGAAAATGACACCAGACTGTCCAGATGAAGCCTGCACTCCAGTCTTCACTAGTCACCGACAGTAACAATCAGGAATCCTTACAGTAACATATGACGGTTAGCTAACGGCATATTATCTATATTTTCATTTACACTGATGATGACCTGCAAGTCCCAACCTAATACAAGCAAAATGTAGCACAGCTACTGCAGCCTTCTTTTTTCCAATATAACTACATGGGAGATGAACCAGCAATTACTGAGGACATAAAGATTGACTTTATTTGGATGTGTCAACTATTAAAACTTTTCTTTTAGGCTGCTTATACTTATGCTTCTACTGAATACACTATTCCACTTCTTCTTTCTATTAGGAAGTGAGTTTTGGCTATTCAACTCACTTCCTGTGATAAACTGAAAACTATGACTTAAAACTGTGGTTTAAGGGACATACTCATAGTGTGATAGACCCTCTCATATATTTGCCATTTTAAGACATGAATACGTTTCAGTTATGGTAAGAACCTGTTGAGCTTTAAACATTAAAGCTACCAAAACAAATCTCAACAACCGTCCTATGTTTTCAACGATTAGTCAACGTTTTTCTCCTTAACAGATTCAGTCTTAATACTGGTTAGCAACAGTGGTTTTATGTATATATGTATATATTATATAGGTTAGTTTCTGATTTTTACTTGTTACATCACACTATCTTCTACAATGGTTTTCCTGTTTTTTACCAGTAAACAAGGTCAAAGGTTGGGATACACAGAGCTGTTTGCCAAGTGAGTCACATTTAACTAGAATCTAAGTCACATCCTTCCAGTGCAACATGTTCCTTCATCACTGCAATCTGTGTGGTGAAACAAATTTTACTAAATGTTAAGTGTGCTGCGGCATCTCATACTTGTGCATAGGCTGTAATTAGACGATAAAAGAAAATGTGGCACAGTCTGGTGCGGGGGTCGTGGAGGTGTGAGAGATGTAAAAGAATTCCCTGAGGGCTTTAATTCTGTGGGGGAAGGTGACATTTGACTTTGTAGTGGGTTGAAAAAATGTACAGAACATGCTGGCATACTCCAGAGTTCAGTTACACACATGATAATCTGGACCCACAGCACATATTCAGATAAAAACTGATAGCTCAGATAAAAATCGGGCTGCGGGTCATTTTGAAGGAACAGTGCAAGAACAAACAGGCATACACATGCTCAAGCAATGTGCAGTGAATTGGCAAACAAAATATTAGCTTTAGACATCTGAGTCTAGTTGAGTAAGGTTGTCTGGCTTACATTATCAACTTATCTTTTTTTTTTTATTCTATCTATAAAATGCCATACTGTTGACAATTATTCTATTGTCAACAGTAATTTTCTGTAGATTTGTTTGCTTAGAAATAATTTCTTAACTGTTAATAAGTGTTTTACTTTTTTAAACCAACAAATTTGCATCAATCTTTTTGCAGAGCAATGAACATACATGGCTCAATTCGCTTTAGACGATGCATAAACACATCTGACTAAAATTCTGACCATTTTTTCTCTGGATTTGAAAATCTACTACGTAAACAAAAAACTGTGTATCAAGTGAAACAACACTTCTTGTAACAAAAGTGAGGATAAGCAATTTGACCAGACTTGGTAGTGTGTGATAAATAATGCATTAACTTTCAGTGCTCCATTGCAAACAGTAAGAGCCAGGTCTGAACAGGCGTTGGTGTTGTGAGGCGTGACGGCCGAAATGCAGATAGAGCTGTTTGTTTGACTGCTGATTATCTCTAACCTACAACTTAATATCCAAAGACCATAGCAAGGCAGTAGCAGGATAGGACACGCAGTGAATATATGGAAGAAGAGAAAGTGATTGAGGGAAGACGAAACGCAAACTGAAACAAGTATAGTGGTAGAGGTTAAGAAAAGTGAAAGATTGAGATGATAGAGGAGGAGATTCAATTGAATTTCTATTTGTATAGAGCCAAATCATAACAGAAGTCCTCTCAAGGAATTTACAGTGTAAAGTTTAAGATCTTACAGAGTATAATCGTATAGAAAAAGAGATAAAGTCAAGAGAGGGAAAGAAAAGAGAAAAAAAGAAAATGAAAACAGAAAGCAGAAACACAAGAGGCAGAATGGGAGGCAAATAGACAACAGCGACTAAAAGAGGAGAAAGACAAATGTAGTACTTGTGGTGTGACTACACATTAGATAGCCTGGGTCTGACTAAGTCTCCTAGTTCAAGCTCATTTGTTCCATTTTACACCCCCCTTCCCACAGTACCACATCTTACTGTAAACTCTTGCCAACCACAACATGGCATGGGTACCTCTGGCTGACTGACACTCTAATTATATAAAAAAAAAACATACTGAGACACATAATTGCAAGTGCAACAACAGGGCAAAAAATGACAATCATGCACCAAGCATTGGCTGGTGACTGTTTCCGGTTTGTCCTTTTTTACATGAACTATGCAGTGGGTAAGTAATTAAAGATAAGTAAGTATATAAATAAAAGAAATAGTTTCCTTATAGTATAAAAAATAGCTTACTTTTACTGCTGTCACAAGGCTAACCCAAGTTCATCCTCGCATTGTTAGTAATGTGATATTAGATGCTATTTACAGAATCAGTTTCCCCATATTTGTCAAGGTTAAGGTTTAACTTGATTGTGTTTGCTTCCTTGCAAGGGTCAAAAGTTTCTTACTTTTTAGTTATGCTAATAAAAACATGTCATGTTTTGGCAGAGCAGAGCGATTACTTATGTGGACTGGACAAACATCACAGTACAGTCAACTTGCAACCACAACATGAGTCAAAGTGGTATTTTAGAATGTGTTGCTGTGCTGTTTCATAAGCTTTTAACTGTGAGTTAAAAGCTGTCTGATGTCTGAATCTGTATCAATGTCTCTAACTGATCAGCCCACATATAGCCTGGGTTTTTCAGAGAGGAGTTGTATCTATGTGTTGTACAACAGAGGTGGGAGTTTACTGTCATCACTGCCACTTATTGATGGGAAGCTGTTACAACTAAATAACTGCTTTACAATCAGATATTATAGTAATAAAGTGTTTAACATAACAACCCTTGTGTGATAAAACACATTCTTAACCATAATCTTCCTGTCATATTCACATTATACCAACAACCATGACTGATCTTTGTGTGATTGTATTTATACTTAGTAGTATAATAGTACCACAGACAAATATAAGGTATTGTTGAAAGGTTGTTAACTTCTTATTCTAGTGCTTATGTGGGGCATAGATGAGTAGGTGTTTCTGTTTGATAACAATATAGAGACCAAGTTTCAAGCAAGCAACCAACCACACTCATCTCAACCTCACATGCACAATGACTGCAGACATAATCAATGCAGATAACAAGTGAGAGTGCAGATGTGGGACATACATGAAGAGCATTGTTAAACTGACCAGCAAATGCAGGCTTGAACCGAGATACAGCATACAGGCAAGTGTAAACAAGTCCTATCTGCTGCAGGAACAAACAGACATCTGAAGACATGGCAGGGTGCATGGACTGGACAAGTTGCCTTTGATGAGTGACAAAGTGTAAGTGTCTGTGTGGAGACCCACACAGACACAGAGTCTGTAATTCACCATCATCTTTCCAAACACGTTCATATTATCTAAAATTTCCTGGTTTTCCTCAATCATGGGGAATTTTGGAAAGAAGGGCAGTGCACAGTGCTGCAAGGTTAATTATCTGCCTGGTGTGAGAAACATATCACAAAGACCAATTGTTTGGCCCCAACAACAGAGAAACACAATGAGCAGGAACTGGGCGTCTTGAGAACCTCAGAAAAACTGACACAATGTCAAACTGTTCTGTTTAACAGAACAAACCAGAGAGACCTTAAAAGTACTCTGTGGAGTTTTTTGACCACTGGTGGAAAAGCAATATCCCGATGAGGATGTGCCAGTACTCTATCGTTTGTTTTTTGTACCCTACCCCATGTGTACGTGGATGAGGCATCCCACAAGCACAAGGATGACTACACACATTTCTACAAACTCCAGAGGGTGGTAATACATATTGGCAGCCCGGCTTATAGCCTCAGACTCCCCAAATCCAAACATCATAAAAGGAGCTTTTCACTTCTGTCAGAGTATCTGACAAACTTATCTAATAAATGATATATGAGCTTTCATTTCCAGGCAAGAGATGAGCAATTTCTTATTGATGTGAGTCCCAAATATGGGATGGAAGAGGAGACTTGTGATGACAAAATATGTCAGCTGGCAGGCCTCTGGATGTCTGTACTGCTCTGAAATACTCTATTTTAACTGAAAGCTGCCAGCTAAATGACAGATGGCTGTTTAGTTTTGGGGAAAAAAGATTTAGAGGGAACAATACCCCATGCCACTTGCCGACAGTGCTGTCCCAAAAGAATGCTCTAAATATTCAGTACAAGAAAATAGATCACTCATGTTTTGCTTGGCAAATTAATCATAGTGAGGCAATGGGTAGCCAAACCACAGTGAGAAACTTGATTACAAGGAGCAGAACTACAGACGATGCTTCACTTGTGCTAGTAAATAAATGAAAAGTATACATGCAGTTGTAAGCAAGACTTGATGGGTGTTTTGGCTAAACAAAAAGATCCACCATCATCTGTTCTGACTAAACTTTACTCACACTGCTCAGCTTATATGAGCTTTGGTTGTATTAAGTAATTTATTCTGCCATGCACACTTCTGCCTATGATGTCAACAATCTGTCAAGACAAATTAATATTCATAAACTGACCTTTCAGAGTGGCTGTGGACTAACTCTTGAGCTGCATAGAAAACATGATCGACAATGGATGACTGAGCAACACTGGGCTAGTAGCAAGGTAGCTGCCCACTGGTTGGTGGCTAACAGCAAAAAGTTCAACCATGAAGCTGCCAGTTGTGTACACGTTAGAATGGGATATAACATTAACACAATACCAAGGATAAGGACATGCCTTTGAGTCAGCATCTGAAGAACTATGATGCAATGCAACCATTATTAAAGCCAATGAAAACTTTAAGTTGATGCTTTTTTCTATAACATGCAATATCCATGCCTAGATAAGCAAAAAAATGAAGTTCAAAAACACAGTATTAGCAGAGAATAAACATTGAAAAGCAGCTAATCTGCTTCATCAGTGTGAGGGAGCGGCTTGGATCAGATTTGATTCACAGTGGTCTGACAACATAAGCAAGCAAGTGTTATCAGAACCTTATTCAAACATTGCTAAATCCTGGGCCTGATTAGGATGCTTAAGTATGTGACATCGCATTTCTTCCCCAACTGAGCTCTGCCCAACCCAGTACAAAAAGCACTGGCTGGCAAAACAACAAACTACTAGAACTACTGAGCAGAATATTATATATTCATGTAGGATCCCAATGCTCACTGCAAGACGCTTACTGTCCCTTTAATATGAACAATTTTCTTGCTGTATTATACTGCTGAAGAATAAAAACTCAAATATCAAACATTTAACATTTTACTGCTCCTACCTGATTGTTCGGTTTGTGTTGGGAAGAGGTTTCAGGGATGTTGAGTGACTGACTCCTGGTCACAGCAGCTCCTATGGATGCTCTCCTTTGCTGTGGTCGAACTGATTGGGATGTTTTCACCTCCAATGGGGGGCTAGTGCTATTACTATTCCCTTTAGTCTCAAGCACTGCATCCCATGGATCTCCTGCAGGACTTCCTTGTGCTGTCTGTTCAGCACCTCCTGATGCCGTGGATGTGTCCTCATTTTCAGCTTTACGCTTTGTCAGTGGGTCCAGATCAAGCCATTCAAAGTGGCTAATGCTTGAAGATTCAGTCACTGCTTGCTGCTGGGGTGGCGGATTGGGTGCCAGAGAAGCTGTCACCGCTTGAGAGGAATCTAGGTCAGTGCTAGCTGATCTGCCATTCTTCAAGTATTCTGAGGTGCTGGCGATCTTATCAAACAGTTTGGCCATCTCTGGGTCCACGGCTGGTTGTGGGAAGACCATGGCAGCAGCGGGCTGGATGGGAGTGAAGGTCATGAAGGGTGGCTGCTGGGCTGTAATGGCTAAGAGGGGGGACATGGTTGAAGTATAACCATTCTGAAATGTGCCTGGTTTGGGGAATGGAGCTGAGGGAAACATTGGGGTAGGCCGATGCGTGGGAGTGGACAAACTGGAGCTAGATGGAGTGGACAGAACAGGTGTCCACTGGTTGCTCTGGAAAGGAGAGGAGCTACCAGGATGGCCTCCAGGGTAGGAGGCACTGAGGTTAAACCCCAGCAGTGAAGAGGGACGAGCCACTTTGCTGTTAGCCCCAAAGTTTTCATCAAGTAGGAGCTTTTCAAGTTCCTCATTGGTCAGCTTGTCCACATCAATTTCCCTGAACTTGTCCTGCTCTGCCTGTTTCTTGGTCTCTGGGAATACAATGAGGTCCTTTTCTGGTCTGCTAGTAGAGGCTGAAGGCTGAGGAGCAGTAGTGACAGATTTATATGTTTTTTGTTTTAAAGAGGATGAAGACAATGATGAAGAAGATGAAGAAGATGAGGATGACGAAGCTGTTAGAGTGTGTTTCTTCTCCCTTTGCAATTTTGCTAAAGCCTCTTCCTCCATGCGGAGTGCTTCCTCTTTACCCACAACCCCCTTTGGCTGGGGGACATCCAGCTTGAACCCATTACCACTTGATATCTGGGCCATTCTGTCAACTGGAAGGTGCCATGAGTTTGACTGCTTTTAAGTCACTGTGGTCCAAAGCGTTGAGAAGCGGATCTTTTAAACACCTACAAAGACCCAAAAAACATTGGGATACATGTTATGAAGACAAAGAAAAACAAGTTCAAAACTCTATAGTATAGTATAATACTCTAAAGTCTACTCCAAGTCATTTAGACAATTTTGAGATCATACCATATTATGGTGTATATATCTTTGATAGCCAAGGATTTTACCATTTGCCACTCCGTACACACATACTGATTTAAGTTGCTGGCCTGGGCATTGACAGTAAATGGGGTTCAGGGTTTTAAATCCAGAACTTTGGAGTGTGTGGATGAGGATAAGCCAGCGACACCAACACCAATCCTGACCAGCTCTTCCTCGTGAGCTACAGACACCCAAATGAGAGTATAAGCTTGCCCTAGGTCCTGTTGCTGGTTTCATTGCTTATTGATTGTTGCATATGCACAGCCATTAATTACTTGTGCTTACGTCAAGGACATCAGCCTCTCGCTAGTTACAAATGTTTGTGATACTTTATTCTCATCAATAAGTCAACTGAAAACTTCCTCCATTCATTCAAAAATAAAATAAATTAGAGGATGCTCATAACTTCCTAAATTCCAAATTCAAAGCTGTTACCAAACAAGGTTATCTTCCATTCCTAATAATCCTAAGTATTTATGATTAAGCAATGGCAGGATGAAGCCAAGACTATCTCACATCAATAACATGAGGAAAACATTGCTGCAAAGAGTGTTTTGTGGTCCTAAAATGACACAGTGCCTTCTCAAAGCAACCATTCATCGAACGATCACAGAGCCAGGGGTGAGTGAGGTCCTTCTCTCCCCAGGCGTCACCGGCCTCTCCTGAGCTTCCCCTCCCATTGTGGTGTACAAGGCTGGCTGTGCTGGGGCTCAGGCTAGCCTAGCACTATTGTGCAGCTGAGGAATTTGGCATGCTAAGCAGCCTAACAGGTCTCTCTCTTCCACTGGCCTTCTCTCCCTCTGTTAGCACCATGGCCCAAGATTGTCTTATCAGCTGTGCTAACACCAGCGGGCAGTGACAATGTGGCTGCATTCATTAAGCATTTGACTCCAAGAGCTTAGTGCCACACTCTGACAGAAAAACAGCTTGGGGACATAAATGCATAAAAGGAAAGGTCATTGTGTTTTAACTCCTGATGTCAGCAATAGCTTAATTCTCTGCAGAAATGTCACATACTCTAACCAAAATAGCTCATCTATATATTTACTGATTTTGCACTCAGTAAGAATGCACACTTTGACAGATACCTTGTAGTGCAGTTTCAGTGTAGTTTCATCATTTAAAAGTGACAAGTCAGTCTTTAATAATCTAAAGGTCAGAGCCCGTTAACTGTCTAAGTTAACACTGAACAGTAACTACTTCCTGATTCTGTATATAAACATTCAGACAAACTGAGAAATACTGCGTGTGATTAAGGTACACAGGCATACATACATATCAGTCTTACCAAGATAAGGACAATATGTTAGATTAGGTATGATAATTAAACTCAAGAATTTAGAAGATAACAGCCAACCTAGCCTTAATCTTGCAGTGAAAATCCTTGCTTGTGTGAAAGGATTAAGGGAAGGCAGAGGTTACAATAACAAAGGATACTCTGCCAGTCTAAAGAATTCACACATTCATTTGATGGTTTGATAAAACCATCACTGTGTTTTATAACCCCTTTAACATACAGTTTACTCACCCAGCTTTAAGATTAGCACATCTCATTCTATACTGCCTCACAATAGCACACAAAGTATATACTCTTTATCAGTTTGTTTTAGCTTTTTACTGAAGCTAAATTATTTTTATACCATTATGTTTTATATTGTTGTTGCATAATGTTGCAAAAAGGTTTAACTCGAACTTTAAAGGTTGATTCAGGATTTTCTGTCATTATACTGGGTCAGAGTTTTGCTTTCAACAGCTGTGAAAAATTGCAGATGTTAGCAACTGCTTAGTATAAATCTGATCAAAGTACAGCTCAACATCCTTAAAGAGGAAAATAAGTAACCTGGTCAGGTTTACAGATTGTTACAGCTATGTTCTATGGTTGTCAAGAAGACAAACAATACCGTAAAACTCCTCTTTTCACTGCATTGCCATGTCTATTGCTGAAGCTAGCTTGTGCAGGCCATTAGGTCTATAATAACCGAAAGGAGCCTGTTAGAGCAGTGAGGGGCCAAAATCCCAAATTGCTGTCCACACGTCTAAACCGATCCTATAACTAATGATTCTAGCATCAGCATGTACAGATAGATGCAAATTATCATAAAGTCTAAGTCTGGTCAGGTCTTGTAAACATTTGAAAGCCTTGGATACAACAGCATGATGGTATGTGGCAATAGATGTGAGCAGAGGAACATGCACTCACTACACACAAGCTGTTCTATTCAGTCTGCATGGCTTCTGTGTTCAGTAGTGATTCACCTCTTTAAGTTGCCTAAAGAGGACAAACTGTGGTTATTCACATTATAGAAGGTTCACCTTTCAATTTCAGTTGGCTAAAAAAGTTAATAACTTTCGTCAAATCGAAGATGTTTCACTTTTACTAGAAACCCAGACAACACTTAACTCTACACAACATACATCGAGCAGCTCATACTTTAAAAAGCATTACAGTGGTTCACTAAGTTAACATGTTTTTATGATCAACTCGGCTAAAGTTAGCTAAGTTAGCTAGCTAACCTGTCGGCTTATTTCTACCTGACACCAAATGATGTGTTGTGTATTGTCAATAAATCGGCTTCTTTTCGCAAACTCTAAGTTACCCATCTCAAAATAGGTCCTAGCTAGTTGTTAATGCGATGTAACAGTGACTTTAAATAAATAATAACACAGTAATCTAGCCGACTAACCCGGTTAGCCCGATCAAATGTCCCGTCTTGATACTTTTCAGAGCTGTTGTTTGGAACTTTAACTTTTCACTTTGCTAAGGTGGATGCTAAGTTAGTAGCTAACGTTAAACCTAAAAAACCACTAGGTTAGGGGCACACAACGTTCACAGAACCATAAACAGGTTATATTTAGCTAACGTTAAACAACTTAAGTTAATGACTTCTCCGGACTTGGATGGAGACTGGGCTGATAACTTAGAAGTAACGTTACCCAGGGAACTGTTTTGGTCCCACCGACTGTCCACAATCAGGAAGAACTGCGGGTTTGATAACACGGCAAACGGCCGGGTACTACCGGGACACAGCCGCCGATGTCCAGCAACCACCACGTACAACTTTTAACCGAACAGATTTACCGTAAAGAAAGGATAAGTTCTCACCTTTTAGCGGTGCGGCGCTTGGAGCCATTTTTCCTGCAGCTGCATTTTTTCCATCCACTCGCAGTGAAGGGACGTCAGTTCCTGTTGAGCTGGTTGAATGGAGTTTTGGTTGGATCCCGTTTCTGCCTGGATGGATCGATTTACCGGACTTTTAACGGGAAAGCAGCTCCACCGTGTGGAGCAAAGGAGCCAGTGTCCAAATAGATGGATGCAAAGTCTGCAGGGAGGTGCAGGAGAGCACAATTTACTGATGTACGTTTCTGGATTTAAGGGTAATTATGAACTACGCAGTTACATGTTGCTCATTCTGCACATGCTCAGTTAGACCCTCTACTTTTAATCACACTAAAATGGAAAAAACAAGAAATTAAGATTTTACTTAAGGTAATCACATTTTATCACCTTAAAGACTTTATGGGGCAGACATTTTAATAGTTCTGAAAAAATATATTATGTTGTCATAATGACTATTGTTTTCATGTATCATGTGTGCCATGCTAATAGATGTTATGCTATGTTATATAACAATCAAATATTACTGCATCAGAAGTAAAATGTCTATATTGTCTTACCATTCTTTCCAGTGTTATATCACTGTTTGAATGTTTAAAAAACTAGTGAGCTAGATGAAGTTTATCATGCTAGTAGCTGCTGTAGGATGCTAGTGCTAGTGTCTTAAGATATTTCCAAATAAACAGAGATGACCCCATTCCTAACTAGAATGACCATCTTTATGTCACCTGAAAATATTTCAGTCACATGAACGTTACTATGCATATTTGTTTATTTGGTGTGTTTCATACATATATTTTCACTGGTAATTTAATGTTTAAAAGACTCTAAAATAGTATTTTAATTAGTATTTGCGATATGTGTGTTACATTTGTCCCCATACAGTGCTCAAGGAAGTTAAAGTTAAGTTAAAATGATAATCAAGACTTAAGTATGAGAGTACACAAAACACAAAGTTAGCATTTTATATTGTAAAGCTCATTTGACTATTATAGTATTTATTAAATAGACTTTTGAAAATAACTAGTATCAGGTGCACGTTCCTGTGTTGTCCGAAGAGAAAACGACTTGTTCCATTAAATGCGTTATATTTTTCATGTCATTAAACTGAATTAGCTTTGGCTCTTAGCAGTAGTGTATAAATGTATTTTGTATTGTGTAAGTATTTAAAATCCAGTTTTAGGGTAAGATTAAATACTGGGTTAAGTAAACGCCACGTACAGTTTGTCTCAACGCACCTTAAGTCACTGGAGCTCTGGGTTGACTGGCTGATACTTTGATTGACAGGTGTAACGACCAATCATTTCTCAACGCGACTGTTATACAACGGAAGTATTCTTCTCAGGCCAATAGGAGGTGGTGAGAGGCGGGGCGTTGCCATGGTGAACGCAACCTTTTGGGGTAGGTTGTGGTCATTTAAGGCTTGTATTGGTGGTAGATGACAGATGACAGCTGAAAACAAGATCCACTGAAGCTGAGACACTTTGAGGGAAACTAAACCATCAAAACGCGGCGAAGAGTAAAAAGAAGAACTCCAAGTGGGTGCCAGTGTACAAGTAAGTGTAATTTTACATGGACTGGGAATTGTTATTGCAATTTACAATGAATGCCAAGGCTTGTTTTGTAGCTTTTCTGCATGTAAGGGAGAATGAATTAGCTTCCATCTTCCCTCCACCATCCCCACTAAACAAACTGTGCTGCATCTGATACTGTGAGCTTGTGCGTTTCATTTATATTGTTCACAGCACTCTTGGAATTATTCTCAATATGGCTCGCCCCAGCATTTAACCACCAAACACGTGTTGCACAGTCCTTAGAGTTGTTTGTGAGATTAAGACTAACTAACCTCCTCCCATATATGTGAAGTTGAGGCTTGCAATAGTTGAGAAATGAAGGGCGCTGTCTTTTTAAAGATTAAGCACTTGCCCATGCTGCATTGGTTGTACACTTAAAAAGTTCTTCGTCATCATCTAACTGTCATTTCTTTCTCTAACCAGATGAAGAGGAGTAAAGCCTTGGCCCGTTGTGGGCTGGTTCTGCTGAGTTTTTGGCTGTGCATTCAGTCAGTGCCTATCAATGTGGATAAGACCAAAGTTGAGCCACAAGTGGAGGAACTGGAACCACCGCGCAGTGCTGTGAGTCAATAAGATGGTGTCATACAGAGATATCATTTAATGTCTGCATCTTATCACTAATTACACAAACTAATGCTCAAAATCCAAAGGTGGGAATCATTTTGGCTTTTAGTGTCTCAGACAGGATTGTCTCACATGGAATACACATGTTTATGGATAAAAAGACGAATTAAATTTGGTGCATTTAAACAATCGAAAAGTGAACATGAATTAAGTACCACCATCCATTATGGAGAGTTAAGTGCTTCAAAAAATTGTGCAACGGCCCTAAGTCAAGTTAAATATTAACAGGTTAAATGGGCATTTTAGTCCCCTAACAAAACAAACACCACTGATGTGTGCTTTGTTTTATGTTTCAGGAAACTGGGCTACACTACGACCGATACCTCAGGGAAGTCATTGAATACCTTGAGAAGGACCCCCACTTTAAAGAAAAGCTAAAAAATACCAACATGGATGATATCAAGGTAGCCCTGCATGCTCACCAATCAGCCCACTGATTTGTAAGCCTGTCTTTGACGTCCACACATTGTATTGAACTGGGGTTTGTTGTTTCTCTGCTGGCAGAAAGGTAAACTTTCCAAAGAGTTAGACTTTGTCCAACATAATTTTCGGACAAAGCTCGATGAGTTGAAGAGAGAGGAGATGAACAGGTTGAGGATGCTCATCAAAGCCAAACATGACATCCAGGACGGGAATGGTATGTACCCTGCATTGCTGATGTGTTGCTGACAAAGGTTTTGTAATACAAGTTAGATGTTAGGTCATCGTCAGATATAGGATGTGGCTCTTAGACACAGGAAACTGATGTAATACACTGCCTAGTACAGCTAACACTCACTTCTGCTGCCCAGTGGTAACTGCTGAATTAAATGTTAAAGATTAAGAATCATTAATAACATCAAAGTTACAACACATCATCATTAGAGCACATGTTTTAAAAACATTACTCTCTGAAACATTAAGACAACATTGAGCAACACGTACTGAAACATTATAGTGGTGGTGTCATATTAAATCCAAACACAGAAATGCCTTACCATCACATTTAGAGCCACAGTTTAAATTACTATCACTTTACTCTTTTCCAAAGTAAATGATCTGGAGCAAACAAAACTTGTGTTTGCCTCTGGCTGTGTGTCAGAAGAACTACTGGAACAAAATGTTTTTAGGAAGCACGAGATAAATAGACACTATTGCTCAATCTCATTTTAGTGAATGCAATTTAAAACAAGTCTAACCTAGGTTTATTTTACTTTATAAACAACCCAATCTTACTGCTTTACAGCTGAATAATTACTCTTTTATTTGTAGGCAGGACGGTGGACCACCAGGCCCTGTTGAAACAGTTTGAGCACCTCAATCACATGAATCCAGACACTTTCGAGGTGGAGGACCTGGACCGTCTCATCAAATCGGTACAAGCAGTCATGACAAAAGAACTTTAAACTGTTCACTCAATGGACTTTGAGTGCAGTAGATCTGACTGCACAAATGTTGTGTCCACAGGGTATATTGACTGTAGCACACATAGCTGAAATACCTCCCACACATAGTGTTTACATGACAGCTATATACAGCAATAGTAGTAAATGACATACCGATTTCTGAACGTGTTTGTGGGTACTATTGTGCTGTTACTCCTTTGTCACTGCATCATACTCAAACCTGTAATCACAGTAAAGAGCGCCTTGCCTCATATTATTGTTATAATTAGCTTGGCTGGGCCAGTAGAGAAATACAGGTGTCAAACAATGAGCCGTGTTTCTCGGGAGCAATCAAAAAATGGCTCCATGAACCAGTTGGGCCTTTTGGGATTTTAGCTTTGCAGAATTTGGTCCTGTGTCATAGAAAGTTGACCAGAGGTAGATTCAACATCAGTTTTGAGCAAACATGTTTCATATGAGCTTAAAAAATCAATGGTAGACAGCCAACTGGTTTTGTTTTTCTACCTTTACTACTACTTCTACTTCACAGTTTCATGCAGAAGTAGTCTTTTAGTTAGTCTGTGTGGTCACTTATTGACTGTGTTATGCCTACAAGCCTTGGACCAAATAATACTTTCAGACTGAACTTTGGTATTTTAGGACAAGAAAAGACCAGTATTCAAACAATACAGATAAGGATAGATTTTATTGATAAACCCTTAAGATCATTAATCAACACCTATTAGATATTGTAAGCACATTAGCGACAGGGACAAGAGAATTAATTGCAAAGAGGTGCTCACATTTAAGCCGTACAATCCATGGGTGAATTTGTCTTTCTCAACATTTTGTTTTCATGGCTAGGCAACTAAAGACCTGGAGAACTTTGACAAAGACCGCCATGATGAGTTCAAGAGGTACGAGATGATGAAAGAGCATGAAAGGAGGGAACGCCTGAAGAACATGAGCGAAGAGGAGCGCAAGAAGGAAGAGCAGCACTTCGAGGAGATGAAGAAGAAACATGCCAACCATCCCAAAGTCAACCACCCAGTAAGACATCTGCAACACATTTGGCTCAGAATTCTCAGTTATTACTTGGATGAATTATTTGAACTGTTCTGACAAACTTTAAGAAAACATACTGAAACCATTCAATAAAAAAAAAAAGAAACGAAAGATGTCAAGTGCAAAGAAAATGTAAGAGCACAGAAGAAGATAGGTGGTGATAGAAATGATGATGAGCTGTGTGTGTGTGTGTAGGGCAGTGAAGACCAACTCAAGGAAGTATGGCACGAAGCAGATGGTTTGGACCCAGAAGACTTTGATCCCAAGACTTTCTTCAAAATGCATGGTAACCAGCATTTTTTATCTCAACAGTTTTATGTCCAGTTCTAAATCTAGAATCACATTATGTGTCTATTATCCAGTGTTTTGTCTTTAATCAGCAGACAAAACACTGGATAGGATAGACTTAATCTAACATTAACAATATTCATTTATTAAGGTTGTAACAACACAGTGTATGGATGGAATGGTCTTCTCATTCCCATCATGTCGTTTGTGTTGCAGACAGCAATGGAGATGGGTTCTTCGATGAGACCGAGCTTGAAGCTCTCTTCACTAAAGAGGTATTCATGATTTTATATTTGTGTATTACTGCCCTGATTCTGCATGCTTTGGCATAATGGAATATGTAAATGACGAATGCTTTGATGTCAAATTTTTCTGTGCGTGTACGTTCAAGCTGGAGAAGGTGTACAACCCTCAGAATGAAGAAGACGACATGTTTGAGATGGAGGAAGAGAGACTGCGAATGAGAGAGCATGTTATGAACGAGGTGAGCTGCCACAATAACACGAGAACACATGGAGGGTTTATAATGTTAGTTATTAATGATCTATTGGCCCTGGCATTTCATGTGTTTATGTTCAGGTGGACACAAATAAAGACAGACTTGTGTCACTGAGCGAGTTCATGGCAGCCACTAAGAAAGAGGAATTCTATGATAAAGATGAATGGGAGGTAAGAGCGTGATTTCATAGAAAAGAAAAAGATAAATGCAGACAGAACTGTGAGGCTTTTCTTCACACTTGGTTGACCTTTGATGTAATGTCCGTATATCTTATCAATATTAAATTCAGCTCACCATAAACTGTACACCTCTTGAAACTTGCACAAACGCAACACACCGCCATTTTTTAATACCTTGTGTCGCTCTTGCCTCCACAGACTTTAGATCAAAACCCCCTTTATACTGAGGAGGAGCTGAGGGAGTATGAAAAGCAACTGGCCAACGAGGAGAATGATATCAACAAGAAGTCGGTTGAGCTGCAGAAACAGCGGGAAGAGCTGGAAAGGCAACAGGAAGAACTGAATGCTCAGAGGTTCGAGATACAGCAGGTAAATTAAAAGACAAATGATTTGCAAGTGAAATACAATCAGGAATCAGGATATCTTACCTCAACACTTGCCTGACAGGTGCAATGAATGAATTATTGCGCACACAGTAACCTGTAATGACTTCTGATGGATGATATGATTTGGCCTGTGAAACATTTAATTGTAACTGCACTGTTGAGCCACACACAGATGTTAATCTCTACACATGGAGTACCACTTTTTACGTCAAGTTTACATCAAGAGATTTAAAAGGCATGGTAAATCAAACAAAACCAAGATATTTCTCTGCAGCTCAGAGGACATAAAGACATGTCAAACTGTAACTTTAATATCAGGAACATATATTTATGGGATTATTTTGATCTTGCAAAATATTCAGGGTAAACGGAACAGATTTCAACTTATTTTGCCAATCTTTTCTTACAGGCAGTAGAACAAATAGAAAGAATAAAAGCTCAAGGCACCACAGCAGACGTCAAACGTAAGTATCACATCGTAATGACAGCTGACACAGACAACAGTATTTTACAGTCGTATAGACAGTTGAAGGGGAGCTCCTGCTATTCAGAACTACATTAAAATCACTGTTATGAATTAATGCATTAATGTAAAATAAAGACCTGATGCCAGTGTGACTCTCTGTTGCAGAGACAGTAGCTCCTGTACCTCAAAGTGATCCAACACCAGTTGTACCAGGAAACAGTCAACCGCAGCCATCTGGTCACCAGCAGCGAGATGTAGCGGCGCCAGGACACTCTTAGCAGGCCACTTTGTGAATGAATGCCAGTGAAAGTGTCTGTGTTTGCCTTGTAATGATTCCAATTTTCTGTTCTTTCTGTTTAGGATTTTCAAAACAGTAATTTGACTTTAATATTACGAGCACATAAGAAAATCTGATTTCAGGGTTCAGATTTTGTGCCAGCGCCCCCTTATGGCCTTCCCTTTGTGGACCAATTCTGAACTTAATATGTGGAGCTGTGAAATGAAAAATCAGCCTTTTTGTTTTTGTCATTTGTCTTTTTTAATCTCAATGAGGGCTCTTGCTTGTGGACTTGTTTTGAGGTGACAAGCTGAGGGCTGTTGGCCTCATAAGTGAATGTTTTGTTTAGTGTTACACTGTCATTCGTTGTCACTGTGATACTGTGTCAGAGAAAGGGAAAAAAAAAGAAAATTATTTATTTTTTTCAGGTGAAGAGAGTTTATTATTTCAGAAAACTAGTTGTTATAATATTTATGTCCTGCTAACAATTGAAATGGTCCAATCTGAAAAGCTTCTTTCATCTTATTAGATGAATTAAAACCCATAAAATCATTTTTTTATTAGACATGAATTTGAATTTTTTTTGTTTAAGTGGTTGAAATTGTGAATTTAAACTCATACATACAACACAAAATTATCCATATCTAAAGTATTTTACAAGGTTTAGTGCACATTTCTTCACTTGTATTTTCTACCTGTTGCCTGATTTTGGACCAGATTATTGCAGATCTGTAGTTTACAGATGAGCTTACAAATATATTTATATATACATATTATGATTGTGCTGGTGTTGAAGTGATGATTGGGTGAATTTTAAAATGTGTTTGAAAGTGCGTTTGTGAGTATCTGTGAATTCTAACACTTCAGTAATTTATTTATTCTCTACACCGTTGTAAATGAAACTGCAGCAGGTTGAATTTGGTTTCGGGAGACAGAAAAACCTTCAAAGAAATAAATAGTTTACGAACTGAACTTTTGTCTTTGACCACAGCCCAACTTATGTGGAGCCTAGTATACCTGCCTGCAGGTATAGTTTTATTATTATTTTAAATCCGTCCACCACCTAACACCTAGTGAAAGAAATTTAATTGTTGTAAAAGGTTTGAATGTGGACAATAAAGTGAATGAGATGCAAGTTCAAGGTTTGTTTCTTCTTTATATGATACACATTAGTTCACTGATTATACAAAAAAATGAAAACAATTAAAAATGTAAAAAAAAAACATGGCGGGATCTAAAGTAATATCTGGTAATAGTAACTCCCACATGATGATGAAACAAAAATGACCACATGTGCATGATCAACAGCTGAGTGACAGGTTCATGTGTAGAACTTCAGTTTTGTCCGTACGAGTCATTGAAGCGCTCGATCAGATAGTCAGCAGCTGTAATTGGAGGATATTTGTTGGATCCGTCGCAGCAGGTGATCAGAACGTCATTATCAGGATGGACAAAGAAAGCCAAAGACTGACGTGTGCCGGAGTCTCCAACAGGAGGCAACAAAACCCTGTGGCGCTGAGGAACAAGGGACAACTGCAACATGAAGTCCTCATTGTTTCACTACATTACTTCAACATTATAATGCTTTTTCTGCTGCTCAGTGTATTTATATTCAAAGTTAAACTTCATGGTATTCATGGTGGAGGTAGTGTGATGGTTTGGGATGCATGGCTGTTAGTAGCAGAGAAAGTACAGAGCAGGCTGAAATTAACCAGGACCAGAGACAAAACTCCCACTGAAGTGACGAGGACAGACAGGATTAGAAATGAGCAGATTAGAGGTGCAGAGCAGGAGGGATGGTGTGGAGACAAAGTGAGGGGGGCGAGACTGGTTTGGGCACATGTGGAAAAGGAATTCAGAGAATAATGGAAGAAGAAAAGTGAGGATGAAGCTGCCAGACAGGAGGAGGAGAGGAAGAGGAGGGGGTCATGGACGAGGGGAAGAAGGACATGAGAGATGTCAGTGTGACAGAGGAGAATACAGAGAACAAAGTGAGAGACACGGATGATCCACGGCAGCCAAAAGAAGAAGAAAAAAGGATGAGAAAATGTTACAAGCCACAGATATATTTTTAGTTTCATGATGACTTTTTTCTTTTCTTATATATATAACTGTGTGTTAAGACAAGGCTTTCTTAAAAAAAGTCTTAAAATAAAAGTTAAATCTGTTTTAACTCACCACAGACACAAACTGATCACTTGTCCAGCGCTGCATCAGGTCAGCGATGTTGATGAGGACTGTCCCGGGGATTGCAGGGACACCGCTGAATTCCCCTGAACGTCTACAAACCTGAAGGTTAACAAAGGTCAGGTGAACCACATGCCAGGAGATTTTCCAAACATTCACAACAAATCTACATCAAAAATAACATTTTTACACCTTGTTTTTAAAGCAATGGTTACTTTAAGCAGCACAAAGGAAATGACACATGGGCAAAACTGAGAAGAAGATTGAAATTCATCTGGTTTAATTAGTTAAACATCTGCTTTTCTGCCATCTCCTTTATCCAGAGAGGTGGATATTTCAGTTCCAGTTACCTGCAGACCTTCACAGCTCTGGAACAACAGCGTGAAGCTGCCGTAGTCTGAATGCTCTCCACATCGCACCTGATCCTCCTTTGCTTTGTCACTTTCTACTGGTGGGTAGTAGAGGGACCGCAGAGTTGTGTCGTTTTTATCAGCTACAGGAGACACAACAGCACAGTCACAGCTTTTTTTAAGAGTTTAAACTCTTTTGTGAGAATATTTTGTTAGCACGTGTTCTACGTACACAGATTAATATTGTGACGAGCCTCAGAGTGAACAACTCTTTTATTTTTATAAATCAGAACACACAGTGACAACAGGTCTCAGCTCCCCCATTCAGTCACTCCGGAAGCACTCCATCTCCCGCCTGTTTCTCCCGGGTTCCCTCTTCCCCACCCCCGGAAGCACACCTGACATCACACAACTATATACACTACAAAATAAAAGAACCAATTAGAAGAACCACATAACACATAACAGGAACTGGAACAGTCAAACACCAACAGAACAATATGCCCCACCTCTGGGTCGCTACAATATAGAGAAGTTACTTTCAGTCTTTATTGACGTGGTTTTGCTGAATAAATGCTGAATTTATTTTTATTTATTTACTTATTCTTAATTCTGCAGTTACTAGTATTTTCACTGACACCGTGAGGCAGCGTGGTGGCACTGCTGAAGGAGCCGTTAGTGCCCACAATTAACAAGTCAGTTAATAGAAACGGCACTATGAACACCTCATAGTGAAAGCAGTGGGTGCTGTAAGCTGCACATACTTCCTATGAAACTGTGTGCACTGAGGAACACCTCTGGGTCCAAACCCAGACTAAGGGCCATGACTCGGAGCACCCGCAGACTCAGCTCTTTGCAGCGCATAAAGAAAGATGTCTGGATCTCTTTGAACCCCTTTAAAGCATCTGATGACGGCCATTTCTACAGAGGAAGACAGAACAATTATCTGGTGCAAAACAAATGTGCTGACACTTTGACCTTCAGACTGACAGAAGACACAGTCAAAGACAGATGAACAACATCTCCTGAGGCGTTGATGGCTGAAAACTACAGTCCAAGTTCAGCAGTGGATCATTACTATGTCAGGATGGAGTGAAGTGAGGTTGAACGCCTCCTTTAGGTCTCCGGGTCGACGTGGGTTCAACCTAAAAAGCATCACTTTAATGTAAAACCAGTAATTTGTGCAGACAGGAAGTAATGTGTCATTTGTGGATGGTACCTCTCCGTCTCCAAAGACACCCAGCCGTGGTTGGGATTGTTGGCAAAGCTTTTCCTGCTGAAGGGCTGCTTCAGCTCCTCTGGCTGCAGGAAGAATTTCTTACATATGTCCATAACATGGTCCACCTACCCCAACACACACACACAGCAGGATTAAAGAGGGACAGTCTACATTCAGCACCATCAACCAGCTACACAGCTACTTTGACTGATTTGTTGAACTCACCTCCTCCTCAGTGATCCCAGTGTTCTCCAGAAAAACAAATCCAACTTCTGTAAAAGCTGTTTTCAGCTCGTTGCTCAACTTGCTCAGCTGCTTGTCACTAACATCTGTCTCATCCAGACTGTATGCACCAAAGTCCACTACAGGGATGCTCATTTTAAAAACGAGAAGATTGAGCTGTCTACATTCAGATACTGTGAAACTGTATCTACAAGTCCCTAAGGGCGGATTTGCAGCATTAAACAATCCGCACACTGTCCAACATGGATGTATTATAAGAACTGAAAACAGGATTTAAACATCTCTCCTATGAAAGCTGCGCAGTGGCGTCGAAGAATTAGTGAACGTTAGTTTCCAAAGCTCCGGAGTAGTTACGTCACATGGCAGGATCCATGCGTTCTCGCGATTAGTCTAGTTTGTATTTATTATTATTGTTTTTTTCTATTATTATTATTATTATTATTATTATTATTATTATTATTATTATTATTATTATTATTGTTGTTGTTGTTAACGCTGACGATACGATCAGTCGCTGCCTTGTTATTTCCAGAACTCACTTTCTTTGGTCCTTTTTCTTCTTGTGTTTCAATCGCTCCTTTGTCAGCCTGTGTCGTCATGTGTCATCAGATTCTGACGCACTGGGACACTTTGCATGTAACATGAAAACATTTTAGAATAAGTCAGGCTGTTTTAATATTTAATAGTTGGTTTACATTTAAAAAATCGGCACATTATTTATGACTAGTCCATAAAACATATCTGCAACAACATTTTGACTGGTGAAAATTCCAGTTACAAATATTTTCAACTGCATCCTGACTAGTGAGAATGGTTGAATGAATGTGATGAGTTATATCTTAGTTTGAGACATCCACAAAGATAATTAGTGCAAATAACATTTAAAGAATGTAACTTACATTTTAAAGTGGTCAGTTTGATATCTGGAAGTTAGACTGCAGACATGCAAAACTGAGCTGCAGATAACTTTAATTGAAATGTTGACTAGTCAAAAACACATTATATCAAAGTCAGATTGTAACTGCTAATATCTTGAATTATAATTTTGCCTGGTTGCACTAGAATTGACATAAAACAGTGAATGTTGGCATCTTTAAACCAGAGATCTCATGGCTCAGGAATACCTGGAAGTGTTTTTGGGAAAGTGGAGCGACCTTGAATTCTCCTTGTGAATTAATTAGATTTACTTGGTTTAACTTACAGGTGAAAAGAAGGAGCAAAGACGTACACGGACAAAAGTATGGTTTATTAAAAAATGTACAAGTCTTCATAAATCACCGATTAAACAGAGAGCAACCCCCCCTTCGTTATAACAGTTATACATAAGACAAAGACCAGCTGTTACAAAACTAAACTAAACTTGAACTGTGGATTCAGTCCAGTTTTCTATGTGGAAAATCAACCATTTATTTTTGTAATTTTGATCTTTTCTCACAACAGGGACTCAATTCAAATCAACATTTAGGACTCAAAATTACAAGTTAAACACTTAAGAGGATGTTTTTCAAGTGGCTGAGACTTTTAACTGTTCCTTAAAAACACTAAGCTAAAAAACTTCTATTTCACACTTACATAAAACGCTCAGTCCTTCAGCTGCAGTTCCTAACTTTAGACCAGATGACTGAAGGCTATATCTAATTTACATACAAATATAACGTATATGTTTAAATCTTTTAATTTAATAAAAATGAGCTGGTGTTAGAGGAACAATCCTATTAATTCTAAAGTGCTCATAAAGTCTGTACTTGTAATTTATTTATTGCATCTCTTCTTTTGATCATTGGCTCACTGATTATATAGAAAATACAATGATGTCGACATATTCAGCCTTTTCATGAAAGTATCTCCCACCATGATAGAACTTCAGCAAAATGACTATACGTATATGACCAGCACCTATACGTATAATACGTGTGATAGAAATTTAGTTTTGCCCATATGATTGGTTGAAGCGCTCCATCAGATAGTCGCCAGCTGTAATTGGAGGATATTTGTTGGCGCCATCGCAGCAGGTGATCAGAACGTCATCTTCTGGATGGACGAAGAAAGCCAAAGACTGACGTGTGCTGGAGTCTCCGACGGGAGGCAACAAAACCCTGTGGCGCTGAGGAACAAGGGACAAGAAAGGACGAGGAAACTCCTGTTTAGATTATTGGCATCATTTGCTTAAAATAAAAGTTAGGACCCACAAAGTTTGTCTTAACTCACCACAGACACAAACTGATCGCTGGTCCATCGCTGCATCAGGTCAGCGATGTTGATGAGAACTGTCCCACGAATGGCTGGAGCATTGATGAACTCCCCTGACTGACTACGGACCTGAAGATTAACAAGTGTAGGGTGAATTACATGACAGGAAATATCATAATATTTCTAAATAATAGGATATATTATTATAGAATAGAATAGAATAGAATAATATAACTCAGTAAAGTTTGTGTTAAAGGATTAAACTCAAACAGCAGATGTGACAGTGATTGTCTTCAGCAGCACTTAAGGACTCACATCACCTGTTTGAACTGATCTGCACTTTTTTTAATTATTATTATTATCACATTATAATTTCCCTCTGCCTTCTTATGTATCCAGAGAGGTGGATATTTCAGTTCCAGTTACCTGCAGACCTTCACAGCTCTGGAACAACAGCGTGATGCTGCCGTAGTCTGAATGCTCTCCACATCGCACCTGACCCTCCTTTGCTTTGTCACGTTCCACTGGTGGGTAGCAGAGGGACCGCAGAGTTGTACCGTTTTTATCAGCTACAGGAGACACAACAGCACCGTCACAAGTTTCTTAAAGAACTCCTTTAAATTTCAGTCCTGCTGTGAAGTTTTAATGTTTTTGCTGACTTGCAAAATTAGGTTTATTTACTAATCCCTGATGCTGTTACTAGGATTTTCTCTCATTTCAAGTGTTCTGATTCCTAATGTCAATGCTAAGACACTGCAGACAGTGAAAAACTAAAGTGATAACATAGAGAAAGCAGCGGCTGCTGTGATCTGCACGTACTTCCTATTAAGCTGTGTGCATTCAGGAACACCTCTGGGTCCAGACCCAGGCTGAGGGCCATGACTCTCAAAACCCGCAGACTCAGCACTTTGCAGCGCAGGTAGAAAGACGTCAGGACGTCCCTGAACTCTTGTACAGGATCTGATGATGGCCATTTCTACAAGAGAACAGAGCAGCATTAGAGCATCAGAATAGGCTGAGACTGATATGTTAAAAACACATTTTAAGCATTAGTGGCAACATTGATGATCAGTAGCTTTGTGGTTAATCGTGAATTAATAAAATCCAGCGCCCTTTAAAAAACTTGTGTTTAACTAGTGATGGGATGTTTCCTTCCTGCCTCTCTGCAACTCACTGTTAATAAAGGCAAAATGCCAAAAATAAAATGAAATAATAAGACGTTAAAGTCTTACCCCAGATCAGACTGCATGTGCTGTATTTCCAGTAGGAAAGTAATTAACTTGTAATATTTATTTCCAACATCTGCATGAAGAGACTGAACTGTGTGACATCATTTCTGTGTTGACGTTTGGAGCATGTTTAAAACACAGATTGTCCAAGCTACAGTGCATTTTGCATCACTGCTTAATTATTTAATGAGTAATCATTTACTTACTGGTTAAAACCAGTAACATATAAAACTGGTCTGATAAGTGTGTCTGTTAGTATTAATGTTTTAACACAAACATATATAATATTAACTAGGAAAGGCAATTTCTTAGGAAATTACACAGTAGAGCTAAAAGCACTTCTATAATGAAGATCATGCACCATGCTTTTACTAACTAGTGCTTTTATACTGAAAATCCAACTTACGTTAAGCTCTTTATTAACAAACAAAAAAGGTTCACAGATGAAAATGCTGAGTCATGTTTAGCCATAAGTAGTGACTGAGGTGTGTTTGTGTGTTATTAGAGATAAAAACTCCTCAAACATTGCTTGAAATATTAAAGAATTAGAAGCTATAATCTAATACTGTTAGCATCTAAAGGCTCAAACAAACACATCCATACATTTTATGTAAAGAAATTCAATAAACTTAAGTGTGGTAGTTAAAAACAACCCTCCTCTGTGATTTGGGGGAGAATGTTGAGACCTAATGGGAGATTCAGACAGCGCTGTCAAAAACCCAACCAAGTCCTGTCACTAGGAAGAGCACATAGTCTGAGAGAGGACGAGTTTCTCTAAATACAGACAAAAAACACTGATAAAGGTTAAAGGGTAGATCTCAAGTTGTTTTTGTTTAGTGCTCTGTGGTGGACGTCATTTTCTGTTTCTTGTTCCTGTTCATGCTGATGTTGACGTGTCAGTGACAGGTTAGTTTATTAGTAAGGATCCAAAATGAAAAAACTCTGATGTATGAAAACCTAAAGTTGAACTTTCATTCATTACTATGTCAGGGTGAAGTGAAACAATGTTGAACGCCTCCTTAAGGTCACCGGGTCGACGCGGGTTCAACCTGAAACGAAGTTATTTAAATGTAAAACCAGAAAATTGTGCAGACGGGACGTAATGAATCACTTTCTGAATTATACCTCTCAGTCTCCAAAGGCACCCAGCCGTGGTTGGGAAGGTTGGTGAAGCTGCCTCTGAGGAAGGGCTGTTTCAGCTCATCTGGCTGCAGGAAGAAGGTCTTGGATATGTCCATAACATGGTCCACCTTCACAGTACACACCAGGAGAGAAGACAGTTAGTCTGCATTCAGCTCTGCCAGTAAACTACACGCTACTTTGACTTGATCTGTCGGTCTCACCTCCTCCTCAGTGATCCCAGTGTTCTTCAGCAAAACAACTCCAACTTGTGTAAAAGCAGTTTTCAGCTCCTGGACTAAACTGTGCAGCTGCTCCTCAGTCACATCTGTCTCACTGAGGCTGTACGCACCAAAGTCCACCACAGGGATGCTCATTTTAAAAACTAAAGACAAATGTATGGTAAAGTCTGGATGCAGATTTGCAGCCTGAAACGACTTGCACACGATCAAACATGGCTGTTTAGATCCAACTGTATGAAAACATGGCGCTGCACGCAGAACTGCCGGACGTTAGTTCCTAAGACTCGGGAGTAGCGGCGTCATATGACGCACGTGTTTTCACTGCGCATCTTACGGCGACTCGTCTATTTGTCCTTTTTATTTTTAAATTAGAGCCTGGATCATGTCAGACGGTGCTTTGTACGGATGTTATTCACAGGGCTGCACGTATCAGAAAAAATTAATGTACTGTTTTTATAACGAGTCTCTGCGGTAGTTGCAGTACAATGAATCACAGCATTAATGTCTATTTAACGAAACATATGATATAAATATGACATAAAGAAAAGAAATAATACTGTTAATAATTACAGGGATAAAAAGATCTACAGAAAATACAAAAATACAATACAAAAGTGCTGTCTGGTGCACTTTAGACCCAGCACATCACTGACCCCATGCAGTTAAAAGACCATTAACCAAAGTACTGATCTGTCACGTCTGCCCTATTTATACACTGACTTTCTGTTCCAAACCCACAACTGAAGAACTGTGGCTTCTCCATCGCTGCTCACACTGCTGTCCACCTTAGTTCTTAGTCTGAGTTAATAAAACGTGTTTATATTTATAAATGGTTTACAAGGATCATTTGTCGAGGAGATCTAATTTGAAGAGGTTGCCATCTGGATATTGGGAAACTTGACAGTTGTGAGCTCAAACATGCAGTTCCTAAGGTTCTTTAAGTCCTTTCCTCTGATACAGCAGGACCTGTCCCAACATAAATCTATGTCCATGTACCCCAGGACTAGTGGTTCGACTCCCGGTGGCTCTGGAATTGAAATATTGAATTTAATATGATTGTGCTGGTGTTTGATTGTATGAATTCTAAAGGTAACATGAGTAAAGTGTTTGTACTGTGAATTTGTGTCATTATTCATTAATTCAACTGTGAATGTGCACAATAAAATGAATGAACTGCAAATTCAAAGGATTGTTTCGTTCTCTTTTATCACACACACTGGCCCAGTGATTATAAACAATCATATTCGAATTAAAAATCTAAAAAAACTAAAAGACAGATTCAGCTTTTTGATAAAAACCAACATGATCGACAGCTGTGCAACATATTTCATGTGTAGAACTTCAGTTTCGTCCGTACGAGTCATTGAAGCGCTCCATCAGATAGTCACCAGCTGTAATTGGAGGATATTTGTTGGATCCATCGCAGCAGGTGATCAGAACGTCGTCATCCGGCTGAACAAAGAAAGCCAAAGACTGACGTGTGCTGGAGTCTCCAACAGGAGGCAACAAAACCCTGTGGCGCTGAGGAACAAGGGACAGCTGCAATTAGACGCCTTTATTGTTTCACCAAGATCCTAATGTAAACTATAGAAAAAGGAGAATTTGTTGACCTATAATAACTGTAAGTGAAGCTTTTGCAGCCCAAGCTGTGTACTCACAGCTAGATTCAGAGGTATTAGAGGTTTTACTTTTTCTACATGGTCAATGACCCAAATTAGCTTAAATACTGTTATAGTTCAAAATCTTAAATATTTCTTCTTCACAGAAGACATCTGGTCACTGATGCAACTGAACATCTGTCTTAACTCACCACAGACACAAACTGATCACTTGTCCAGCGCTGCATCAGGTCAGCGATGTTGATGAGGACTGTCCCGGGGATGATGGGAGCACAGATGACTTCACCTGAACGTTTACGGACCTGAGAGTGAACAGAAGGTCAGGTCAGCTACGTGCCAGGAGATTTTCTACTTAGTCTAAAGCAGCTCCACCATTTCATTTGTCAGTGGGCAGTGAGTCGAACGTGATTTTAAAAACAAAGGTCAACATCACTAAAGTCAAATGTAACTTCTGAGATAGTTCATTTAGGGAAATTATGTTATGTGGAATTCACCAGGTGTAAATGACAGTGATGATGTCAGCAGATGATTCGATGTTACCTGCAGACCTTCAGAGCTCTGGAACAGCAGAGTGATGCTGCCGTAGTCTGAATGCTCTCCACATCGCAGCTGACCCTCCTTCGCCTTTTCACTTTCCACTGGTGGGTAGTAGAGGGACCGCAGAGTTGTACCGTTTTTATCAGCTACAGGAGACACAACAGCACCGTCACAGCGAGTTTAGACAAAGTTTAAAAAAGGTTTTAAGTTTTGTCCTGTTGTGAGTCTTTTTTTTTTTTTTTTTTTACACTGAGAAAGTTTCAATCATTTGTGAAAAAGCTGCTTCTTTTACATAAAAACCAACAAATACTTCATAATGAAAACAGCAGGTGTTGTGATCTTCACATACTTCCTATTAAACTGTGTGCATTCAGGAACAGTTCTGGGTCCAGACCCAGGCTGAGGGCCATGACTCTCAGCACCCGCAGACTCAGCTCTTTGCAGCGCAGGAAGAAAGATGTCTGGATCTCCTTGAACTCCTTTAGAGCCTCAGACGACGGCCACTTCTACACAAAAGAGAACAGCATTTTTTAGGCCGATTAATACCAATTTAAAATATATGATATGAATTTTCAAATTAGTTAAACAACTGTACAGTTTGGAAATAACCATCTTTGGTTTTTCCAAACACAATTTATTGGTGCCTTTACAGGCCAATGCTGATTTATCAGTGGCAGCTTCGTTGTCATATCTGAAGAACAAGTTATCAGTCAAGATCTAAATAAAACAGAACAATAAAATGTTCTCTAGTGCAAAATCAGCTATAAAATATCTGGTACTTTGACCTTCAAACTGACAACAGATTAAGTCATAAAGTCAGATCAATTTGGCGTCTGTTGTGTAAGCAAATAAATAATCCTGAGGTAGGTGTGTGAAATGTACAATGTCAAACGTTGACAGTGGATCTTTACTATGTCAGGATGAAGAGAAGCAGTGTTGAACGCCTCCTTTAGGTCTCCGGGTCGACGTGGGTTCAACCTAAAAAGCATCACTTTAATGTAAAACCAGTAATTTGTGCAGACAGGAAGTAATGTGTCATTTGTGGATGGTACCTCTCCGTCTCCAAAGACACCCAGCCGTGGTTGGGATTGTTGGCAAAGCTTTTCCTGCTGAAGGGCTGCTTCAGCTCCTCTGGCTGCAGGAAGAATTTCTTACATATGTCCATAACATGGTCCACCTACCCCAACACACACACAGCAGGATTAAAGAGGGACAGTCTACATTCAGCACCATCAACCAGCTACAGGCTACTTTGACTGATTTGTTGAACTCACCTCCTCCTCAGTGATCCCAGTGTTCTCCAGAAAAACAAATCCAACTTCTGTAAAAGCTGTTTTCAGCTCGTTGCTCAACTTGTGCAGCTGCTCCTCAGTAAGATCTTTCTCACTGAGGCTGTATGCACCAAAGTCCACTACAGGAATGCTCATTTTAAAAACGAAAAAGCACCAGAATGTCTCTAAAAGCACATTTGCAGAGACTTCACTCTTTGGCATGGGGTCAAAGGTTGTGTTCGTGGCTTCGGCTTCAAGCTTCTGCCACGTGACTTTTCCCAGCCAATAGGAAAACAGCTGCTAATTAGAAATTGCCCACAGTTGGGTTTTCTATTCATATCTAGTTACTCTGTGCAGGTGATGGGAAGCTGGTAGGAGACCAACATAGATCCCCATAATTTTAATTTTACTTTTCAACAAGACATTTGCAGGGCTGCCGGATTAGTACCTGGACTCTATCAGCTGAGTTACACCTGAGAAGATGCTTGATTTGCAGAAGGAATGGAGCATCTCCTTTGCAGGCTGCGGTTTTATGGGGATTTATTATGTGGGTGCTGCCAGCTGTGTGCTTGAACGGTGTCCGTCCCTGATACAGGACGCTTCGAAAATCTGCGGAGCTTCTGCAGGAGCTCTGATGGCGGCTGTCGTGACTCTTGGACTTCCTCTGGGTGAGTTGTGTCTCACTGAACCTAATTCAATGGAAGAATCGCTCATTTAAAGGCTCCGTTGGTAGTTAACGAATGTACTGGACAGATTAATGACTTAATTAATAGAATAATCCAATCGATCGGTGTACTGTGATTAATATTAAATGACAGCCACTAATTAATATGACTGATTATGTAACAGGTGTTTCCTGTGTCTTCATGATTAATTATGAGCTCGTTATATTTAAACTTCTGATTTTCTGAACCCATTAAAACTTTTTTAACTTGGTCCTGGAAAGGAACAGTAGGCAGTAATAATAATAATAATAATAATAATAATAATAATAATAATAATAATAATAATAATAATAATAATAAAAGCCCAAAAACCAAATTATCATCAAATTAAAGTGTAACTAATAAAATATGGCTGCAGAGGCTCAGTCTCCTCAGGAGGACAGCTGATCTCAGGATCAACCCTCAAACCTGCCTGAACAGTTGGTTATCATTACAATTAAAAAGTTTGCAGCATAAGTGCACTGAATTCTGGACAAGTCGAAGTTTGAAATTTAAACTCAAATTTGAAGTCAAAATTAAAAAAAAAAAAAATCAGATTTGCATAAAATGGATGTGAAATAAAAACAGAGAAATGGAAAATAAACCTGCACAGACTGAGCTTTGATTCTACCTAAAGTAATCTACTGACAAATACTGTTCTGTTACAAAGATCTGCAGAGACACGAACAGATCAGTGCTGTTCTGCTGTTTTTTTTTTTTATTACATCAGCCACATGATACTGTAAATATTCAACATTTTGAATGGGTGGTTAATATAGAATTGCCATTTCCACCATTAAAGCACAGTATCTAATGACTGTGTTGCTCTGAGCAGAGACTTGTTGTGCTGCCTTGATGAACATGTCTAAAGAGGCCAGAAAGAGCAGGCTGGGGCCCCTGCACCCAGCGTACAACCTGCTGCAGAACGTCCAGGACTCCCTGCTGGGGAACCTTCCAGACGACGCACACGTCAGAGTCTCCGGGAAGCTCTGCGTGTCTTTGACCCGAGTGTCTGATGGGAAGAACGTACTAGTGTCAGAGTTTGACAGCAGAGAGGAGCTCATTCAGGTACGTTGTGCAGTTTGAGAGTTGAGCAGAGCAGGTTATCCAAAAATATTTTTTCATGTTTGTGTTAAACCAAACTGAATTAAACGATTACCACATTGTTTCTCTGTACAAGATGTTTGTGTTTGTTAGTAATACACAGTAATATTTGCCTTTTCTAGGCCCTTCTGTGCAGCTGCTTTGTCCCTTTCTACTGCGGTGTTATCCCACCTACCTACCGAGGAGTGGTGAGTGAACCACTAAACATTTTATACTGAATGCTGAGACGTTTGTGTTCAGTGCACTCAGCATAGTTTAGCCTGAAACTGAAATTTATTCTGAGTACAGTCAGACACTGAAGGCAACATCTGTGCTTAAAGGTTCACTTGTCTCAATTATATCAACATGTAAAATTACTCTGCTCTATATATTTGGAAAAGTACTGTATGTACATGCATGTGTTTCTAATTGTTTTGGTGCATTTACTTTCTGTAACAGAGTACATCTAGTACACAACACTAGAATATTATAGGATGAGCTTTGCATGTATTTACACACTGCATGTAGATCAGTTTATTTCTGTTGTACTACATTCACTAGCATTTTAATGTATTGCAAGACAGAAGCCTTGAAATAGGTGCATTACATAAAAATGGAACACAAATAAAATCACACACTGTCAACAATCAAGTGTTGTTTATAGAGGAGCATCATGTTCAGGCAGTTTAAATTTAAACTTATATTCACATTTAAAAATATAATTATCTGTCAAATCAGTCACTGCATGATCTGAGTGATTTACAGCAACTTGGTCAACACGTAATGGTTGTTAATTTCTTTTAATCTCAATTTCACCTACTGATTAGCGCCTTCCTTTTATACTCAGCACTATGTGGACGGCGCCATCAGTGACAACTTGCCTCGCTGTCACCACAGAAACACCATCACGTTCTCTGCGTATGCCGGTGAGAACGACATTTGCCCCCGAGCGAGCACTCTCAGCTTTCACGAGGTGCGCTTCAGCAATGTCAGCATCCAGGTCAGCTCCGAGAACATGTACAGAGTCACCAGCACCTTCTTCCCTCCAGAGCCTGAGGTGAGACACAGAGGCTCCATGTTGTGGGAGCTTCTGACTGCAGCTTGTCACAGTTAGAAACCTTTAAGAGCCTTGAAGCGTTTGGTCTGGTTAAGCAATAATATCATGAACAAATCTAGTTCTCTGTTTTAACATATTTTAGCCCAGTCAAAGTAACTGGGAGCAGATCGAACCTTATATGCTCAATAAAAACTTTTTTTTTTTTTTTTTTACAGGCTATTGCTGAAATCTGCCACAATGGCTACATGGATGCTCTCCGCTTCCTGCAAGAGAACAGTAAGGATATTTTGTCAAAAGTGCTGTTAAATATTTGTAATGGAAATATTTCACTCAACAACACTAATATCTGATAGATTGGAAGCTTAACTGTGGCTAAATATTGGGAGTGAACACTTGTTACTGTAGAGATCTCACTATCATCATGTCCATTGACAGATCTGATCAGCAGTATGTGTCCACTGAGGAGTTTAGAGACACCGAAACCTGCTTGTTGTGAGCCGGTGGCTGAAGCTGAAGAATCAAATAACAACACACAGGACAAGGAATTAAAAACGACTCAGGAAGAGCACTTATGGCTGGATCCACAGCTCATCGAGCACCTCCCTCTGAACATCAAAAAAGGTGAGGAGATCTCCTCCTTGCCACTGTACCAGTTCAGTACGTTTAATGCAAGTAAAACTAAATGTGTAACTGTTCTTTTTGTTTTCAGTATTGTGTGAGGCCTGTAGAGAGGCACATACCACCGGTGGTCTGCTGTCCAACATGACCAAGTACCTGCCAAAGAAAGTGAGCTCTTACCTGCAGAGCCCTGGTACTCAGCCTGTGGAGCCGCCACGCTCTCTAGCCCAGAGGTACAGTTCAAACCTGCATATAGCTGTTAATATATCGACTCTAAATGATTTCTAGCATCCTTAGAACCATATTCTCTCTGTGATCATCGGATCTGACAACTGTAGTTGGTTTGCAAATGAAGATTTTTCACTTGACGTTGACTTTTTGTTCCAGACTAGCAGGTTGGATCCCAGATGTGCCCAAGGATGTGAGCTGGCTCTACGGTATGGTGGAAGACATATACAAACAAGCTTGGAAGGACGAAGTGGATGACGACAGGTTTGCAATTTCTAAATGAAGCTCTTCAGTAATCAGATGACTGTGTTGTGCCTTCAGCAGTTCAGACATACTAGTCTAATTGGACAAATCATTTTTTGGATAGTGCCATTGTTTAAGCTGCACTGGACCAACTGTAAATACTCTTCTTCTCCACCCTATTTTATTTTATTTTTTCAGTGAGATGCCGCTGCGCAGATGCACCAGCTTGCCGTTGGGCCTCGACATGTGGGATCAGAGTGAAGAAAATGGTCTCCCGGAGACCCCAGAGGCTACGCCCGACTCCACCCTCAGCTTTACCTGGAACACACATGGTGAGGTCATCAACATGCCGCTGACTCCACCCCCTACACCCACCCCTAGCTCCACCTCTGGGTTTGATGAAGACGCCACAGAGTCGCCAAACGGCGCAGGTAGCGGCTGGGGTTTGGGCAGAGCTGTGGGTTGGATCCGAAATATTGCATCTGAGCAAACTTCGAACTTGAAGAAAACTAAATATTCAGCGTCTGTTTCTGCATTCAAGTAAATATATTTAATGTTGCACTGAAGTGAAAGGGGGAAAAAAAGCGAAAATATTGAATAAATGAATGCAAAATGTCCTGTGTGCTGTGGTGTTATCAAAGGAAATGGCACTAACAAATCAAATGGGCTGAAACCTGATATTTCCCTATGTGAATGTGCTGTTGTAGAATTCCTTCTGGGAAAAACTAAATGTGTTCTTGGGGTTCTGTCTTTATTCAAGCTGCACAAATCAGTTATTTATATTACAAGCAAGTTTCTATTCCAATGCATGCATTTCCTTAAGCTACGGAGCATTTTAGCATCTTTCAGTTTGGGTGTCCCTTTAGAAAACATGCC
Source organism: Anabas testudineus (assembly GCF_900324465.2). Taxonomy (NCBI): domain Eukaryota; kingdom Metazoa; phylum Chordata; class Actinopteri; order Anabantiformes; family Anabantidae; genus Anabas; species Anabas testudineus. Next base: position 20,391,902 of record NC_046615.1, on the reverse strand, counting down.
TCCACAACAGCATTATGTTTTCAGGTTGTCTGTCCAGACTTAAAATTTTTGTAAATGCTGAGGAACTCTCTGGACCCAATGTGATTGAAAGGTTGATACACAGACCTGGACAAAGTTATAAAACCATTTTTAAAGCTTTGAGTGTGGCGATGGTCTCAATCATGGTCACTCAAATGGAGCATCTGAAGTCCTGAACCTAAATCGGGCCTTTCAATATAAATTAATGACTGCCTGGAATTGGCCAAATAACACTAGATGCCTAAATATATATTTTTCTAAATTTATTTTTTTATGAATTTACAAAAAAATCTAATTTAATTCAAAAGTGAACCAGGTCATCTATGTATTTATGAATTAAATATATTTTTACTTATCACTGATCATGTGCATTAAAACATACACAAACAAGTATAGGGTATCAATTAATGAATTTCATATGCAAATTAAGCATTAAAATCAATATCTGCTGATGGCTTGTTTCATAATGCTGGGCACAGTTTAGCTGTTATGAAAACTGGATCACATGACCTGCAGCTAGTCGGAGTAACCTCAGCCTGTTTTCTATTTTGAAATGTGACGTTTGACTCTAGTAAGTTGTGCAATACTGTACCATAACCGACTGAACATGAGATAAAACTTGTTATGGGAGCCATAGACACCTGCTGAGCTGTGCAGACACAAAAGATGCAGTTTTGAGTTTCCGTTGGCCTCAGAAGATGTTTAACTGGGACGAGGAGTGGAACATCTCGTTTGCAGGCTGTGGATTCAGGAGTATTTACTACCTGGGAGCTTTGAGTTGTATCCTCGAGCGGGTTCCACGGTTGGTTCATGGAGTGTCTAAAATCGGCGGAGCTTCATCTGGTTGTCTTGTTGCTGCAGCTCTGGCTGTTGGGATTCCCATTGGTGAGTCACATTTATTGTTCATTGCAGGTTAGAGTTTATCCCCTCTGGAAGATGGATTATTTTAATTGTGCAGTTTAGCTGGAAAAGTTTAACATATGACTTAGTATCTGTCATCCTGTCAGTACGTTTCAGGTTTCCCTAGTGGGGTTGTTTTGAGCATTTCTTCATTTCTTCATTGGTGGAGTAACGTTTGACATTAGATAAAGATTAAAGAACAGATAAAATGCTTTCTGATTGTTTTATGACACTATATTACTGTAGATAACTTTGTGTCGGACATAAATATTTTCCTGTCATAATTGTTTTTGTCCATTCATTAAGCTCAGGCTGTGCTATCTCGGAACGAGTTCTGTGATTGATATTTAGAGCAAACAATGGACTTGGCAGCTTCACTGACGCACAGAATCCATGCAATAGTGAGAGCAAACTCCAGAGGTCACAACATGGAGTTCAAAACCAAAGGAAGTGAATGAGGGCAAAAACCAACCCCTCTCTCACAAACACACACACACACACATTAATACTATTACCAGCACAGCTAGAATAACAACACAGTGACAACAGCACTGTAATGTTGTTTATGTTCAGGTGTTTCGCTGATGTAGCCACAACCTGAAATCACAAATGGATAAAAGATAAAAACAAGCAAAGAGCGCTGAAAAAAGGAAAATATTATATTATATCTTATTGTAGAACCTCGTAATAATACCTAATAAAGCTGTCATTATCACAGATTTTTGCTGCGTTTTCCTTCTCAGAACAGTTCTGTGTGGATGTGTTGAACACGGCGAAAGAGGCCAGAAAACACACTCTGGGTGTTTTCCACCCGACCTTCAGTCTGCTGCAGACAGTACGCGATTCCCTTCTGGAGAAGCTTCCAGAAGACGCCCACGTTCGGGCCTCAGGAAAGCTCTGTGTGTCCCTCACCAGGCTGACCGATGGGAAAAACGTTTTGGTGTCTGAGTTTGAGAGTAGAGAAGAGCTCATTCAGGTAAAATGGCGCTTGTACTGGTTTACAGCCTTGTCATTAATACATAACCGTCACAACACAGAACACATTTGTGTCTTTACAGGTTCTGATGTGCAGCTGCTTTTTCCCTGTTTACTGTGGTTTTATTCCACCTTCTTACCGTGGAGTGGTGAGTTGATAACAGTCTCTCCCTTTTTGAAAATGCATCAGAAGGACCAAAATGTTCTTACCTTCAGAAATGTTCACATCCAACAAATTTTTACTTTAATGTAAAATAAGCGGAGGTTCAGTAACATTCAGATGTTTCTCTGCTACACGTCTAAACCCTGGGAGCTGATTTGTCCAAACATTGAGTCCTTTCTCTTTCCCCTCAGCGCTACATGGATGGAGCCCTGAGCAACAACATGCCCCTGTTCGAGCAGAGGAACACCATCACTGTGGCGCCGTTCTCAGGCGAGAGCGACATCTGCCCCAGAGAGGGTACATTCAACTTTTTTGAGGCACACTACGGCAACGTTAGCATTCAGGTCAACACTGGCAATGTACATCGTGTCTGTACGTCCTTCCTACCTACCAAACCTGAGGTGTGTCCCTGTCCAGAGCTCCTGGACTTTAAAGCTCTGGGGTTTAAACCTGGCCTTTAAATGAGAGCTTTGACAGCAGAGAGAGAGAAACAAATGAATGTATTTAGTGTATTCAGTACAAATGATGCTTAAGCGTCTATCTGCACTGTAAAAGAAGAGCAAATAAATCTTAATGACTTCCACTTTGGTACTCAACAGACGCTGGCTGAGATCTGCCACAACGGCTACATGGATGCTCTTCGTTTCTTGAAGGACAGAGGTGAGCTCTCCCACTTTCATCCTCCTCACAGCTGAGCCACAGCTGATTTTGTGCAGTAACAACCAAAACATATAATTAGTAACTCCCTGTCATAGATTTGCTCGGAGCACTGGGTCCCCCGACCAGTTTGATGGAGGAGATGGACACAGTCAATCCCACTTGTTGTGAACTGGCTCTAGTGGAAGACTCCAAGAAGACACTGCTAAATGGACTGAATCCTCCACAACAAGAACAGCACTGGCTGGACCACAGAGTCATAGAGAACCTCCCAGTTGGCTTAAAAAAAGGTAAGGAGGACTCCGCTGACAGTTTATTATTGGTTCAGGTTTGTGTGTATTGGATGTACTTCACTGAGGTTGAGGCATGTTGTCAGTGTAGAGATGAATTCTTCCCTATCTGTGATAAAACACTGTAAAGTCAAACTGTACTCACAGTCTCGGTTATTTCTGTTTCACAACACATTAAATATATATACAGATATGTTGTTAGAATAACACTGTGTGTGTGTGTGTGTGTGTGTGTGTGTGTGTGTGTGTGTGTGTGTTAGTCCTGTGTGACGCTTGCAGGGACACTCATGATGGTGTCAGTCGGTGGTCTCGATTCACAGAGTTCCTTCTAGTCAACGTTGTTTTGTATCCGCTGTCCATCCTCTCGCTGCCAGTCAAGCTGATGTTCCTACTCATCAGGAGGTGAGTCAGGTGCTTTCACTGGTCAAAGTTATTCATTTGGTTAATTAAGTTTAAGAAGCACTTTATTTTCTGCTCTTGAACATGGACTAAGATATCGTATGTGCTTTACTTCTGAACGTGACCAGTGTCTCTGGCCATTCACAGCATCTTTAACATCATAAATCAAAACTGATGTGATTTTTTTCTTACTCTAAATGTTTTAATCTATTTTGTTTTTCATGTTGTGACAGTGTGATGCAGTCGGGATGCACGGTAATTTGCAGGCTGATGTCCACTACAAGTTTCTGCAGGCAGATGAAGAGCAGTGGAAGCAACGGTCCCAGTAGGTGTGTGCACATGTGCAGAAATATGCCGATTTAGTCAAATGGAGATCATCCGGAGAGGTTTAGTTGTGCTTAATGGTAGTAGTGCAGATGAGGCACAAGGGCAAGTGCCTGCACAAGAAGTTGGAGAGGTGGGTAGGGTCTAATTATTCTGATGTTGTTGAGTAAATCTGCATCTAACTGTAAGTTATTCATACATTACACCTCCCTCAACCACTTTAACTAATGTGCTGCTGCACGGCAGTATTTTTTTGTGTGTGTGTGTTCTGATATTTGGCTTCGTTTCTGTGTCTTCATCTAGTGTGGCCCCAGACCGGAGCAGTAGCAACAGCAGCACGTACTCTAAGTCAGAACTCAATGACCAGACAGGAGGAGACAAAAACATCAAAACTCTGATGTCAGCAATCAGCCTGAAGTCCTGACAGAACTCTTTACCTGAACCTGAACCTCTACCTCTGAACATCAAACACATCTGCACGTGGCAGGTGACAAGTGAACGGACACATCATCCACCATAAACCCGTCATAAAAAGGATTGTGAAAACCTTCTTATGACTTAAATGGAAAATATGCTGGGCCTAATTTTGTGTAAAAGAAGAAATACTTGATAATTTGGATTTGTTTTTTTTTTTTAATGTAGATGGGAGATCAAAATCGTACCCACAATAACTTCGGTTAAATTTGGTTTATTTTAACATTAATCAGAACAACAGATCACCATTCTCTGTCTTACTTTAAGACCTTGAAAAAGAATTCTAGACCAAATGTAATATTTAAACTAATATTTCCCCTAGTTTGTATAAAACTTTCTCCAAAAAAACAAGTACAGTATAACATGAATGTGCATCACTACAGTGTTAAGTTTCTTAGGATGATGTGAGTAGCATATTTAGTGTATGTACTGTATGATATACATAAAAGTCTGTTATTTAAGACTTGATTAGATTGTGCAGCTGTGTTTGTTGTGTCGTCTGTACATAAAAAACAAACTAATCATTTAGAAAAAGCATCATCAGGACATTTTAATTGACAAATGCTTCATAAAATTCCATGTGAATGACATTTTCATAAACATACAAACATAATTCTAAAAATCCTAGAACAAAAAATAATAAGGATTAAAATAAACCCAGTTTGAGTTTTGTAACATTATGTTGAAAGGCTTGTCAGAAATCCCCTCTGTGGAACATCTAACATCTGCCATTAGTCTGTTTCACCGAGCGATCACTTTGCATTGTGGTGGGTTCATAGCACCATAAATGTAAAAACATTAATGCTACCTAAATCCTCAGTTCACACAGTAGATTGTGTGGACTGATCAGTCAAGCTTATAAAATAATGATCTGGAATTTTATGTACAGTCAAAACAGTACATATGAATGTTTTCACCTACTGCATTGCAGTGCAGTGTACAGTATAAAGGCAAATCAAATGTTTAAATACACAACCTTCTCCAATGACAGTCAGCATCATTGTCAAGTCCCTGATTTCACATATTTAAAAAGACTGCCATGAAGATGATCTTACAGTACATGTATACAAGATCGCAAACAAAATTAAAAAGTGCAGAAAGAATAATCTGCAAAATTTCTATGTCTGTAAATTTCACTCGGACACTAATATAAATGAAGTCAATCTAAAACCTTACAAAATAAGCAAAGGGCTCCGCAGGTCAATGCAGGGTCACTGACGCCTTTTTTTCCTCATACGCTGAAGTCTTTTGGTTCACCAGTGATATCTGGGATCTGATCTGCAAAGGACTGCGTCATCCACGGCCTGTCCGGCAGCTGCCCCTCCACGGTTTGTGATGTGGTTGCCTCCTGTGCTCCTGAGGACAGAAAACAAACATGTTGAAGCACTGTGCTAATGACATAATGATCTAAAAGTACTGATGTCTACAGCAGTTTGATTCAATGGGTGTTTTTAGATGAAACTCCTGTTGTGATCATATTTATAGTTGGATATTAACAACAACAAAGTTCTAAAATGTGAATTCAACATATGTAGAAGAAATCACGAAAACGAAATCTCTCTCTCTGCACCCTCCTAAAACTATTCCCAACAGTCACTGAAACGACTGTTGTCAGTCTATAACTGGACCTCTACTTCTGGATGAACCTACTCTAACTCAGGTTAGCTCTGCTCATTCAATCTTTGTGTGTTTTAGAAAGAAGTCAGCATTTCACACAGACATTTCATTCGGGAAAAGGAAAATTAACTTTGTTTTATGTCCCAAAAAAAAGAAAATTTACAATGTGCTGCATCAGTGTGTTGTTACCTGTGTTTCCTGCAGATGCAAATGTACAGTGACCATTGACTTGGCCTTGAGCCTGGTCCCCCTCAGGTACATATGCTCCTCCATAGGCATCTTCATAACCTGGATCATACTGCTCCTCCTTTATTGCTAGCCTCTTAGCGTCCTCTGTTGGTATAAAAAAGGAAGAATAAATGACAAAGATGTTGTGCTTTGGATCCACAAACCAAACTAATGGAGGAATTTCAATATCAGGATGAGTGGGAAAAAAAAATCTAATCAGGGCTGATAAATAGTATCTTTAAATAGAGATGGTATAACTAAGCTAAACAACGTATTTCCAGTCATTCATGGCTGTGCTTACCCTTAGCCAGCTGCAGGTCAAATGTGTAGTTGACCTCCTGGATCTCTGTGCTTTTTTGGATGCCATTCAGCTGATCTCTGAGCTCCCTCAGTTTGATGTAGAAGTGAACTTTGTCCTGAGCACGAGGGAACTGAGCACAACGAGCGCTGGAGGAAGGCATCAGATACAGAGCCTGCGTAGATTAAATGATGCTCAGATCAGTTCTTTAAAGGTTTAGATTTATGGTCCAATGAACTGCTGTGGTTTTACATTTGACTGTTAAGTAAAACAAATTGCCAAAATTTCTTTCTGTAACTAAGACTGAAATTTAAGCTTGTAACCGTAAACTATTTTTTAAGCCATTTTGGTGATCAGATAAATCCATGATTGAGAGGCTCCTTGAAAAAACTGCAAAGCATTCGAAAGCTCACCACGTCACAGTCTGGGATCTTGTGTGGCTGCAACCCGAATTCCAGACTCTTTGGTTTCTTACCAAACAACTCTCTGCAGAACATTTCGTAGATACCTGAAGGGAAGCAAATGAGAAAGCTTTAGCTTGATTCACTTGACCAAATCATTAGTTGTTGCTGTTGCTCTGTGGTAGAGGAGTCCTTACATTTTCCATTAAAAACAGCAATAAGTGGCTTGAATTTCTTCAACTTTTCTACAAGAATTTTTCCTCCTTCACGTAACTCTTTACTGTTGAGACAAAAAGAAAGAAAATGGTTAAACACTCTTATCTCAAACTAAAGGGAATCTCACCTATTGCACTCAGTCATTATGGCTCATGTCAGCTAATCCAACTCCCAAGTCTTCAGGCGTACCTTGTGAGGTCTTTGCTCCCTGGTGTCGCCCTGGCCACCATGTTGGTGAAGCCCATTTTGTACTTGACAGGCAGGGTGGTGTCATGCATATGGTTGAGCTGCTCCTCAGTAAATCCAGACAAAAACAGGCACTTCCCTGAAATAAAAAAAGTCACACAGTTACTTTTCTCTTTAGACAAAACCAGATATTTTAAAATGTTAATGTGGTCAAAGATAAATAAACTCTAATAAATGAAATAGCCGCTTATTGTACGATGAATCACATCGTCATCAGTCATTTAAAACCTGATACCAAGACTTACAAAAGTGATTTCCAGGTCCTGGAAACCATCGTCCAATGTAAGCAGCCATTAGACCTGGATTGATACCGATCTGAAATCAGACAGAAGAGGTTTTTAAGGTTGTTGAATCTCAAATTTCTTCCAAACAGCAACACTTGGTTCTTGGTTCACTGTAAAATGAATGGAAAGGACCTCACAATGACATAATCAAGGTTGTAGTCCAGCAGGTCTGGCAGTGTTTTTTTCATGACTTCCTCTTCTGACATTCCTTTGAAGCGGTCCACTTTCCTCTTAACCTTCTTGAAGCTCTCATCAATCTTCTCCTGCTTACCATCTACTGGAGCCTCAGCGGCCTTCTTGGGCTTAGGGCCGGGTTTGGCTTTAGGTGCATTTGGGTCCTTCGGTGGCTTTGGTGGCTTTGGTGCCTTGGGGACTTTTGGTGGCTTTGGTGGCTTGGGTTCCTTGGGTTGAGCTTGTCTACCTCTTTTTTTGGCTGGGGCTACAACAAGGGGTAGAAAAGTAGCTATCAAAAAGAAGACTCATGCAAACTGAATCACTTGTTGAAAAGCTGTGTTAATAGTTAAATATCTATATCTTACGGTGCCTTAATAACACATGAAACTGACGGGGAGTCATGGGGAACTCATAAGACAATAATCATGTTATTATGCAACATTTAATTAAGTTTTATTTTATAGTTTGTTATTTTTAAGGAATTTTGGACCAGACCCACAATCAACTATCATTTACATCAAAGATGCAAAAATACACAAAAATAGTACGTTTTGTCAGGTTGGCAGGTTCCTGCTGATCCATCATGGGTTCTGGATCACCCATGTGTGCCATGGCTGCCTCTCCCGTCTGGCTGTCTGCGTAGTGAAACTGTGGATGGAAACCTGAATATTGGGCTTGGAGAGCGTGAAACTGCTGTGTAGACTGAACCCTGTGGACGAATAAAACAAAAAACAGGGGAGGTTTTAATACAGCAACAGCTGCTGGTTTACAGCAGAGCCCAACCACTCCTTTATGTAATGTGAGCTTGATTATTTAACCATTTTCTGTACTTGATTAACTAGTACATAATTTGGTAAGAAAAATCAACAAACTTACTTTCTCTGTTTATTACTGTATTACTATGGAAGCCCCTAAGAGACAATAAGGTTGTTTTTGATTGATGGATTATGTATAAGTTTAATTGAAAGTGTTTTTGAGAGGTGATTGTACAGATTCATTTTGACAGACAGCTAAGACAGAGCATTGTACCCATAACAAATGCAGGATGCATTGCAGGTCTCTTTTTCCTCTGTATTATCAGTTCAGAAAATATGGAATAAGAATTGCTTGCAATTTGTATTCACACCATAACGAAAAGCCATATTTTTGTGTACAGCTGGAGGTTAATGAAAGCTTCACATCATTAAGAGAAATGAACAGAGCTTAAACACAGTTATGTCATTCAGGTATAAAACAATACATATATGGTAAATTAGACAAACAATGGTGAAATAAAAGTCAAAATGAGCAATGGGTTGCACTTGCTTTCATTTTAATTTCCATCACACTGTGCCAATTAGAGGTCTGTTGATAAAATCTCACTCCTATTTGAACACGTTGTGGTGAGAAATAAGACTCACCACTGTTGAAGATACTCCGGGGAGACAACAGGCAGTGATCCATTCATCTTTTCTTCCATCTTTTGGGTGGTTTGACTTTATTAAATAAATCAATATGCATGTTGAGTAAATATAACTATGTAAAGTACATGTAGTTTAACATATTAAGAGTCTGGCAGTGTATGAAACTGAATGCATGTGCCAGGGGATAGTGGACAAACTGTGTAGTTAGCAACAAAAGATAAACCACAACATAAACAATACCAACAGAGGATAACTTATATGGCGATGACATATTGAAACAAAATGAAAACACTCCTATGAAGGGTATAATATAATGAAAAGTACAACAGTAGATGATATGAACCCCAAATTCTGACTTCACATCTTCACCAGCTAGCATGATTCTCCCTCCACAGCTATGCTAAGTAACAAGCTAAACCGAATCAAAACCTGGTCTCACTCTGTCATTCTGGAGTTTACTGCTAGTTGGTGTAGGTAAGAGCTTATACTTGTCTCATCTCAAGTATATATGTGTCGTATTCCGTGTAAAAATATAAATGGTATTGTTAGAAGCCATTCAGTAACAGTACCACAAGTTAGCACAGCTAATGTTAGCCAACAGCTAGCTGGTCAGCTAACCTAGCATGGATGAATGGTTTCGCTGCCACTCAAGATTCCTCGCACAGAAATTATACACTATTTACAAGTATTTATAAACGTAAACGTACCTACTGTGGGTAAGGTTTGAAACTGTTCCCTGTGTGCTGATAACAATTAATTTACCATCTATCCCGCTCTGGTATTCATAACATTAGAAGAACAACAGAGGCAACAAAGACGTGACAGTCCTGCCGGTCAACTTTGACACCGGAAGGTCTCAAGTCCAAGACGTAGGGGTGTGTGAAGAAAAATATATTTAACTAAAATCAACGAAACGGCCGTAATGGCGACATTATTTGCTATTCTATCCTTATCATTAAATTCATCTCACAAGTATGTATTAATTTAGTGTTTTTAATATGAAGTGCGAAATTAAATCGACATCAAACAAAACCGTGTTCCCTATTTTAGCATTGGTATGAGCCGCTCGACATTTAAACCCTGAGAGGTTACTTCCTATTGGACGGGGGGTGTTTAAAGGTAATGTTTGCAGCTCGGTCCAATGTTTCAGCCTTTAACTTTACAGAAAGAGCCTCGTCTAATATTTTCTCAATACTTCCCAATAATTGTTACTACAACTCCTGCAGGGTTAAAGGACACTTTGTGTACGTTTCTACACTGACCTAATTAATCTAAAACACAGTTGCAGTCACAACAGTGTTGTGGCATCTTTAGGTTCATGTGTTTCATGTGGTTCAGCCTTGTTATAAATAGGAGATTGTGTAAAATATTTAAATACAACCTGTCCAGACTTAATCAATGCTTGTGTTCTTTTATCAGCACAAACTATGAATAGTGGATATTTAATTTTCCTGTTGGCTTCCCACTCCACGATATTTATAATTTAAGGTCTATTGATTGTGTCGTATTCCTCAGCTACTACATATAAAATGAAATGATAGTCATGTATAGGTATTTTTTAGGCTTGGACCCAGAAAGCCATAACATAATCAAAAAGGAATAAATTAATTATAGATATTTGTGTTCTGCATTCAAAATGATTGCAATCATTCCAATATTAACAGGCTATACATCAGCATTCTGCATTGCCTGCTGTGAAACAAAGCACGTAAATATTCAAAATAACCAATTAATAAAAATCTGATTAGTGACTTGATAAAGAATAAATTATTCTTTCTGATGGCTTGTATGTGTGTTTGCTTAAAATTTACATTATACAGTACATTACAGCTTCAAATGAATCATTCAAACAATGACTGTGGCAGCTTTGTAAGAGATTTAATAATTCTGTAATCACAGCTTAGAAATTCCCGACTACAATTAACCATTTATACAGTGATAAATCATAAAATGTCATTCTTTAAAAATACAAAAATAAATCACTGGACACACATACCATACAAAATGCAATAAATAGTGATTTAAAAAGCACCAAAAACATGCAGTCTGTTTAGGAGTTGAAAATGTGGGCACTTTCTGTGTCGAGCATCACACTGTGATGCTTCTGAAACAGTGTGACTCCTCTTCTCGAGTCATCAGAGCGTTTTTTTATCCCTTGCTACTAGTGCAGCTGATTTCTCATATCTCCAGCTGAAGTGGTCCCGTGTCATGTTGTCTGCAAAATGGCCTGAAATGAATTTCTGTAAGAGACAACAACAGATGACACTAAGTCATCAACCAAATCATTTGTAACTGCCAAGGAAATTATTAACAAACCACTGCAAACATATTTTAAAGTACCATACATACAGTACAATACATTCTGTTTAAATTTTGTATGTAATTTACTGCAAACTGTGTCAAAATTATTTTATTTTCTGGATGGTTCAGGTCATTGATTCAGCTCATGTCAGGGTTAAATTAAATTAGCTTTATTAGCTATGTATGTTCTCTTACAATGAATTTGCTTTCTACAGCCAGAGTGGCACAAAGTAACTCAGTCCAGTCATGTACTTTATTTTTTTTTACACTTGTAGCAGCTGCACTTACTGTGTGCTACAGCAGAGCGACCTGTTTCTCTTCTACTCTCCTCCGTCTCTTAGTTAGAGAAGCCACTGCTTTGCCTCATGTCGCCATGTAGACCGCTACAGCTTTCATACTCTGGATCCAACTGTTCTTCTTTGATTGCAATCCTTTTGGCATCCTCTGCAAGATAAAACCATCAGGAAGGTTTTTTAGTTAAAATAAAAATATGTCTGCCAACACAACCCAGGTGTATTTATGTTCCTAAAAAATCCCAACAAACAGGTACAGTATACTGCACAGTATCGAGTGTTTACCTTTAGCAAGCTGCAGATCGAAGGAGTACTCCGTCTCTACCACCTCCCGGCTGGGTGTCATTCCCTTCAGCTGGTCCCGCAGTTCCTTCAGCTTGATGTAGAAATGTACCTTATCTTGTGCACGAGGAAACTGGGCACAGCGAGGGCTTGATGAGGGCATTAAGTAGCACACCTAGATAAAAGGAAAGATGCTGTGAGGACTGTTGTTTATACGGTTGAGTAGACACTATACCGAAGAGCGATCCTGTTACTGTTTCCACATACTGTCTCAGTTTCTGGGATTTTGTAGGGCTGTAGGCCAAACTCCAGATTCTTTGCCTTTACACCAAAGGTTTCTTTGCAGAAGATTTCATAAATACCTGCCACAATACAAAAATGATGTGACTACGCATCTACAAGCTTCCAACAGAAATTACATAGTAAAATAGTTTGAGTGCTTTAACATTATTACCTTTTCCATTGAAAGCTGCTATTAACGGTTTGTATTTCTGCAGCTTTTCAAGTAGCTGTCGACCTCCTTCACGAATCTCCTTACTGCGACAACAAATTGTTTTATTTAAAAAAATAAAATCAACACCAGAGAAGTCAATTTAGTCTTAAGTCCATTGTCCTCACTCATGAACTAATGCATTCATGTAAATACTTATGGTAAAACTGCATCACTATAAACATATATAAATGTGTTCGTAATTACCTTGAGAGGTCCTTACTACCAGGTGTGGTTCTCTCCACCATATTGGTGAAGCCAATGCTGTATATCTCCGGCAGGCTCTGATCATGCGTGTAGTTGAGCTGCTCGTCAGTGAGACCAGAAAGAAACAGACATTTCCCTGAATAAAAAAAAAACATTTGAAGATATAACTGGATATTAGTTTTCTTAACCAGTTTAGAGAATGTTCAATATATTGTAGCTGCACTGAATATAAAGGACAGTACACACTCTACTGGACAATATGTAGGTTTGCACACTGAACATTAGGCTAAGCAGTAACATCTTTTCACTGTACAACGGTACACTCTGCTGATACTGGACCTGATGGACCTGATTCTATGCATTCTGTTCCTGCTTCTTCCTGTAAATCACAGACGCTGCATCGCTGCAGTGTGAATTATTCAAACCCAAGACACTAATGTTATGGCTGCACCCAGACTGAAGGTTACACAGTTCATTTAGATAATTTCATTATATTTGAAACTCTAGAAGCTTCAGGATCTGATCTGAGCTGCGTAATGTGTTTGTAATGATGATGATACAACAGGGTAGGGACAGATCAGTGTGAATACAGGCACGTTTTAAATTTCAACATACAGAAATGGTTTCCTGGGTTTGGGTAATGGTGTCCTTTGTAGGCAGACAATAGTCCTGGATTAATCCCAATCTGAGGAGAAACATAAAGGGGTTACCATGACAACAGGCCTAAAGACCACAGTTTTATGTGGTTTTTATGTGAGTGATTTCTTACGACATAGATTCTGTGTGTAAAACACGTTTGCGTGTGTCATTCTTACAAAGACAAACAACTAATCAATCAAATAAATTTTCTTAATAGGGTCACAGTAAACAACTCACGATCAAAATGTCAAGATTGTAGGTAATAACATCCGGAAGGGTTCTGGCCATAACTTCAGCCACTGACATCCCGTTGAAGCGGTTAAGAATCCTCTTGGCTTTCTTAGCAGCCTCTGCCTCATCCTCTTCCTCCTGCGTCTCGCCCTCCTCTGCCGGTTGTTTAGGAGGTCGGCCTCTTTTCTTCTTTACCGGCATCACAGCTACGACAGACACATGGGGGTATGACAAGAAAAGACAATCACACGCGGTGGTGAATTCACAAGCAAAGTCACAAAGACTCACAGAATATACATAATAACAATGTTCTTATAGAGCAACTACTTGGCTACAGAAGCTTTTTAGAACAAGCTGTTAAGAGAATTGTTGTTCATAAACCCAGGCTAACAGCTAACACTATACAATATTTATTTTAGAGAGTAATTATTGGCTATATTTTCATTTGCAGGTGAGTTATCCTTTCAAACTGTAAGATTAAGTCCACACATAATAACCAAATATCTATTTGCCAAGCCCTATATTGTAATTACAGTAAAATATGATATATATCTGTAATGTAATCTCCTTTTTCATAGAACAAGTACTATGATGATTTGAATACCTTGAGGTGGACCTGCAGGCTGAGGTTGGTGCTGAAAGTTCAGCTCCGGCTGCTGTACTGTATGTTGATGCTGTGGGTGATGCAGGGCTGCAGGATGCTGCTGCTGCTGCTGCTGCTGGTCCCTGATATTCTGGTGGTAGGTCAGCTCATGATAGTTATTAGGGGCTATAGGGTAGTTCTGGTTAAAAGATTCCTGATACGGAGGCGGGTCCCGGTGGACAGAAAGTTCAGCCATGACAGGCTCATCTCTGGGACTCTCTGAGTAATGACCCATGTTGTGATATGGCATCACATATTGGGCCTCGGGGTGCTGCTGGCTGGACTGGTACCTACAAAAGTGGGGAGGAGGAAGAAGGAGGTTAAAGAGAGAAAGATGAGTGTGAAAAAGGCACAGGCAGCATTAGAAGTGGGTGATGTACAAGACAAAATACTTACAAACACACATGCACTGATGTATTCCAGCTTGTATTCTGCATTACATCCATTGCACCCATTAGAACATGACTCAATTAAACACTTGACTTGTTACACTGACAAATACGTCTGTAAACACTGAAACTATTGTTCACTTTGGTAAAGAAATAGTCAAGAATGGAATGAAGATATACAAACAATCAATAGGACTTGCAAAAACATTGTGCTGTGATTGATATGAAGTCAAATACAAGTCAAACATGTGAAGAGTTTATTTTAAGGCTGCATCCATTCAACAGTTGGCACAACACAGAGTGGCTGTATTTATGTCTGTAGCAAGTGATGGTGTAAAAACCTATGGATAACATGTCAAATTATTATTTAGAGTCCTTTTAAATCTGTTATAAGACACTTATTAGCTACAGCTATAACTACTGATATTATTACTTAACCTGCTGTATATAGGGATTAATTAATTAAACAGCAGCTGTTGTTTCTTTGCATTGCCTTTGCATTTGTTCAAGGAAGAGTCCAAAATCCAAAGATTTTTAATTGTCTATCAGATATAATAAAGAAGATTTGTGGATTTCCACATTTGAGAAGCTTGAAACAGCCAATGTTTGTTATTTTCACCTGAAAAAATACTGAAACCACTGACAGATTATCAAAGTAATTTTGCCATGAGCTTTGTTTCTAACTAACTCATCAACTATCTGTTGCAGCCCTAGCACTCATGGTGCAATATCACATTGTAAAACTAAGTGGCACTGATTGAATTGTATGTTATAATCCAGCATCACTGACAATAACATTTCCTCCTTCTTTGTTGAGACATTCTGTAACAAGTTGACAGGTTATCCCCAATAATTACACTATAATTTGCTGCAAACCTAAATATAGACTAAAAGAATATGTATATGGTGTCGTGTCTTAATGAGATTTACTATTTTTCCCATCTCATGCATGGAAATGAAGAGTCTGAGTAGATAACATGAGTAGTTTCCAGGATCCTGCCAGCTGCAACACCAACTCACCACTGCTGAAAGTAATCCGTAGGAACCGTCAGTGATGTGTACTGGTTTTCCTCCATCTTAACTGTTGACTTATTTTAAATAAATTAACATTCATTCTGCTGCTAAATGCATTAACACAGATTGGAAATATGAGCTGTGTAAAGACTGAAACACGTTACAGTTTACTGCTGCCACAAAGAAGACGCTGACACAGGAAGGGGGAAGCTTTAAATATCAGTAACGTTACCGTAACACAAAATTATCTTGAAGCAGTAAATGAGTTTTATGTTAACGGAACTAAAAAGCACAGAAGCAAACGAACATACCTGTCGTGCATTTCGTTCTTTCGTTTAATAAAGAGACTGGGGGCTGGGAATCGTCCCAAAACAAAGACCATTTAAACGCTCAACATTTCCTTCTTCTCACAAGGAGCGACCGCCACCTGTAGGCCAGGAGGTGTACTGCACCCACATTAACCTGAATTTATATGTAATATATTAGCGCTACTACACAGCTAGATCATTACAAGCAACACTATAGAAATATTAATTACAATTATATCGGCGGTGTATTAATAATTAATTCAATTATCACGAGATGTACCCGTTTTGGTGCAGTTACCGCTAGGTGGTGGTATATTTCATTTGTCTGAAAGCATCAGCATCAATTTATACCGTAGAAGAACGCTGCAGCCAAAGACGGTATATTGACTTAACACATCACTCCAAAGTAAAAACAGTACCGCTTCAAAATACACACAAGTGCTAGTGAGATTACTTAAAATACAACCATTATTTGACTTTTTATTATCTCAGCCCGCTCAACAAAAGCAACTAAAAACACCCCAACCAAAATTAAATGACTAAAAAGTAAAATCACAAAACGAATTTATTTCACTGGTGACAATGAATGTTTGTGGTATTCCAAATTAGAGACAGAGTGAGAGCTCGCGGCACTATTACATGATCTCTGTGTTAGCTAAACAGCATGACCTGCTTGTGTGTCTCAATGACAGACTCTTGGATTTAACATGGTAAAATCAGCATTACGAGACGGTAAAGTAAATATAGTAAGTTCTTAATCGTGTATTATGATTTCCGTTTATGTCTGTTTACAATCTTTTAACCATGATGAAAGTTATAGCCGAGTTAGCAAACATTGTAAGCAAGCTAGCAAGCAAGCTCCCACTTGGAGTGAACATATGGAGGTTAGCAGAGAAACAGCACATGTATGATGTGTGCACAGGCATTTAATAAATATATAGCATCAAAGAAGTGAATTTTACCCTGCTGGAAAATCATAATTTGTATTTTTAAGTTATGGTACCTGAATGGACAGGATCCCAGCACTCAGTGTGGTTGAGCTCTAGTGAGGAAGAAGAAAATCTTTGACGAGTGTAGTCTGATGTGTTTCACAGAGACATGGCTGCATGTTAATATAGACTGTTTTGCACCGTGTACTGGGACAGGAGGCGCAGACTTTAATCATGCCAATTTCAATAAGACTTTATCTACATTTACTTAGCTTGTGAGGGGGGAGAGGACACTGGACCTAATGTATGCTGATCTTAAAGATGCCTACAGCTCCACTGCCCTCCCCCCTTTGGGGAAGTCGGATCTAAAACTAGTACATATCCTTCCTCAGTACACACCTTTGCTTCAGAAGCAGCCTGCCACCATTAAAACCATATGGGAGTTTACTTGGACAACAAACTGGATTGGACAAAGAAGTCATCAGCATTGTACAAAAAGGCTCAGATTAGGTGCTTATTTCTTTTGTTTACTAATTTCATCCCCTCTTTTTCAGGTTGAGTTCATTAATTAGTGAAGATGCCGGCTGGTGTGTCATGGTCTCGCTACCTGAGGATGTTAGGAGCCAGCATGTTTGCCATGTTCGCAGGAGCCCAGGTTGTCCACCAGTACTACTTACCTGATCTTGTGAGTAAGGTTTCTGTAAATGAAATTATTAAAAAGTATCAGCAAAGTCTGCAGTTATTATGATGAGGTTTTGAAAGTTCATGCACATAATATACTGTTTGTTCTTGTGTAGCTAAAGTATTCATCAGATGCTTAGGTTTATAAAACTGCAATACTGGAGAGGTTGTCCTAACACTGTGCATATATATTGTACAACAGCACCCAAACAAATGTGCCCACTGTTTCAGAAGCTCTTTACAGTTTCAGTTTCTGTTTTTACAGAGTATTCCAGAGATCCCACCAAAGCCCGGAGAGCTTCACACTGAACTACAAGGTTATAAATTAAGAAAAGAAGCTTCTGCTGCATTGCAGCAACTTAAAGCAGAAGAAAA
Organism: Anabas testudineus; assembly: GCF_900324465.2. NCBI lineage: Eukaryota > Metazoa > Chordata > Actinopteri > Anabantiformes > Anabantidae > Anabas > Anabas testudineus. The sequence continues at coordinate 20,374,053 of NC_046615.1, read as the reverse complement.
AATGGACTGAAGGGCGATTATGCTATACATCCTGTGAGAGGGACACTCAGTCAAGCAGGCGATGTCCGATTTTTGCCAAAAGGCTGAAACGTGCATGGAAGTTTTTTACTTTCACAAACATCTGTGTTTTCCTCTAATGGAATAAACAAGAGTGGAATAAATTGCTATACTGCTGGTGTATTGCCAGGGGGATAAGGATCTGACAATCCAAGTTTTCTCCACCTGTTCTTATTACAGCTGTTCATCCTTTTTATGTGCTTTTTTAGAAGAGGATGTAAAAAAGTAAGACCATGCTTAATAAACTAATAGTAACTGTGTTAATGTGAAGAAGAAAAAAATGTATTTTAAATAAAAAATATATCAAACTAAATTGTTCACTCTGTTTTGTGGTAAATGAGATAAAGTGTAAATTATTTTTGTGCAGTTTATAAAAAGTGAATTAAAAATACGTCACAGGTATAAACGATCACCGTATCATAGCAACAAGTGTAAACAAACGAAGATGGCGACGCAGAGAGAACAAGAAGCAGCTGATTATCTGAAGAAACACAGAATTAACGAGCTCATGGACAATCTGATCAGCATGCTCTTCTTTTACAGACCTGGTTCGACTTTGTTTTGTTTATCATTAATTAGCACGATGTCTGAAAAACATGCTGGGGCAATAAAAGCTACCTTGATCTAGGAATCAAGCTCAAATCATCAGTTAACGTTAGCTAACAGCTAGCTAGCAGATAACTTTTACAAAATAACCACAAGAGGATCTGCTTATGTTTTCAGTCACAAATCATACGTTAATTAAATGTGTCATTGCTAAATTAGGAGCACATCTCTATGATTCTGGTGTTTGAGGAAATTCGATGAAAAGGGTGGAAAAGGGTTAGCTTAATATAATATAACGTTAGGTTAATAAACATATAGCCTAGCTTCTTACTTATTACATATTAAGATTACAAGGTTATATTTTCTTTAATCCGTTTAAACAGGTGCTGATTCAACTACATGATGATTTTTGTAAATTTTCTAAATTGCAGAAAAAAACAACTCATTGTAATCTTCATCATGGTAGGATTTATTGCAGGACTGTTGTATTAGAGTGCATAAACTGGCCACTGAGTGCTGTAAGATGAGGCAGAAGTAAACAGCTTAATATTAATTTTCTAAAGGTTACAATTACTTTGTGTTTTTATGTGATGTTTGTGAATATGTGAGACTAAGTTTTCATATATCAGTATCCCCATGCAGGCACATGTAGAAATGGGAGCTCTGGGGGCTTTTTTTTAAAGATATGTGACTGTGATTTATTCTTTCATTAAGATAATCCCAGAGAGTTTCTTATTGAGAAGCTAGAAGAGCTGAAGATTTCTCGGCAGGGTGGCGTGAAAGGGCCAAATCTGTTCAACAACTCTAATCTGGATGCAGTCTTCAGAATACTGGACCCTGCTAATCAAAGATATATCACATTTGCCCAATACAAGCAAGGTGAGCTCAAGATGTACTCAGAGAGACTGACATTACACAAAATCTATGTGACATACGATACACTGTATGACACTACACACACTCTAAGTAAAATACATTATATGTATTTCTACTACCATAAACCCATAATCAATTTTTGTTTTAGAGCCAATACTTAACATATTTCACAGAAATGTTAATTTCAGTATAACCACACTTTGAACTAAAAACAAAAAAACAATGTATAATAATGTTTCCCTACAGCACTGACCACACTAGGCATAAAGGACATCAATGAATGTCCTGAAGGTGTAAATGAAGACAGAATATCACAAGAGACATTCAAGACAGAGGCGTAAGAGCATCTTATCAGATTGAAACAGCATGACAACATTTAGCAGTATTTTAAACTTCACTTTATTGTTGAATATTTGTCTCATTTTGTCATTTCAGCATGCGTGGCCTGCAGAGATACTCAGCAGCATATAAACAAGCCTGAAATCTTGTTTGATGTCTTTCTGCCATTCAGCTGATCATTATTTCCATGTTGTCTATATAAATTCAGTTTGTGTCATTGAGGTTTGGCTTTAGATTGAGTTGTTTTGTAAAATGAGCACATTTTAAATGTTTTTTGCAATTAAAATGCAAATGTTGAATATGATATAGAGTGTGTTAATAATTAATTTAATTAGCAGAAAAACATCTGACAATATCTGTTGAATGCACACAATCTAAAGAAGCACCATAAATATTAATATGAGTCTGCATTCAGTCACAAATTAAAGTAGTCAAATAAAAAAAACTTCAACATTATTAATATTATTTAATAGACATTTCAAACACTGAAATTAATAAGTATTTGTATTTTACATTAAAAATCATTGTTATTTATCATATTTGACACTGAATTTGTGAATTAACTGATTACCTATTTCAGCTCTAATCTAGGCTTTTGTTTACTGGTACTGATAGTGTACTGACAAGTATAGCAAAGAATTGTGTTTTAAAACTTTTTATATGTCTGTATATGCGTATGTAATATCTTATATTTTAAAATAGATAGTAGCTATAAAAGTCAAATAAATGTCAATCACTTTGAAATGTAGAAGTATTAGGTGTCATAGAATGTAAGTATAGTCTATCGAAATAAAATTATAAGTAATCAAATTTGCAGCCTAATTAACTACTGGGATACTTCATCTCACTACAATAACCACCAATGTAAGCTTTTATAAAACTTATTATTTATTTTCACAACATTTTCACAACATTTTCCTCTTGACGTTGGTGTGTTGAACGCACCCTGGCAGAGGGCGTGGTCAGGAAGTGACATGGCCGCCTCCATATAAAGAGCTCCTTCGCTTTTCTCCGGTGACCTGTAGGTTAAATTACTTTTGTCTTTTCCGCACTGACTTTCACCCTCATTTCCCGGGACAACGCCCTGTGGAGCTCAGCATGGGCACCGTCCATGCCAGGGTAAGAAAAGGTCCGGTGACCGTGTGAGCTAAGACGCTGACCTCTCTGTGCTTTCAGTGAGTTATCTGCCAGAGCTGAGGCCCAGAACTCACTGTTCACTCAACAAGCTGCGATCAGCTCTGTGACATGAAGCTGGAGGAATGCCCTGCTTATCGGGACAAATCGTTATTTTATACGTAAAATTAAACGTAAAGTCATGGACAACAATGAGAGATGCTAGTGGTGCATCCAGTCCTGGTGGTCTTACTGCAGAGATCACTGCACCACTTAATAATTGATGTTGTTTATATCATTTTAACAGCAGTGAAAGTGTAGAGATGCTTTACTTTAGTGCAAGTAGCAGAACCACAGTGTAGAAATACACTAAAGTAAGCCAAAAGTAAGAATGACTCTTTATTACAATAAAGTACACTGTTATTGATGTATAATGTGAACAGCACTTTAAATGGTAGGTGTCACAGTCATCACTTTGCACAAATTTACATATGTTTATCTGTAGTTAATAAGTTGTTTCTGCATTCAGAGTTAGACGAGTCCCTAGAAATGCAAAGAGGGAATTTTGCACTAAAATAATGTAACTATGAAAGATACCCGTTTGATTTGACTTGAACCCAGACTGCTATAATCCCTTATTATGTTCAGATAAAGATTTCTGCACAAAACATGCCCGTCACTTCCATACAGATTTAATTTAAAGTTCTCAGATAATAAAAAAGAGTGCAGATGATAATTTCACTGTTCAGATGGACTCATAAAAATAGACTTAAGAGACATAAATCCCAAACATATGCTTCAGTTTTCCAGCTGGTAAACATGGGGCTATTTCTTAAATTGCTATATCTGCTGTTGTGTCATTTGCGAATTTATCTTCTTTGGATCAAACATTTTATAATAACCTATATATAACCTATTTATGTCATAATTTATTTGTTGATTAACTTTGTAATAATCTGCAAAGCTAGTAACTACAGCTGTCATATAACTGTAATAGGAAAAAGTTCAATATTTCGCTATGAAGTGGATCAATGTACTAGGTATAAATTCCTGAAAACTTTAAAATAGTATTTTGTTATTCAAAATTCTATATTTTTAGAGCACAAGAACCATCATGAAAACATGCTTAATGTATGAAATGTAAATACTGAAGACCAAAAGCTGAGTGAGTGTGTTGGTCTAACCAAAGGTTGTTTGATTCGGTTTGAACTTGTCTTGTCTTGTTTATTGTTTTGGAGAAAATCTCTAAAGAGATGTTAATGTTTCATCGTATCTGTGTTTCAGAGCCTGGACCCTCTGCCCATGAAAGGGCCAGAATTAGGAGTTCAAGCAGACGACATCGAGGCTCCAGAGACAGAGCACGAGCCAAAGCAAGAAGTTCTTGAGAACAAGGATGTAAGACCTGATTTACGAGAATAAGATTCTTTCACTTATGGTTTGTTGGCCTATCCCTCACTACTTTTATTTGGATCGTTCTAGTATTCTAAGAATTTGTTGTCTGTCTTGCTTTTCCAGGTTGTAGTTCAACGTGTGCACATAGATGGGCTGGGAAGAACCAAAGAGGACTTGTTGAGTTACGAAATCGCAGACGTTTTCCAAGCAAGAAACTTAATTGATGTAAGTGAAGCTGCACTAATTAATGCATGTGTACTACGTGGCTTTTGAATATCACATTGTCAACACGTGGTTCAATGTGTGGTGCAGGTGATGCGAAAGTCCCATGAAGCCAGACGGAAGCTACTGCGTCTTGGTATCTTCAGAAAAGTTGAGGTTGTTATTGACACCTCGCGAGGTAATGTCAATAACTACACTGGACTGAAAGAATATTTTCTCATGGTTATACACTTAAAGTATAAAGTACAAATTATAATGAAAACATTTCTGTGTTGAATCATGACTCATCTGTTTCGTAATGATTGTTTTTTATATGACAAATCTATCTTTAAAAACAAATTTAAATTTAATTTAACAATGGCGTTTCCTCCTCTCTCAGGTGAGGATGCTCTTCCCAATGGCCTTGATGTGACCTTTGAGGTCACTGAGCTGCGACGTATGACAGGCAGCTACAACACCATGGTTGGAAACAATGAAGGAAGCATGGTGAGCACTCAAATGAGTCTGTCTGAGTACTGTTTTTGTCACAGTAGCATCACTACACTGGTTATGAAAATGTACTTCTACAATAATCATTTCCAATGTTGAGTTCAGCCTCAGTTTGCAGCACTGCAGTAATATTTAAGGTGTATGTTTTTGTGACTAAGTGATTTTGATGTGGTTTAATTACAGGTACTTGGCCTGAAGTTACCAAACGTATTTGGTCGAGCAGAGAAAATGACCTTCCAGTTTTCCTACGGCACTAAAGAGACGTCCTATGGTCTGTCTTTCTTCAAACCCCAACCAGGACTATTTGAACGCAAGTAAGATATAAACAGCTTCATAATAATATTATTCAATAAAATACAATTAATAATGTTTGTCCACCTACCATTAAATACATGGTCATTACTGCAGTGTCTGAGGTTATGATATGGTGAATCTCCTACCCATTGAACTTTTGATTTGAGCCATTAGTTAGTAAATATCTGAGGAGCCTCTTTAGTAACTAGTAATTATTATAATTAATATATTGTTTTGTGTAATTGAAGGAATCATATCAGGATATTGACATTTCTTCTGTTCTTTTTGTCAATTTCAGTATCTCAATCAATGTGTACAAAGTAACAGGTCAGTTCCCATGGAGTTCACTGAGGGAGACAGATCGAGGCATCTCTGCAGAACTGAGCGTAAATACTTGCTTCTATTTGTTTTTTCACTTTTGTTTTAACTTTTTGCGAAAAGTGTACAAATAAATGTAATACATCTCTGTCTTACTACCAATTTGTTGCACATAGTTTCCTGTATGGAAGACCAACCAAACCTTAAAGTGGGAAGGAGTTTGGAGAGAGCTGGGCTGTTTGGCTCGCACTGCCTCATTTGCTGTTCGGGAGGAGAGCGGCCATTCCCTCAAGTCCTCTCTTTCGGTATTTGTCTCTTATTTTTCATTGAACATTTCATTCTGGGCTGTGAAAGAGCTGTTGAGTTTCACAGAGAATACACGCCAAAGCTATTATTCACAGCTGAAATCAGGCTTTCAAAATCTTTTAAATAGGAAATTCTAATGTGTCATGCAGGGACTGTCAATGGTGGATTTGAATTAAGTTTAAATAAGAGCTACAACAGAATACGGAGTAAAACACTGTAGTAATAAATATTAGTATAACTGAATATTTACAATAGTTTTGTTGCTATTTTGTTTTTTAGCATGCTATGGTCATTGACACCAGAAACTCATCCATCCTCCCACGTAAAGGTGGCCTGTTGAAGATCCATCAGGTTTGTTGTTCACTACTAAGTCTGAGCTTTTTAAAAGGCTGTATGAAAACAGTAAACCTGATTGTGCACAGGAGGCTCACATCTTGTGTTTTGGTTGTGTAGGAACTTGCTGGTTACACTGGAGGAGATGCCAGCTTCCTGAAAGAGGACTTTGAGATCCAGCTCAACAAAACACTCTTCTGGGACTCAGTAAGATTCAACATTTTATATTTCTCAGTTTATCAGTGGCTCTTCAGTCAGTTTTTGTAGAGACTTTATGTGCAGGTTTAATGTTAATACTTAACATATACTGCTTCTACTTCAACTGCTACTACTTTTTTGTTTAGTGTTGTTCTGTACACGAGAACTTTACTAAACCTTTTTTCCTTTCTCCTCCAGGTCCTTTCTGCCTCACTGTGGGGTGGTTTGCTCCTCCCCATTGGTGACAAACCAACAAATATAGCAGACAGGTACAGAAATACTGTGCACCAGCCTATAACCATTATTAACTAGACCAGGAGTTGTAAAAGCTTCACATCACGGTCCATAATTTTTCTACTAATTCTGTCACATTTATGGGCCTGTGTTGTGTACATCTAAATATGTGTTATGTCTGTGAATTCAGAACTCACTGAGAGAGGGTGGGACTTTACATGCAAATTGAAGCTCTTGTGCAATGAGTGCCTTAATTGTCTCCTTGAGCAGAATATCACAGCCAGAGCTGCTGATACTGTAGACCGTGTTCATATCAGCGGGTCAAACTACAGTAATAAATTTAGACTTTTCAGAACATTGCACCTGTTCATTTAATTCCTCACAGCATTTTTGCCTCATCTCTTCCTGTGATGGCCCTCCTCATCTCTCTACCACCTCCTGTGGAGATGGCTTGCAGTTTGAACATGTCTGAACTAGACCTACTGTAGCCATAAAACTAAATTAAGTTTAAAAATGGATTAACTGGATTCTTTCTTGATCACAAAACCTGTGTAATGTGTATGTTCTCTGTCTCTGTTGACCTTCTAGGTTCTATCTAGGAGGCCCCACCAGTATTAGAGGATTCAGTATGTACAGTATGGGACCACAGAGTGAAGGTGAGGCATCAGCCTTCAACATTAAGGACACTGTTTATGAACATTACTTTGAAGAATTTGTGTGCTGGTATTACTGGTATGGCAGGTGACTACCTGGGAGGAGAGGCCTACTGGGCTGGAGGCTTCCATCTCTACACCCCTCTACCCTTCAGACCAGGCAGGGGGGGCTTTGGTGATCTCTTCAGAACACACTTCTTCCTCAATGCTGGAAACCTTTGTAACCTCAACTACGGTGAGTAGTCAGAAACCTACTGTGAATGGGTCAGACAGGGCTTAAATCAAGTCTCAATCAGTAGGCCTCAATTCAGAATTGTTAATTCAGGCCTAAAACAGTGGGTTTCTGCACCAGATCAGTTGCTGTCTAACAACCAGACTAAAGTAAGTAAGTGTTACTGAAAACAAGCTGTGCTAGTCTGAATTAGCCAGACTGGGGTTGCATATAAAACATGGACCCAGAAAATAAAATTAAAAACCTTTAGTGAGTATGAGTAAAGTCTTTTAAAACAAATGGTTTCAAGATGCCTCATCACACATTAGCTGTGGAATATAATTTTTTTTTAATCTGTTGGTGATTAGGGATAAAGATATGCATGATGTAAAAATTCCTAAAAATATGGACTGGTCGATCTGGCGGTACATCGGAATTGTCATCCTCTTCTGTTGGGAGATCTGGGCATCACCTGCTGTTTTAATGTACAGTTGTTATTTCATGTAGAAATACCACTGTTGCATCAAAATGTAGCTATAGTTCACTTCTGTTAGAAAGAACTTGTCTAACTGTTGGTTGTTTATCTTCATTAACAGAATCCAGGTAATCCATGTGCTTTCTTTGACAAACTACATTGATCTGAAGATTATTAGTCCTCCTTAAGGTTTCTTCAGGAAATCAGTTTGTAGATTCAAATTCAGGACTAGGATAAGTCTAGGACTATTTCAAACCATGACTGAGAAAGATGATTTGTTATTTAAGTCAAGGATTAGACTTAATACTTAAACCACTTAAGAGAGAACCAGTTTAATGACTGAGTGAAAGTTTATGCTAGTTCCATTTCACATTTCATCTTACTGTTTTCTAGTTCAGTTTTGGACTTTGTTTAAGCAAAGCAGGGCTAAAATTACTGAAACTGACTTGTGCAAATGTCTTCTGTTTTAAAATATGTGTGGCTTTTTTTAGGTGAGGGGCCACAAGCTCATTTGAAGAAACTGGCAGAATGCATTCGCTGGTCATATGGACTGGGCATCGTACTGCGTTTGGGGAACATTGCCAGACTGGAGCTGAATTACTGCATTCCCATGGGAGTCCAGAGTGGAGACAGGTAGGGCTGGTTGTGTATGTTAGCTGTAGTTGAAAGGAGTTTTGAGTGGTCTTGAGTGTGCATAAATTTTGTTCTGAGCTAAGAACAAATACCAAATAAGAAAATGTTGGTGAATGTCAGAATCTTCGTAAAGAACTTGGCTATGACATGATGATGATGATTTAGACTGGTTTCTCCTCTATTTGCAGGATATGTGATGGGGTCCAGTTTGGAGCAGGAATCAGATTCCTGTGAAACTGTGTCATGTTGTATCTGGTGCTTCCATATGTTTTAATCAAAATTTACTGTTGGAAACATTTTATTGGAAGGGGAAACTACTTGTACAGAATTGTTATTGCCAATAATAAGTTCAATAAAAGTGTTTGCACTGACTTTTTGTTGTGATATTTTCTTGTGGTTTAATAAAGTTCAAAAACATCAGATTTTACTGAGGTCACATTACTGTGTATCTGATGAAAGAGCAAATATAGTTGGAGGCGTCTCATTGGTGCCACATTCATTCTGAGCACACGAAAACCCCACATACAGTCATAAAAAGCTATCTTTAGTGATGAGGAGAACAAGGAGTCGTGCAACAGATGGTGTGACCTCCCCAGAACCCTAACCATCAACATCATGGAGTTAGTCTGGGGTCACATGACAAGACAGAAGACACTGACACAGCCTAAACAGGTGACGAACTGCGGTAAGTCTTCCAACAGCATACCTGCCAGTTACCTTGAATGGTTACATATTGACTTGCATGGCATTGACCACAGTAAATGTTATGTGTATTAAGGGTGAACTACCTGTTACTGACAAAAGTTTGGAGTTGTTTATTTGGTTGACTAATTATTTTATTCACAGTGAAAGGGGAACAGATAGGAGAATGAACCAAATCTATTTACAAGATCTTTTCAGTATATTCAGGATAGAAAATTCCAGCTTTGTCTCTGGTCTGGGCTTGTTTATGCTGCTTGAATAGAACCCTCAAATTTTAAGATCACCTTAAAACTAGAACGTGTGTCTGTACAAACACTATTTGAACAAATAAATTGGAAGTTCATCCCAGGCTAATAATCGACTCCCAGCACACATTCAATGAGCATGGGTGTCATATAATTGTTTCTTACTTGTTTGCAACTAACAGAATAATAAAAGGTTTTATTTTTGTCCAGTAGAAGTTCAGATATTATGAGTGGGACTCAAGACTCGGTCTTGTTGGACTGTGGCTCAATCTACTAGCAAAACTCTCTTCTATGTGACAGCCAAGTCCTGTGTGCTTGTTTATGAAGGAATAGGAGGAGATTTTTCAGTCTCAAGTTATCAGTTTATTTAACAATTATCAATTAATAAAGTAAATTAATATTAGGAGAAAATGAATAAAGCATACAGAGCTCTGGGTCTGGGTTTCCCTGATAAACAACAAGGTGTGTCAGTTCACGAAGTCTGATTGACTATCTGTCCCTGACCCAGTCCTTTTGTACAAAACAAGTGTTTGCATAGACAATTGCGCAATCATCCTGGTTGGCCAGATCTGACTCCCTCGACTTTCTCGTCCACTGTAGCGTTATCGGGCACCTTGACCTTCACCATCATCCGTCATTGGTTCAACTGCTGCTCTCCCGTCCCTCATTATCGGATTCCATGTAACAGTAGCCTTTCATCCACAGCTGCTGTTCCTGTGATAAATTCTGGACTCTGAAACAACATCAACAGAGATACCTTGTGCCTGGGCCCCTCGGGACCACTTCACTCTGCATCCTTCTTGCAATATTTGTCATATGCTTATAAGTTGTTTCTCATATGGTGGTGGTCTCTGCTCATCTCCATTGATACGTCCTAATTGCTTTTTCATTAACTCCACAGTAAATAATACTCAACAGCAATTCATATTATGTATCTTTAGTGCTTTTTCATTAACTCTATAGTGAATAATGGTTAATAGTAAATCATACTCATACTAATTTTGCAGTAGAAAACATGCTATTCAACTATTAATGTTAGACAAGTACAAATTAAAGCATTAATAAACTACTACTGCTTAGTGAGTGCAAGTTAAAACATTGGTTTAGCATAAAATCATATGATGTATGTACAATCTCTTGCCCAAAGACGGTTAGGATTGGCTCCATTATTATACCTCTTTGTAGCAGAGCATGGTTAGTACCTCAATACATAATTTAAATTAGATCTTTAGATTTTTTTAACTAATGAACCTGTGTTTTCTATTGCTTTTCTATTTTAAATACAGTTTAACATTAATGTAAAATGCTAACTATGTCTTAAAAATGCTAACTATGTCTAAAAAGTATATATTTGAATTTTTTAAAATGAAAACAGATTTTTACAATATTACTTGTTAGTTTGTTTGTTTTTTACTGCGCACCAGTTTTGCGCACACCACTGTCACGTGTCGTATCCGGTTCGCCCGGATGGATAGGAGTACGCGCATGCGTAATACTCATTGTTCCGTAGCATTTTAGCCTGTATGCTAGAGAACATTGCGGGAAGACGGTGCGTGGGGGGTGTTCATTCACTGGCTTCTCGAAATTTCATCTTTCCATCTCCTTTCTGTTCAACATAGCTTTCGTACGCACGCCGTTGTTTGTACCATAGTCGTCCGAAACGGAGCAAAAGCGACCCGCCAGGGTTTTTCTTCTGTGGTTTTTATCTGCGGTCTTTTCTGTGAGCAGCAGGCACCAGGACGCACGCTGATGGCGGTCACCGTCGAGGATCTCTACCGTAACTACGGGGTTCTTGCTGATGCTAAGCCAGAGAACCTCAGCCAGGTAACTATCTAAAGGTCAACGGAGATGTTTTACATATTGTATAACCAATACCTGTGTTGCTTTCCTACATTACCTTATTTTACTTTCATTGTTGTTAACTTTTTCACTTAGCGCCAGTTACATAACATTTTTGTTCGCGTGCTAAGCTAGGCTAGGCTAGCTGTAGCTAGCTAACCTAGTGACCGGGCTAGTGTTAAGAGCCTTGTCATAGCGACCATCACAATAGGCGGCACAACGGTACAAACATTCATTATATCCACGGTAATTTACCTATTTGTGCATTTTCCATTCACGCTAAAATCTGGTCCGTTTAACTCAGCTTGTTGATTCAACTTTTCGGCACCTCTTCTCATTCAAACTGATGCTTTCCTACAAGCAGATGGGAACTTTCATACACATCGCACCATATTAAAGAGACTTAGTTTGTTTTTCTGACATAATTAGTTTGGACATGCAGCACACAGTTGGCATTTACGGAGTAACGTTAGTAAAACAGCTAGATTTTTATTCAGTTTTTCACGTACATCCCAAAAACAGAGGTAGCAGCTTCTGCAGATTTCCAAACAGCCATGTTTAAAAACACAAGCCGATGTTTCTGAATCCACAAAGAGTCTAAATGGAAAAATATTGTGATCTGATTAATGATAAGTGATATCACATCATTTAGTAGATGAAATATTTCTCATTCAGGTAGTTGGATAATGCAGTGTAATTGTTGAAAATGTATAGTTAAGTAAAGTTAGAAAACATAGTTTTTTAAAATACGGTTTGCGAACTATCATATGGAGAAACTGGTATGTTTTTGCATGATGGAACAATTTGCTAATAAAACAATACCATGCAACAGTTTTCATAGTTTGAGGAGTAGTTACCATGATAACTGAATGAAATTTGAGCATTGCCTTTTGAATGTATAGATACACAAATCTATGACAAGTGGCCATTCTGCCCTTAAACAAGTTTCAGTGCGTTCACACTTAATTTACGTATACATAGGGGTTTCTGGTGAAGTGGTAACACCCAGGTACGCCCACTATCCTAAGCAGCATTCACTTACTAAGTGAAATTCAGCATGAATCCGATGCCATGTCCTCTTATGTATGTTTTTGCATGTGTTTATTGTTGGACTTTCTTTTATTCTGCAGCACAAAGATGCTTACCAGGTTATTCTGGATGGTGTGAAGGGTGGCCCTAAGGAGAAGCGCCTGGCAGCACAGTTTATTCCCAAGTTTTTCAGCAGCTTTCCAGAACTGGCCGATGCAGCCATTAATGCTCAGCTTGATCTCTGTGAAGATGAAGATGTGTCGGTGAGTATTAAGGGGTAAACACATATTGAGTGTGCTGTTAGTCTGCTACCTAATAGACTTGGTCACAGACACACACAGATTGTCTTGTTCTTCAAGTTAACTTACGTTAAAATTGAAGCTTCTGTGTTCCTGCTTTGCCTCCTCTTTTTACTGAATGGATTCATGATGATGATATTTAATTACATCGTCATGTCTGTATCCAGATTCGACGGCAGGCCATCAAGGAGCTCCCACGATTTGCAACTGGCGAGAACATCCTCAGAGTTGCAGATATTCTCACTCAGCTCCTTCAGACAGGTATTGGATTGTAACTGCAACCAGAAATATTACTCTTGATTATGAGTTAGTCTTGCAATTATTTTATTGTGACAAATCAATTATTTGTCTGTAGTATTGAAAGTATTGAAATGTGGGGAAATGTTTAATAATTGGGGTAGTCCACATTCACATTATTTGTTTTAGTTGTTCCACTGTCCAAATCAAGATCATCAAATTCTTTTTTCAGACTAATTGCAGGCATAAGATGGCTTATGTTTCAGTTATTAGTTTAATTTATTGTGAATACTATACTCACAATACTGGTGTCTGAATTTGCCTGCAATTCTGTGCCAATATTTAATCTCTGTTATTTAAAGCAACATCTTAAACATTGACAACTGTAATTTTGTTTCAGATGATACAGCAGAGTTCAACCAAGTGAATGCATCACTTCTTTCTATCTTCAAGATAGATGCAAAGGGTAAGTCACCTTTTGTAAACACTATTACTATTCAGAGGTAGTAATTTCTAATTACTATTAAATCCCTACTTCTTGCACTGACATAGTGTCTTTTTTTTATGCAGGCACTCTTGGAGGCCTCTTCTCTCAGATCCTGCAGGGAGAAGACATTGTCAGAGAACGGGCCATCAAGTTTCTATCAACGAAACTAAAGACCCTTCCAGAGGATGTCATGACAAAGGAGGTTGAGGAGTACGTCTTTGCAGAGACAAAGAAGGTTTGCATTGAGTGTCAAGTTGATTAGTTAGCTCTGATCAGTAGGATGATAAAAGTAATTTATGTAAAACTACATTACATTATATGTAGAATCAGGATATATTCGGATCACTCCAAAATTGGCTTCTTGGCATTTTGGCTTCTTTGGGAGTGAGTGTTGCATTTGTTTTGGAAATTGGTAAAATTTTATCACTAACTCTCCTTTTGTGTATTGGATTTAATTACTGTTTGAACAGTGCATACATGCCACTTTATCTGACCTGTTTGTTTCTTGGTAGGGAAAGAAGACTATGTCCACTTCTATTGTGTGAGGGGGGGTTTAAGCATTGCAAAATTATATTTGTATAGACAGATGAGGACATGTACTGATAATGAGCTTCCTGTTTTTTCCTGCCTCCTCAGGTGCTGGAGGATGTTACTGGAGAGGAGTTTGTGCTGCTGATGCGTGTGGTATCTGGCCTACACGTACTGCAGACAGTGAATGGGCGACAGCAGCTGGTGGAGCTGGTAGTGGAACAGGCCTTTCTTGAGCAGGCCCTCAACCCAGCCGATCCTGATACAGTTGACCGCCTGCTGCAGTGCACCCGACAGGCCCTGCCCCTGTTCTCTGTGAGTAAAACAAGACATTTGACATAAACCAAATTAACTGATCAGATCATTGCAGCTGTGCACACAGTACATATTGTCTGTTTTTACATTTATTTATCATACACACATTAAGTAGTCATAGGTGGGAATTGACCATAGGTTTTTCCTCATGTCCTGCAGAAAAACGTCCATTCCACGCGGTTTGTCACGTACTTCTGTGAACACGTTCTGCCCAACCTCAGCTCCCTGACGAGTCCTGTTGCTGAGCTGGACATTCAGTTGGAGGTGAGTTCCTCTATTCAATGTGTAATTAAAGTGTAACCAGTTTACCACAATTCAAATGCTTAATCATTTCCTTATGAGCTCTAGTTACCTCGAATATGGTCGCTCTAGTGTGAGGTCGATACTCCCAATGTCTGACACTTGGGGAGCAGTTGTAGTAGTAAACAAAGTCAGCGTGGCAGCCACCTGTCAGAGGTGGCAGCCAACTGCATGTTGTGAATGGGTCATTAGCCTGCACCACGCAACACTGTTTCTCATTAGCAATGCACATTACACTGTGTGAGGGGATCTGCTAAGCTCTCTGTGTGTGTGTGTGTAGGTACTGAAGCTGCTGGCTGAGATGAGTCCATTCTGTGGAGACATGGAGAAGCTGGAGGCCAACCTCCACATGCTGTTTACCAAGCTGCTGGTGAGAATGGATTGTCCTCTTGTTACTGGACACTGACAAGTGGAAATGCATGTGGTGGTAGTAGCAGAAGAGCAGGATTTACAGTTCTCCTCTTTCTGTTTTATTCACCATTTTCTGATCTGTGGCAATCGCATGTGCAAATACAGTTTTTTATTTAATAATGTATTCATCAAATGTGAATAGCAGGGGTTGTTCCAATACAGGTTTCACAAGAATTCTTGGTATACATATATCTCTACCTGTTGCACATAAACCATAAACAGCAGTTTGACACCAAAGTGTGGATAATAAAGTATAGAAAGTAGTTATGATTTTCATGTGTTTCTTCTTGTGTGTGTAGGAGTACATGCCTCTGCCACCAGAAGAAGTAGAGAATGGCGAGAACTCTGCAAGTGAAGAACCTAAACTGCAGTTCAGCTATGTGGAGTGCCTCCTCTTCAGCTTCCACCAGCTGGGCAAGAAGCTGCCAGACTTCCTCCTGGACAAAGTGGATGCAGAGCGCCTCAAAGATTTCAAGATCAGGTGAGGGACACAAAGAAAAGGTTTACATAGTTTAGCTTATCTAGGAAAAAGCACATTCACCGTTTATGTAAATTCTCTTTTTAGATGTAATTGAATGCACATTGTGTTTCAACAGGTTACAGTACTTTGCCAGAGGCCTTCAGGTTTACATTAGACAACTGCGAGTAGCACTGCAAGGCAAGACAGGAGATGCTCTGAAGACAGAAGAGGTAATAAATTTGTTATAAGTTTGATTATTTAGCTGAAGTAACTTTCTTACTTCTGTACACAATCACCAGAAATGTTAACTGAGCAGTTTTATGTGCCAATTGTTCTGTTGTAAAACATCTCAGGCTAACTTAATGTACTTGTTTGTATGAAATCAGAACAAGATCAAAGTGGTGGCCCTCAAGATCACAAACAACATCAATGTTCTCATCAAGGTAAAATATTGGACACACACGGAACTACAGAAAAATACTCACTGCACTACATTGATCTTTTGTTGTAAACAACCTTTTATTATTATAAGAAATATAAATATAAGGAACACCTCAGAAAGCACAATTATAGTGCAGCAAGTTAAGTTACCAGCATGCTGACAGTATCACCTCTAAACTTTACAGGATCTGTTCCACAACCCTCCGTCCTACAAGAGCACAGTCACTCTGTCCTGGAAACCCGTCCAGAAGACAGAGGCAGTAGCGTAAGTTTGCTCTCACTTCTCTTATTCAGTGTTGCCTCTAGTCAGAGTTTAAGAAGCACTTTGTAGAAGCCAAACATCCACACACTAGCTGAATGTTCTTGTTACACCATTAGATCACTCTACTTTTCTTTTTTGATTGTAGGCCCAAGCGTCCGTCAGGTGAGGAGATGGGCTCTGGTACTAGTCCACAAAAACAGATCTCTTCTCTACCCCGAAGGGACTCACGGCAAATCTACAACCCACCCAGTGGCAAGTACAGCGCCTCCATTGGCAATTTCAACTATGGTGAGGAGTGCCTCTTTTCTTTTTAACTCATTCTTTGTAAACACTGTTGAGCAGCAGTTCACCCTTATTTTACATTGTAGATTAGTGTATTTGACACGTCTTTTACTCAGCTTATGCAGCTCAGACATGCTCACGAGTTGCCAAATGTAAATCTAGGTCAAGTCTGAAATCTTTAGACTCTGAGTCAAGTTTCAAGCTTGTGTCCCTCTGTGCTGCCACAAACCATGAGCTAGACACATCCATGATGAGCCAGAAGTCTGAGTTGCCAGTCACAGAGTGTACTAAAGTTAAACTAGTTGCGTTACAATTGCATTACAGTATGTTGCACAGATAAGTCTAACTGTAGCCAACAGTATTGATAACAGCTATAACTCTAATGCCAATGTTATGCTTATTCAAAGAACACATTAGCAGACCTCTCTGCAGCGGTGAGTCCTCACACGTGCCAGGTCGTACAGCTTGCCACAAGTACTGTGCAGCACCCGCAGGGGCTGCAACACTAACCTATCTGGATGATTTTTCGTGCCCCATAAAGTTAGACATGGTCGATGTTGTGCCTTTTATCTTTCTCTTTACATTCTTCACAGCAGGAAATATTTTATCTTAAGCCAAATGGTGTTAAAATCCATGTTGTCTTTGGATACACAGATGTCAACATCTGGTATGGATCCTGTCACCAGCACAGCATGTAGCTGCTGTTTTGCTAGCTCACCTGTAGGTGGCAGACACACGCTGTGGTGCGTTTATAGAGGGTGGTAAAAAACAATTCTCTTATTTTGTCAACTTTGGTTGACAAGAAATTCTTTGTAAACCTTCACTGCCTATGAAACTTGTAAGTAATATTGTCTTTGAATACGTTTCAAATACTCACCTTCTGAATAGGTTTAAAGGTGAATAAAAGACTGTATCTCGTTTAAAATCCTTTTGAATTAACAGCTAATATGCTTTTTATTTAGGGTAATCGAGGTATGATGATGACAACAGAAACCCTAAATATGTCTTTAACTTTAAAACGGTCTAGCACTGTAATAATGACTGACTGCTGCTTTAATGTTATGCATAATAATATTATTATTCACGCCATAGTAATACTGACCTGGTGTTGTTTCATGACTTTGTGGCTGCAGAGCGCGGCGGCTTCAGGGGCGGCCGAGGACGAGGCTTTGGAGCCAGAGGCAGCCGGAGCCGAGGACGACTCTACTAAAACACACAGTACATATTTCTCAATGAACTGCATCGCATCAGGAACTTTTTCACACCAAGATGGACTATATCTCACCTTCTCTTCAGTTTTAGTTTTTTAACTGGTCTCCACTTATTTTTCACTTTCCAACTTGCACATAAATTTATTTTTGTTATTTTGTTTTGGAGGGTGCTAGGGGTTTGCTTTTCTGTCTCCACAATATCAGACGACGGACTCAGTTTTCTACCTGCCATTTCAGCATTTACTCCCTGTATTCCTCTTGGCCAAGGCAACAGTTCATAAATCTAAATGTGTGGTTTTTTCCCCTTAATTTTTGAATTGTGTATTTTTGTGAAACAAAAGACTGCCAAGTTGTAACCGATAAATATTTTTGTCAGATTGTTGTAGGAAAAGATAAATGTCCTCTTTGTTTTGCGACATGTTAATGAATACACTTCTACCCTTATTTAATCTTTACTTTTTTTTTTATTAGAGCTTAAGTTGAATTGGCTGATTATAATACTTTGTATGAATCAATGATGTTTCATTGGATTTTTATCATAAACTTGTATGGAAGTATGAACTTCTGTCCTTTTGACTTATGTATTTATAACATTTTGCAGTAGTTCAGATGACAGCCACAGTGAAGAAGATAAAATTCTTCACCACTCTGCTACCTCAGCTTTCCTTTTCCCACCTTGTCTTTCTTTTTCGTCGCCATCCATTCACTAGCTCGCCTACTCATTCATCCCATGTATTCTTCCCACCTGCCTGTCTTTCATTTTCCCTCCAGTTTCCATTTGTACTCACCTATATCTGTACCAAAGCAGAGTGAAGAGAGGGTAATTTTAGCTCACGATCTGGCATCTACATTTAGAATACACAGACAAAAACGTGTCCTCTCTCTGCTGTCTGCTCGACTATCAACTCTGTGCCTCCCTCAGACTGGTAAGCGTGGGTGTGTCTGCTTTGATGTAGAAAAGAGTTGAATCGAGCTTTTGGTAATTGAAGCGGCTATAAATAGTAGCTGTCATGTTTAGAACTTGATTTGATACACCGTGGTGGTGAAGGCTCTGCTTGCCATGCACATGTGCAGCCATGAGCATATTGTCCTACACAAACATCTTAATGCTAGTGCTTAAAATATATATATCGCCAATCATTTATTGTTCTTTACTTAAACATGCGGTGAAATGAGAACCCTGCTAAAAACTTGAGCTACAAACTATATCAATTTGAATTCGGTTTATGGTTTTCTATAATAATAATAACAGAATAATTAGCTATATTGTAATTTTAACTTAAACTGACAGATTGCTTTTATTGATCATTTGGGACTTTCCAGTAGATCAGGTGTGGAGCCTCATGGATCCTGCTCCTTACTTCATTTCACACTACAATGTTTTTTGTTAGAATAATTTTTGTGGATTTACATTTGTACATCTTTATATATTATATTTTACAGTGTATCAAAGTGGGAACAAAACTGGACAAATATTTATTTGTAAACCTAAAATAACATTATTTATTTGCTTAGTTGTAATTTTAGCTTCATGTCCCAAGTTTTAACTTCATACAATGTGCAGGGAAAGGGGAAAACAAGGAACAGGCATTGCAAAAGCTCCATAACTGGCTCTCATAAAGCTAGAAAACAAGCACACACACTCAGGCGGAGATGTCTCAGTGGGTGCTACAGGTCTGCATGTGAAGACACGTGTGTGCTGGTGTGTGTAGGTGGATGCTTTAGAGGAGGAGGGACGCTTAAACTCTCAATTTTCTCAATCGACTGTGGCAGCGTTAACATCAAAACTTCAAAATTTGATATATTAATTTTTAAAAATGTACATTCATGTTATGGTACAAAACATAAAGTATAATTTTCTTTGTTTTGGGTCCAAAATATAGCATTTTTTTTTTCAACGCATAAACTTTAATATGCATTCTAATTTTGCAGCTACACAGTATCTGCAGTGCCACTAATGTGCAGCGACACTTGCACATCAGTGAATCTCTTGTAGAAAATAAACAAGCAGCTTATGCATCCATAGATTGCATCGTGTCTTGGCAGAGTCTCCCCTCTAGGGGGCGATCCAGACCAGGGTTTTCCTCGCAAAGCAACCAGATCTATTTTTATCCCAAGCGAACGAGTCACTTAAAGCTTTCATGATGTCTTTTTGTCTCTCTTTGTATTTCTGCTCGGGTTAAGGCGCACGGAGGAACACTGCGATCCTGAACAATGTCGAGAAGAGAGGGGAGGAAAAAATAAGTCTGTAGCTGTCACAGCCCCTCGATTTCATGACCTAAACTGAAAATATGTAGTGATGGAGAGTCTGTGGATTTGTCAGGTACTGGTTAAGGACTGTGCTGAGTCAGTGCTGATCGAACTAATGCTGCAACACCGTAAATCATCCCAAAAGAAGCAGCTGGTGGCTTTTAATGCAACATTCCAGTGTTTCTATGTGTGTATCTTAAATGAAGCCCAGACTGCATCCCATCCCAAATTTCATTATAATGCATTAATTTCCTCTCATTTGTTTCTTTTCACTCACTGATTTGATCTTTTAGCCTCACATTGCGGGCTCATGGTGTATTTGTTGCAGAGATACTGTAAGTCTTTGGCACAGGCATCGTGATGTGTTTAAGTTCTCGTCTCACGGCAGTAGAGGGCGGTATGCAACCGAGATAAACCCTCTCGTCATTGATCGTGACCAGGTATTTCCCAAACCAGCCCGCCAGTCAGCCAGCCAATGCCTGGCACATGCGTTTGCACGCACGCACACACTCACACACACATACATACACATGGCAAAGCTGAAAATAATCAAGTGGTGGAGGAGGAGTGGGCGGCAGCAGCGGCAGAGGAAGCGAAGACGACCCTCAGATAGAGAAAGAGAGAAGGAAGGAGCGACTGTACGAGTCCATGTGAGAGTACAAGTGAAGGTAAATCAATAGTCCTGAAGCACTTGGTGGAACTCGATGGGTTTCCTCACTTTATTACCAACCTTTTTGGGATGGGGGGGGGGGTTAACACCAGGCCTTCATACTGTATCCAAACAGACCTGCATCCTAAATCCACACTTTGCATGAATGGGTGCAAGTTCACCATGATTATAGTTCCTCAGTTTGTGTTTCCAGGATTTCCGTGCCAGCATTGTAGTGATTAAGTTTCAGAAATTACCTCAATATCTGATGAGTTTAGGCCACACTGCTGCATTTGTGGACTGTATTCACTTGTTACCCTACTCTAGTTGTTGCAGTGTTCAGTCCCAACAGCATCAGTCTAAGACTAGTGCTCTGGAAAGAGTGATGTGACTTTGGTTCACATGCAAATTTAACAGCTGCAGTTCAGATAAATGTGTATGATGGTTTAATGGCACTGCACATTGATTGATGTAACTACAATTTTAACCTTCAGTTTGTCCTGTTTAACTGTTTAACACAACTTGTGGTGCAGGTTAAGAGGTGTTCTCCACCGTCATTACCCAATTTCTAACTGCCTTCAGAGGAATGTTAAAGGATATTTGGTTTTATGGTACATCAGATCTCAGTTTTTTACAAAAGACCAGGCCAGCACGGACCAAATGAGAAGTTAAATCTAAATATAAGCTGACACAGCTTCCATTGACACTAGGAAGGCAGTGTACGTAGACAGTAACGGGGAGCTGGTCGGTCAAAAGCCAGTTTATCTCTCCAATCATTTCCAGGCCATAAATAATCTGTAATCTAGCTTTATGTGTAACAAGATAGGAACTAGAGACTTCCTGAAGGCATCTAATCAAAACTCCACTTCAACCTGAGCCTCCTGTACTGACAAGCAGGAATGAGCTGTGTTTCACAGGATTCACAGGATTTCATGGGCTGATCAAAGAGGGCACGTGGTGTACTTAAGCAGCTCCGAGGTCCTTACATGAAAGAGCTGATCTGGAAATCACGGCTGCCATTATTTTATGCTTCGAACGGTGTGATTCTAGTTGCATTTGCTTAGCTCTACACTTTTTTCCCATCAAGATTCAGGGAAAAGTGTGAGCAGCGACTAAAGAGGAGTTTATTGGCACTAAGAGTTCACTGGGTTGTGCAGCTGTCCGTGGTGCTGAAGCTGCCTGATGGGAGCTGTGTGGCCCCTGGAGCTGAAGCAGGGTTTCCCCTAAATGCATTTCAGACCAGCTTTGCTTGAGAAAAAACCTTCTTGAGGGATTAATTTCTGCATCTTGTGAGAGATAGCAGCATTTCAGTCAAACATAGAGGAACACGCTGAGGACACGTGACTCAGGTGTGAGTTTCTGTGTACAGTATGTTTCCAATAGCATTACGCTGATGTGAGGCCAGAGGTCAAGGTCAGCTACAGAAGCCTGCTGGTGCGTGGCTCAAGGCCACCTTAGCATTGATGGTTTGACAGCATTAACAGCTATTTCTGTTCAGCCATTCATTCATCAGCCGTGAAAACGTCACGTCTTCTCCCATTGTCCTTCATTCTTGGAATCGTGATGCTCTTAACTGCAGCGTCCCTGAAATAGGGAGGTATCAGTGGCAGATCGCAGGCCGCGGAAAAATAAATCAGTTGTGAAAAGGGAACTTTTTCTTCCCTTTTTATAAAAAAACAAAAAGCAACAAAAAAAAAAAAAAACGTACCGCCCGCCCCCTCATGTACAATGCTGGGAATAGTAACAGCACTGTGAGGCTGGGCTAAATATAGCAGCCAGTGAGTGTTAACATGTCAACTTCAGCAGGAGTGCAGGGAAGCGGCTGCTTCACGTGTGACCGTCGTGGATGGAGATGGATCCAGTATCCACATAAATACCAAGCAGCCTCTGTTTTCTGCTGCTGTATATAACATGCACACCAATCCGGGGTTGGTTTAAGATATAACAAACCACTATGATTCCTCCTGTCGCCGCGTACGAAACGTAGTTCTGTGTTGATTTGGTCTCTGTGGCACAGGGAGGCTGCGTCTGCGCAGATTTCACCAAACTCAACTCGTCCAGTTTATATCAGCTTTTAAAGTGAAGTATTCTGGACAAAGTGTGGTTAAACTGACTCAGATGATCCAAATTAGAGGGGGGTTCTGCTCTGCTGGAGCCCCGAAACCATCCTTGACCCGCACTGACGATAACGCGCTGAACCTCCGGGTGATCAGCCGCGTCCTCTGCGCCGCCGCCGCCGCTGCTGCTGAGGGGTCTTTACAGGATCCTGTTGATGAAGGGCGCGTTTGAAATTCAGCTTTTCTGAATCTGAGAGGGGATGGGGTTGGCGGATGGATTTTTGGGTGAGGATGGGGTGCTGGTTTATTTTTATCACGGTCGCCTTTCAGAAATAGAAGTCAGTCTAAAAAAACAGAGCTCATGAGTTCTTCTCAATCGAAGACGCTTGTGCAGCAAACCGTGCATTTATTTGTGATGGAAGGAGACTTTAAATACACCGCCCCCCCTCCTCCTCCTCCTCCTCCTCCCGTCCTCACCGCCACTAACACCACCATCCCTCCAGCTTTCAACTCCAACCCCCTCCCCTCCACCCCAAACTGTGTTACGTAATCTAGCATGTGAATGTCAAGAGACAGAAAGAGTCGTAGAGAGAGAAGGGAGGAGGGGGTGTTATTTGGTCTATGCATAGAGCTCCCAAAACTCATACCCAGGGAACACTGTGTACTCTGGTGTCCCCTGAGACTTGGCAGGTTAGATTTCACCCCCTTTGTGCACGCGCACGCATGTACGCGCACGGTTTGGTAATTCCAACTGTAGAAATAATAATTAAAAAAAAAAACTAGACATGGTTCACCACGAGAACAGGTGACTACCCGCATTCATCCCATTTGTCCGTCCATTCACAGACTCTGTGGGAGCAGTTGTGTGAATGAGTGAGTGGGAAAGTGATGAATGAATGAATGACTGCACGGAATGAGTGAATGAAGAGCAGCAGGAGAAGCAGAGCACAGGGGGCGCGCATCGCCCCTGTCGCTCTCAATGGTTTTTTTTTTTCCTCCTGCAGAGGGAAGTACAGCTGCATGGACAATAACCAAGCATGGAGAGCAAACACATACAGTACACACACATTAAAGGGGGTAGGGGGGGTCGAGGTGGGATGATGGAGCGTGGTGGGTTGTCGTGCGCGCATGCGTGTGCGCGTATTATGTCCACATGTGGCAAAGCCGTTCATAAATATTGAGCGGCTGTATTCATCCTCTTGAGGTGGTTTATTGTGTGCAGCACTGCTCCCAACCAAGCATGTGATGCTGTGTGTGTGTGTGTGTGTGTGTGTGTGTGTGTGTGTGTGTGTGTAAGCAGCAGTAGCAGTAGCAGTGGTGTGTGTGTGTATGTGTGTGTGTGGTGGGGCGTTCTATAAATAGCACTATAGCTCTGCTTCCATTGACATCATTTAGGCAGGAGAGATGGAAAAATAAATAGGAGGAGGGGAGGGCGCAGGGTTCCTTAATCTGGGCTTGAAATTCAAACAAAACCTGGCCAGCCATCCGTCTGTACACACTCTCAAAAACAAAGGCTACTTCGTAGTAAACCTGCCCAAGGTGCTTCTAGAGTCACTTCAAGCTTCTGTCTTTTCGATTTGCTTCAGATTTTGTTATGTGGTGAAATTATATAAAGTAAATTTACACCTGTAAAAAAAATAAGGTCCCAACAGAGCAACAAACAGCTCCAAATCAGCTACTTATGAAAGGGTTCCTCTGTTCTGGTTGAACTTTTAACGTCGTTTCAAATTTTCTAATGTATGTTTGACTTTTTAAATATGTGTGTTAATTACACATATGTTTATTAAGTTAAAAAGCGTACAAACGAACTTGAAGCATTATCTTAGCAAAGGATCCTTTTTTTTTTTTTTTTTTTTTTTTTGATGTGTACGCTTGCCCTCATCCAATGGGGCCCAATAGTAAACAGTGGATCAAAACACCCACTGTTTCCTAGAAAGACGCAGCCGACAAGTCGGAATGGAAAGCAACAAG
This sequence comes from Anabas testudineus, assembly GCF_900324465.2. NCBI lineage: Eukaryota > Metazoa > Chordata > Actinopteri > Anabantiformes > Anabantidae > Anabas > Anabas testudineus. The sequence continues at coordinate 20,349,389 of NC_046615.1, read as the reverse complement.
GCAGATGGGAGGGGACATCAAACAAATTAAAAGGACCTGTGTGTATACAACAGACACACACACACAAACACAAGCAGCAATCCAAATGGATAAGATGGTGGTCATCACACACCCAAGGCAAATGTTTTGGAAGGTATCATTATTGTATTGACATGCCAGAAAAAAAAGGACGAGGTGGAGGATTGGAGCTCAATAGGCCACATGGAGGGAGCGATATTTTCATTTCGTTATCAAGACTACCATTTCCGCTCAAACAGCCTGACTGACTTGTGTGTTTATGTTATTATGGAGGAGGAAAGGAAGACAGCACACTGTTTTTTCCATGGCCGGAGTGTCTTAGTCACACCCAGGACCTCTCTCAGTCTGTCGTCAGCCTTGGCACTGACCCCTGAATGCTGCGTGACTTCCATTGGTGCTGATGACGTCTTCTATGATACATTTCTCCCCATGTGGGTCCTCCGCCTTGTCCTGTGATCACACGTCTCTGAGTCCTGCAGCCTGTACCTGCAACAACACTTGTTTACGTATTGTTGCCTAATTTCCTGTGTTTTCCTTTTTGATTTCTGTGAGATTTCCTTTCTCGTCCATCCACAGTGAGGTCAGAGTTCAGAGGACTTCAGTAGATCTCTTCAATAGGCCACACATTTGCTCAGACCCTGGATGAACCTGCCCTGGTTTGCACGGCGATCTTTTATTTGCAGTAACCTATGGAAGTTAGTGGTTCGTTCATCTATTTGGGTGAAGATGTAGCATCTTCCCTTTGTTCTTCACATTTGCCACTTCCTTCCTTCTCCACTCACAGCTTTTTTTTTTTTCAAAGTATATTTGGCGCGCAGTTCTCACAGCAAAAACCTGAAAGGTGTAGTAAAAAACGGCTAGCAGACGTGTGATGAAGCATCCCACGACATTTGAAGTGTGTCTCTCAATTCAAGAGGATGAATCATAAGGCCTAATTCAATCCTAATGGTGAAGTATTTTTGCCTTTCTCCCCCTTCTCTGTTACATACGCCCTCCTCTTTCTACTTCATATATCACACATACAGTCTCTATGTGTGGACCCGGACACAAACAAATGGTTTGGTGACTAATGTAGATTGGGCGACTTTTCAAAAGAGCCAGTGTAAAAACAGGTGGGCAGGTTCCAAATCAATAGCCAACATCTGCATGTGTGAGTGAGTGTGTGTGCTTATGTGGTAGCCATGCATGCATCAGTGACAATGTGTGTCTTGTAGAAAGATGCAGGAGGCCACTTTCCAAAACAACATGTCTCATAGTCGCATGAAATGAAAGCTAGAAATCGTTGATGTTGCATTGACGATACAAAGCCTGTTGTTTTGAAAGATTTCTTTAATACCCTAATTGAAACATCCGATTAGTGACGGGAAGTGTGTGTAAAATGTTCACTGTGTCTGCTGCTGATGCTCACTTGCTTTCTAAACTGCAGGCAGGTCAAAGGTCAGGATCACAGCAGGGCAGCACTGTGTAGAGCTGTAGTTTCTTTGAGCATCTGTCAGCAGCATCGCTGACATTTGGGATCAAGGATTTCCTCCCTAATCGCTGTTTGTGTAACGTAGGTGAGTAGGTTTATTCAGTAACAAAATCATTTAAAATAATTAGTTCTGTGCTGATTCTAGTGAGTTTATTACCACTTTGCGTCATCAACCTATTATCAGTTATCAGTCACAGACGGCAGATGAGCCAGAGGCCAAACTAATAGCGGTTATACTGTTTTGTAGAGGCTACTTTTTAGAACAGGGTTTAGTGAAGATGTGGAAACATTTAATACAGTGTTCAGCTCCTCGGTGGAAACCAGAACGTACAACAGTTCATTTCTCCCTGAATCCTAATCCACTTCATCCAGCCTCTATGAACTGAAGCTAAAACCACAGACTGACATCTAAACAAAACTATTCTGGACTTTTTCAGATTCAATTTTTAATTAATTTAAATGGTTAAAAATGTGGGTTATTATAGGTCAGATGAATAAATAACTGAGCATCGCCACATCCTGTATGACAAAAGTTGTTCTTTGCCTCCTGATTGTCTGTCTGTCTGTGGTGTTCTGGCTCCCTTGGCTTCAAGTGCTGGAGGATATTTTTAGACTGGAAGACCCAGAGAGACGGGAAGGAAGAAACACAAAGAGACAAACCTATGCTGACCAGTTTGACCTCAATCCTAAATCAATTCCTCATATTTCTGGTCCTTATTTTAGTCGAGGGGTGGTTTATACTTTGTAATTGTCTGGATTTAGCAGCAATGACTAATGTGCATGTGGAATTCAATTTGAATTTGGGTTATTTTTGTTCTGTTCCTCCATCTAAGTGGGACTGCACATTGAGCACCAAGTTATCAGGCTTCAGATATCGATGTGTCATGGTCTAGCTCTCCAACCCAGTCAACTTTGGAAACGGTGATGCCAGGGAGATGGGGGGATTGTTGAAAGGGTAAAAAAATCAGAATAAAACATGCTGTCCCCCCATCCTCACCCATATTTAACTCAAACCCCCTCCACCCCAAGCGTCCCAGCCCCAAACACTCACAGGCTCCACCTCTCTCTCCTTGCCAGCTGAATTAATTTGATACTATTTTTGAAAGTCAGTGTTTCTAAGGGATACCTAATGACGCAATGACGTCAATGCAGGTCAATAGCACAGTGCTGGAGAAGAGGACCAGAGAGAGAGGAGAAAAAACGATGGTTCGAGGTCTCGGCGTCGAGACGATTTTCCAAAGACAATCCTTGTGTTTTAACCTGAATCCTTGTCTCCTCCTTGTCAGTTCTGTTTAATGAAATCCAGCCCTCTTTCCGTGATCTGGTTTCGCCTCGGTCCTCCTTATTTTTTGATTCTGCCCGATCTATTCGCTCCCCGGCAGATTTGTGCCGACAATAGCGCGAACTCTCCGTCGCGCTTCTCCTGTCCCATTCATGCTTTCCGTCTCTGTCTGGGAGTCATTCACACACACACACACACACACACACACACACACACACACACACACACTGGAACAGGCACGCGCGTGCACACAGACAGAGAGGGAGAGTGTCAATGCAGTGAGTGAATCGTGTGGCGCGCCTCCCCAGACGCGTAAAGAACCCCTGATTTGGCGGGCTCTTTCTGTCAGCTGGCTCCTATTTGTAACTCTTTGTACTCTCCCCCTCCTCTGCAATCGCCAGACCTTTGCACTCCCAGACCCCTCAGCCCTCCCAACACCAACACCCAATCAATCCACCTTTCTTCTGAGCTGCCTCAGTGAATAGCAAACCCAAATAATTTAGTCTCCGACAGAACTGGGAGACGACGCACGTCGGACTGACCTGCTTTCTCCATCCTGACGCAGGAGGAGAGACTGTTGGCTGCGCTGCCTTTCTTCTCTATACTCTCTTTCTGTCTCAGCTTCCTCAAAGCGCTTCTTAAAGAGTTTTAAAGAGCCAAACTATATTAAAAAGGTAAGTGATTTATTTTGTAGACGGCGCGAAACCCAATCCAGAATGTGTTATAGTCAAGGAAGTTTGCAGTTAGACCATGCCTTGATAGTTTGAGACTTAAAGTCTGGGGGATTAATGATCTGAAGGCTAGGGTAGTAACACTCTAATAGATGGGAACGGCATCAAAGTCAGATTTCAGCTACTCTAAAAACATCTTTTTGACATAATCATCTAGATATGTCGGTCATTGTGCGTTTGTGCTATTAAATCTGTGCTACATGTTGTCAGTGCTTGCCTTATAGAGATTTGTAACTGAAACACTATTTCTTGTTTGTTGCACATGAGGCATCCAGAGCAACGTTATTTTGGATGTATTGTAGGGAATACCAGTGTTTGCAAGCGTGTCTGTCTCCGGAACGGTCGGACTAGTAAATAAACACAGAGGTGCAACAGTATTAGTCGGAGAGCATGTGTCCAGGTTCTTAATATATCCAGCAAAGAGTCCACGGGTCAGAAATAAAAACACCAGTTATAGTCACGGAGGTTTCTTAGGCTTTTATCCATTTTTGGCATCGAATTATTTTGCAGACACTTAAAGGCAGCGAGCTGCAGTAGTGCGTAGGAGTAAGCTATTCACGTGTTGGGAATCCTCTGTTTTAGCCTGTACACTCTGATATAAAGCTACCAGAGGGGGAAAAGAGACGCAAAGTTTAGGGAAATATACATGTTCTCACCTAAGATCTGTGGCATGATGCAGCTTTGGCAACAGCGGTTTCTTCCCTGTCGTGACAATAGAGCAAATGTGAGTGAGAGGGAGAGGGAGAGGGAGAGAGAGGGAGGCAGAGAGAGCGTGACAGCTCCTCATTCATGTAGACTTGTTATGGACAAAACTCAGCTCAGAGGTAAGACGCCTTTATTTCTCCTCTTGTAAACAACTTTCCGCAGCAGACTTGCGTCAGTCCACCACACGTGTTGCCATCCACCTCAGAGTTACATGCTGTCTTATTGCTTTTCGTGGCAGCAATTTGAATGCATTTGCAGATCATGTAGTTTCCCTAACTTGGCAGAAGCAGTGTAAATTACACTGGTTACGTTGTGGAGCAGCGGGGGGTTAGAAAATTCGGCACGACAGACTCGCTGCGTAAATCAGCACCACGGACAGCACAGCAGATTTTAGTTGGAGGTAAAGTTAATGTGGCGAGAAAGTGCTTCAGTGGTGGAAAACTAAAGAGACAACGTACTGTGCTTTTAAATAAAGGGAAGTCCAGAGGTAGTAGCCTAAAACTGGACAGTTTGAGTGTTATGGATGCTCATCTCAGCTCATTGTGGCAGAGGTTTTGGTTTGAAACGGTTTAAGTGTGAAGAGCACACGTCCTGTGATTAACTGCGTGTCACGATGAGAGCTGCAGCATGTTCTGTCCTTTCGTGTTGTGGGATTAACTCCTGTAAAGGCTTCACAAAAGGAAGAAAGAGAGAAGTCTGCTGTGGCTTGCAACTTGCTGGAGTCAGGAGTGCACTTTTTAATGGGGGGTGGGGGGGGATTTGGAGGGTGCAGAACGAGGAGGATCTCTGGCTGAGTTTGTCGACACCACGCGGTGATCTTGGCGCACTGCACTTAGGAACCTCGGCTGCAACTCCCATTGATACTGCTCCCACTTTGATTGAATGACTGTGGACTACAGGGAACTGTGAGTGTGTACGTGTGTGTGTGTGTGTGTGTGTGTGTGTAGGGTGGCTTGTGCTGGTGCTTTGAATGTGCATCTTCTCGTTCGTTGACTTGATTTTGTGAAAAAATGGAAAAAGCCAGACAGGAACAGATGCCAAAATATTCAGAGCATAAAAACTGCCCGTGTTCTTCTTTTTCTATTATTTCATTCCTTATGCCTGGTATCACAGTGTGGGGGAAATGCTAAATCCGCTCTGTGTCTGAGTCCCTATAAATGCACTCGCCAGCAGTCACGGACATACAGTTGGCCTACAGGCTGGGATAAAAATAGCACAAACCGATGCGACGGGCGCAGCCCTTTTCCCTTCTCACAGCCGACTTTCCTAGGTAGCTGCCACTCAGTGAATTCTCACCACCTCTGTCTCTAAACCCACAACACCTTCCACCTTAGCCCACCCCATCCCATCCCATCCCGTAAAGTCTCGTGAATCTCCACGCGGCATGAGTGCAGATGGACGGCGTGGGGTGTGTGGAGAAGGTCTTACTGTAAAAGTCTTATAGATGCTGAAAAGAAGGTGGAGTGAGAGACAGCATACTGTGGAGGGAGGTTTGTTTGTGCGCCTTTGCATGGACAAGTGTGCACTCCCCGTGGGTCTGTTCCGTGGGTGAACGGGGTCTGGTGCGTGGGCACGGCCAGTGAATATAGGAGATGGAGGGGGCAGCAGCGGTGCACATCGCTGTGTTTTCCTCTCCTGCGGCTTAGAGGCACAATGTTTGCCCGTCAAATGCACTGGATGCAGGGATAAAAATTTCTCCAAGACCAAAACAGCACCAACGCTTGGTGGGGGGATAGCCTATATAGAGACACGGCTGGGAGAGAACAGGAGGGAGGGGGAGGTTGGATGGTAACCCAGATGCTCCAGCATTAGAAGAGGGTTTTTACCAAGAGAAACCTACTACAGCTAGCTACAGTTGCCACGAGTCCACACCACATTATCCACCTGTAATATTTTCCTGTTTTGTCACTCTTTTCCTCATGGCACATATGCGAAGAGCTGATCACAGAGCAGCAGTGTCTTTAATCAGACTCTACGGGCTGTAAAGTGAGAGAATCTAAACGTGACGTCAATGCCTAGTAACTGACGCAGCCCTTCAACAAAAATGGCTTTTTATTTATTATTTTTTTCTTCTTCTCGTCAGCAAAGCTTAATTACTAAATTTTACAGTGCTCCGTCGACTAAACGAAAAAGAAAATCCCACAGGGAGCGTCGGGTAATCCGCGTTCATCAGTATTTGGACCTATTTTGCGTTCATGAGTTTCAGCCGAAGTGACACTGGGACCAGAAGCTTCTGAAGAGGGCGACAAGACATCAAATATTGTCGATGATATTGGCAGCGACGACGAGTTCCAGATTTTAGTTGTTGGGGGGAGAAAGTAGTGTTTTAAGGATGAGAAGGAGGTGGTGGTGCTGCTGTTGAAGGCACATTGGCTTGCAAAAAAAAAAAAAAAAAAAAAAAAAAATCACTGCAATGATGCAACGGAGGGGTATCGGGGCTCTTGTGCAGAGTTGGAGAGGCAAAATTAATTTAGATTACATGCACTTCACGTAACGTTCCTAAGCGATGCCTTTTGTGAGTGTTTTTTTTCTCCTTCCTCGTACTGTGACCTAAAAATAGCATCATAGTTTTGATCGTGCGCCAGAAATAGACAGACGGGTATCACTTGTATAAAAAGGGAGGCGATCCTGAGCAAACTTGGACGTGCCACTGTAAGCCTACATAATAACAAATGGAGGTCTTAATCTGTTGCATCTCTTCCCGACTCTTGTTGCGGCTTTTCACTAAAATCTCAACCTTTCTCTGTTTCCCTTTCTCCAGTTTAGAACAAGGACATCCCTGCACCACGGTGAGTGAGACCTTTGCACATGCTATGTTTAATTCCGTTCACTTTGGTGTATTTGGTAGTGCATGCTCCCGAGTGCCTGTGCCGTTTTCCTTCTCCAAATGTTGCCTCCTCCTCTGTCTCATGCACGCAAAACACTTGACTCGGGCATGGATTTTATTGGCATGCTTTACGAGCTGTGTTTGACTGTAGAGCCGAATCATAGAGCAACCCTTCCTGCATAGTAGGGATCACCCCTTTTTGTAAATAAGCAAGTGCAAAAACTCCCTTTGTCTGTTGGCGCTGTTGAGTCTGTATCACATTTTTTTTCCTGCATAACCGCGAAAGTGAGGGGAACCCTTCTCTGATGAGCGCTTAAGGACGCCTTTCCCTTCGTTTTCTTTCTTTTTTTTTTTTTTTAAAGAGGAGTCGTACTGACAGAGAAGCAACGGTGGAGGAGGAAGAGGAGAAGGAGAGGAGGAAGTGGAGTGAAGGAGCTGTTGCTGCTGCAGAGACCAGGCGCACCGCATGGGGAAACCCGGGAGCTGTCCAGCAGCAATGGTGCTGAAACCACACCAAGTGGCGGTAGTGGGCTGTTGCTGGTGGTTGTGTGTTTGCCTGTGTGTGTGTGTGTGTGTGTGTTTTTATGCATGTGTGTGTATGCAGGGGGTGGCTGGTGTTGTTCCTGGCAGCCAAAAGCTTTATTTACTCCTGTTTGCGAGGCAACTGCATCTATTCTGAGTGAATCCTCTTTCCTGAAGCGACGTTGGAGGAGAAATACGGAGGCACCCCCCCCCCCCCGCCTCATTTAAATTGCCTGCGTTTTCTGAGGGGAAACGTTCGACGAAAAGATGTTATAACAGAGCTTTTTCCCGCCTGTGTAGTTTGAACGGCCTCACCCGATGCCATAGGCAGGCAGACAGGGGAGAGAGGGGAAGAGAGAGAGAGAGAGGTAGCAGCCGGGCCGACTTGGATCAGCTCTTCTGCTCACGTCAGTCCCGTCATTTCGTGCCTGACAGACTCATAAAGGAATCCGTCTGATTTCTTTAGCAATCCTGCTTCGTGAAATTGGCACAAGATGCGTAGCAGCAGTCACGGTTTGCAGCTCACTTACGGACTGTTTGAAAAAGTAGCTAAAATAATTTAGATCTTCTCCGACTGCTTTTGGTTTAAGAGTTCTCCTCACAATAACTTTGCGTCTTAGTGATGAGGAGAGCGCGCGAGAGGCGGTGGGAGCGTCGCTATTCTCACCTCTAAGACAGAGTTTGAAGGAATCAACCTTTTTAATTAAGGTGTCAGTGGTGAATTAGCGACCCGGACCCGCAAGACGACGAACAGCCTGCAGGCGTCTGCACAGCTCTGCAGCCCGACTGGGACACAAGCCCCGCGGTCACCCCCGGTCCCCGTCCGTTCACGACTCTGGCTAATTTGTCCAGTATCTTGCATGCAGGCTATAATGGTACCGTGCGGCAGGAGAAAAAAAACACATTGACCACCTGTCTTTGTCATGCCAAATCCCGATTGCACTTCACCTGCGATGCATTCCTCCACCTCCCCAAATACAAAAACAACAACTTTATGATTCTTCTTCGGTCAAAACGCGCAAATACCGACTCGAGGGGCAAGATCTTACTCAATAATTCAATACCGAGCATGTAATTTCGGTGGAAACAACACGGATTCCCGAGTCGTGACTGCTAAAGTGAGTAATGTGCGCGTTGGCTGCGTCAGGAGAGGCAGTCACTGTGCAGTGCAGACGGTGGGGGAGAATCGTGACTGACTGGGTTGCAAATGAAAAGACCACCCAATAAAAAAAATACCCATACCGGGAGGGGGGAAAGAGAAGAGGGGCCATGGCGGGATGGAAAGGGTGGGGGTCTGGGGTGGACTTTAGACTGTGGTTATGCACTAACCATTTCACTAACCCTCCCCAATCTCCCCCCTTCAATCCCAAATATCTCCTTTCTCCCTAAAGCTTGTTTTTAGTGTGAGCCCTGCTGCTTGCTGGCAGCCAACTTGAATGCAGACGAGTTTCATCAGTAGTGGGGCGGTGTGGATGGAAAGAGAGGAGGGAGGGAGGGAGACGAGAGGTGGGGTGGAGGGGTGGGGGGTGTATTGGTTCGGGATCAAACCTGGTACAAACAAGGGGGAGCAAAAGGAAGGGGTCCGGATCCAGATCGTGACCCGGCCTCCATGTCCGTATACATGAACTAGCGGCTCCATGGAGGGGAAGTTGAGGGTTGTTTATGGGGGGGAGACATTACAATGGCTTCAGAAAAACTCATGGAAATGTTGCAGGAGAAGAAACAGGTAAGTTCTTTCACCTATTTGCTTATTTCTTTGTTAAATTTGACCAAAACAAACCATATTAAAGATTGTTTGAACTCAGAGTGTGTGAGAATGAGTGGTTTACGGTCGTGATGAACTCTTTAACTCTTGATGTGATGCTCAGCGATGTGCTGTTTTGTTAAGTTGTATAATTGTTGCTGTATAAGCTGTAAACTGTTGCAGTACATCGTAGCCGTGATATCATTGTTACTCTGTTTGGTTCCAACTTTAAACCCACTGTAAACAACTAAACCATCGTGGCTTCGCACTGAATTTGCAGTTCGGAGACCCCCGTGTCGTTTTTGCAGTGGTACCCTCCGGTGAACTCTATAGGTGACCATGAGTCGCCTCAGATGCTTCTTGTTATGTTGTGATGCGATGTGGCGTCTGAGCGAAGCTTCCCACGCTTTGTCGACATGCAATTGTTATTTTTAATATTCTAAATTTGCCTGGTATGTTTTGCATTCGCCACGATTTTGTAGCTTGTAGCTGGATCGTGCAGAAAGCAAAGGGGGCGTTTTTTGGGGGATGAGATTAAAATGGCTCGTTTTGCTGTCACGCGTTTTGTTTATTATGAGTGTTATTATAATTTGGTGTTAGTTTCTCAGGCTAAAATACATTTAGAGTGACGGTCGGTGTCGTAGCCGCGTTAAATTCAACGCAAACGCAAAAAAAAAAAAAAAGGGAAATGCAAACGCATACTCCTGAAATTGCGCATTAAATGCTTATATCCCTATGTTAATGCATATATTAGTATATACTTTCTCTGGTATAGATCACAATTTGGTTAGCCCTGTCTATTTTTTTCAAAAAGGGGGGTCCCTATGTGAGCGAGACACTGATTGGTTGATGACGAGGTTTGGTTTGCTCCAATAAGATCCCTCCCTGTTCTCTATTTATTGCCAGCAGTTTACAGCCTTGCTCCCTCCTCACCCAGAGCTCTGGAGAGGCTGCAGAGAGCCAGCGCTTCACTATAGGGAGACACACCACGGACCAGGGAATATAATACAGAGCGAGCACACTGACAACAAAACGCATCGATGCACAGCTTCCAATGATCACACGGGCTTTGCACATCCGAGCATTTGGATAAAAAAAAAAAGCAAGGAGAGGAAAATATCAGGGAGAGAAATAGAGAGAGAAGGGGGAGATGAGAAAGGAATGGTGAGGGAAGAGAGACGAGAGGGGAGATAGAGGAAAATTTAAACTGGAGAAGGAATGGGGAATCAAAGCGAAAGGACCTTGGACAGCTCTCAGTTGAAGCAGCAGCCTTGGCATCCGGAGACCCCCTTCTTTCTCTCTATCTCTTCATTCTCCATCCTCTCTTCCTCCCAGTGTGTGTGTGTGTGTGTGTGTTTGTGTGAATTGGAGGGACACACTCGCCTCGGGTTGCCGATGGCTGGAGATACAATCAACCGAGCCGGGATGGGAGATAAATTCACGGAAGCGAAAAGAGAGCAGACTCCCCGGGTGTCACGGAGTCTCCGTTGGACGGCAGCAGCAGATAATGTCCTTCACGAATCTTTTTGCGGTCTGGGCTTGCTGTTCATAACTATTAATCTGGGAAGCCCTTACCCCAAAAAGCATTTGCGGAGGGCGCAATCGTCGCGCCGAGACATCGACATCGGAAGACGGCTCCACTCATGGAATTTTACAATCTTTAATTTTCTGGGCTTGGGTTTTTTTCTGCTCGAATTTTCTTTTTGCTTAATTGTTGTCCTTATTTACTCTTGTTATTTTCACCATTGCCGCAGCATTGGCGTTTTTGTCATAGTTGCTTTTCAGCCTCATACGTGTGTCATTTTTTTTTCTAGCCAACAGTTTTCTTCTTTGTTAGAGATTGTGGCGAATCTCTGCAGCCACGTCGCACCCAAGTTTTACTCCAACTCTTGCGTCCCCGAGTGTTCAGGAAAAAAAAAGATTATTATGGTTTTTCTGTCAACAAACATGTTGTCCTGCTCAAAACTTTGAGCCATGCAAGATTAAGTCATTATTTCAACCAAACACCCTCCACAGTCCCCCTCCCACAAACACACACCACACCCCCGTCCCACACTGACTACGTGACAGTGGCCCCCAGCAGAGCAGAGTGTAAACACGGGGAGACCCTTGCAATGAACAAGTTGCACGTGGGCAAAACAGTGGAGGGTGTGTATGTTTTGGTGGGTGGGGTGCCACTTTGCTTGAACGTCATTGGACCCCTAACCCCCTTGAAAAAATGTGGGCAAAATACACACACACACACACACACCTGTAAGCACAGTACCTATGCAAGGGATTCCCCAACAAGGCCATTCTAACATAGCGTAAAGCCCAGATTGGCAGATGGAGAGGAATAAGGACCAGCTGCAATCGGTGCTTCATACACTGACCGTCTAGTGACTGAATGTGTGTGTGTGTGTGTGTGTGTGTGTGAGAACATCAACGCAGCCGCCCCTTTTAAACACACACACATAACACTGGAAACGCACACGTGTCTTCATCCCAGGTTTGTGAATCGTAGTTAATCCACCTCAAGCATCGCCCACCACTGTTCCCTGTCAACAGTCCCCACAGAGGGCACACAGAAAACCGGACACGATCACGTCCTTTCAGTTTGACCCCCCCAGATTCCAAACAACAATACAAAGAAGACAAAAATACTAACCCTAAACTCATGCAGCTCAACCACTCGATTAATCAGTGTACTCGCACGTTTTGCAGCAAAAGCAGAACTCTGGCTTCCAAAGCTCCAGTTCATCATGAGTGAGGTGTGCGTACCGAAGTGATCAATGCGATAAAAACAAAGCTCAGACATGAGCATTTCCTTTTTTATTAGATAGAGTAAAAAGAGCAAATCAAGATGCACTTCGGTTTAGCCTCGAGAAAAAAAGCACATGCAACTTTCTGCTGAGTTTATTCTCAACTGTCCCATCACAGCTGAAGGGAGCATCAGTGTGAATAATCATAACTCATGCTAAAAATATATTTACAATAGGAGCCAAGGTGTGGTAGGATATAGGAGAGTGTATGCGTACTCATAAATGACCTCCACTGTGAAATATAAAGTCACATTAAGGCCGCAAGTCCCGGAAATTACAGGCCGGAAGCTTGGCAAGAAAATATATTGTCACGGTGGATAAAGTGCAGGTCAGAGGGCAGAAAGTGACGTAAGTGAAATCACAATTAGAGCGTTCAGATGGCTGGTCGCCTGTGTCTGTGGCTGTGACGTAGAGTTGCCAGAAAAGGCAACTAGAAAGTAGAAAGAGGGCAAAAAAGTTCAAGACGTACTGGAAGCCAGATGTACACATCTTGCTAAAATCCCAGCAGGCGCCTTTGTTATTTCCAACAGTGACATGTAATCCATGAGCAAAGCGCGGACCTGACGAGGCCCAGCCAGGCTGCAAAATGCTGCTCAGACGACGCAGGCGCAGGAACCCCCTGTTCCACCTGGAACATGGCTTTGTGCGAGCTGTCAGGACGTGTATTAGAGCATAACACAAGTGTCCTGTGATGATTTTTTAGATTAACTCTAAAAACACAACTTAAAAATATACCTTAAAATGACCAAACAAAGTCAGAGAGGACGCTATGTTCTTTAAAGGGAAACGGCGTGACCTCTGACCTGTGGAGTCCTCTCAGCTTTCTCTGTGTTGAGGCGCTATGATGACAAAAAGCTTTTATTTGTGTGTAGGCAGCGGGAGGCTCGTTGATGCTCTGTGGGTGTTGGTGTGACTGAAGGTAGACTTACCTGTATATCTCTAAACGATGACGTAATTATGACACTTTACTGTGTGGGTTTGTTTCAGTTTGCTGCGTAAAAACCGCAACTTTGCGTAGTAGTTTCTGAAACCCACCTTTTCCCATGTCCCCTCCTGCATCACTTCGACCACCTGTCTGTTTTGGCCTGCATGCACGACTGCAGACTAACTTTATAGATGGTCACCTCTCACCATGCGTGTCTTGTCTTTTCTGTCTTGCAGGAAAGGGAAATAACAGAAAGATGGAAATGAGGGGACTGGTGCGCCCGGGCGGACCCTGTTGCTGCTGCTGTTGCTGTTGAAGCCTCCAGCTGTGCGCAGGGGAAAAAAATGGAGCCCACGTTTTGGATGTTTGGACCGAGGGAGCGCACAGAGACAGACGGAGACACCGACCGACCTTGCTGCTCCTCCTTGTCCTCCCCCTCCTCCTCATCCCGAGAAAGGTAATTGCACGGCCTGAGATGTGTTAGTGGATGAGGATGACGTCAAAGCCAAATCACCCTTTAAATTGCATTTTGCGTGCGGTTCGTAATGACTGCTCTGTGCATGTGAGCAGGAGTTGTGTCTACGCAGGGAGTTACAGTGCTGGGTGTCCTCCTTCTTTTGTCTCCTTATTTCAACTTATTTCAGGCCTAAACATTATATATACATGACAAGAATTGTTGTGTTCCCTAGGTGTTAAATTGTTGTTTTAAACGCAGAGGATTTTCGTCCTTTTGATGGTTTAAGACATCCAAAATGGTGCACACCATGTAGCAGACTGTACATTTCATACCTGAATGTCAAATACCTTGCAATATTCCTATGACATATCTATAAAAGAGTCTTGGTGTGTGTACAGGCGAGTTAATGGTTTGGCTGGTGTTTCGTAGAGTGGCTTGTGATTTATACAGTGACCTCGGCCACGTTTTGCATGTGCTGCATTCAGAATTTTCAGTCATGCTTTGCTGGTGTGTTGTATCTTTAACACAACTTTATCATGGATCATATGGATGCAGAACTCATAGATAGGCCCCCTGTTGTTGACGTGTAGTTGTCACGTCTAAAATCTGTCATCACGATGGTGGTTTTGTGAGGTCACCGTCCACACTGGGCTGTTCTGCTGTATTGGGGACATGTGACGTCATTGCTGGGTGTTAAACTGGGTGTTAACCAAAGTTATTCAGTGATTATCAATGTTTCTTGATGCTATTGGAGCAGATGTGAGTGTGCACGTATTGACTGAGTGTAACATGCACTGTATTTGCTATACACTATTTGTTTTAGACACCAGTAACTCCAAAGTCCCCTCCCAACTACCTGCTGTGCCACCGCTCAGTGTGAGTCATCATATCATAGACGGTTCAGGCAACACCTCGACGTCACGTTAGGTTTACTTGCACTTGTAATAACGATGTAGTTACCAGTACCAGCAGACGTGACCTTCTGTATTCTTAAATAATACCCCCCTAACCCTGTTTAATTCATCCCCTTTTTTTTATTATGCCACAAATTATTATTTTAATTGTAAATTTAGGAGTGAGATAAAAGTTAAACTGATGCAGATATAATGACCCTGATGTATTTAAGTTATACTGATTGGATAGGTCAATAGACTGGCCCTCACCTGCTCCCTTTGGAGACATTTCAAGACACCAATTTTGCATCCCCATTACAAAGTGATTGATGGTGCATTTAGGTGGTCCTTTAAGCCCCCTGCTTCTACGGAAGTGGAAGTGGGTTTGTCAGTCATGTGCTCTTTCCTTGGAATAGCCACAAAATGGATGCTGCTGATGTTTTAGCACGTGTGTGTGCTGTGTGAATAAAAACACCAGTTGATATCTTACAAAAGCATGTTAAAAAAAAACTATCCTGTGCTTTTTGTAAGATGCTGCAAGCGTGCAAATTCAGTACATAGCCTGCTCTAAATATACAATTGTACGACAGTAGGTTTAATTTATATATATATGTGTGTGTGTGTGTGTGTGTGTGTGTGTGTTCAGAAAATGGTCAAACCTAAATTAGGGTAAATCATTTTGTGTTAGGTGTATGTAAAAGATCTGTTCACCCAAAAAGAGAGATTTCAATTTCTGTTATTTCAGCTAAGGTGGATGTATGTTTGTTTCTGGTTGTTACAGCTCTGAAAAATATGTGTACATTGTCCTAATTTGTTGTTTGTTGCATTTAAATTTCTAAATCTGTGAGCTCTGCAAATGAAACTCCTACTCCACTGAAACTCCATTCCCTTCCACTGCATTAGGTTGGTTGTAGAAATTTCACAGATGGATCTAAAAACCTGGAGAAACCTGGAAAAGTGGTGCATGGGAAAACAAGTATATTTTGAATGTGGTTCACCCAACCCTTTGTCTCGTCATAAAATAAATGGCAGAGTAGATTAATCATAGCTCTCATTTTGTTGCACTGATCATATGAATAAGAGACAGTCTGTGAAAAACAAGCCCAGTTGTAATTTAATGTTTCACAGCATGGAAATATGTTATGAAATGAAATATTTTATTGACAATCTTTACCATTAGACTGGTGTTGTATACTGCTGAGGTGTCTGTTTGCTTCCCCTTATTTGCATCACTTCTTCTTGTGCAGATCACCAAATCACAATGACTCAAGAGCGGCTGCAAAATGGCCCACCATCAAATAGCAGGAATAGCGTGGAGTGTATTCATTTCAGATTATTCATGTTACGGTGACACGTTGGCATCATGTATGTGTAACAGTCACCAGATTGTCACACAGTGAAAAAAAATTGAATTTATTTTGATTCAGATATTTTGGCTGCACTTAAACACACAGTAACACTGCTTAGAGGATATATCCATGATCTGATCCTACATATAAGCGTCCATAATGACTTATGACTCATGACGTCTGCATATTTACAGGCTGTACAGCTCTAAATATACTTTAAATTACAGAACTGGGAGAACTAAGTATAATGTAGTTTGTTTTACCTGAAACAAAGTGTAAAGTGTCTGTTTCTGTCCTCACCTCATGTGGACGATAAATCACTTGATGTTCCTAAAACTTCACTCACAATCTTTTCCTGTTGTTTAAATCGAGCTACCAGTGCAAAGCTATATTTAGGGAGATGATGTCATGGTTAAACCTGAGACCAAGGGGCTTTTGAAGACAAAGGCAACACACACAGTTTGTGTTCCATTTCAACTTGGTATTAAAAACAAACAATATTTATTTATGCATTTACATTTACGGATTATCCCATGGAGAGCAGTATCCATTTGTTTTCAGTAGCTTTACAGGGATGTTGACATCTGCTGCCTCTTGAAGAACATGTAGTTGACTTGAACGACTTGTCAGATATAATTTTTTCAATCAATCTAATTGTAAACAATGATTCTTTTAATAATTTATTTATTTCCCCAAGGGGATTAACGTTTGCCACACTCTTCAACCAAGAAGGGGAAAAAAAACTCATGGTATCTACTTCATGTCTATTTAATCTGCTTTATTCACAAGAACAATAAAACACATCCCATTTGCTTAGTCCACCTCATACCTGGATGTTTATTGGTGGTGGAGGCGAGGGGACATTTCTGGATGTAGTTGTTGTTCTATAAAAGGAGACAAACATTGCGTGCAGTGTGCCGGCCATATTATAAGAACCCACATTTCATTTTGGATTTAATGTGCTATAACTTGGAAAATGGAAAAATTTAGTTTATCAAGGTGCTTTTGTGATTTTAAAGGAAAAGACAGGTGAAATTTTACACTTCTTACCGTCAACATATACAATAAGGAGACCTTCGTCAGCCTCACGCTGATATATATTATTGGTTTGTGTGTTAGAGCTTCACTATTGTACGCAAACTATTACATGCACCCCAGTGAGGCACACTGTTGCTACCTATTTTCATTAAAGTGAACATGGATAGTGGTTTTTATTTTGAATCAGTCCCACATATAACATCCTACTGACGTAAATGTTCTCATGAATATTATTTTTTCTAATCAGCTACTGAAAATAGTTCTCAACGAATACACCATCTATGTCTGTCAGTCACATTTGCTAAAAACTATGTACAGTTTTTTAAAATGACACTGTACGTTTGGCACTGTGTGTGGGTTTGGTGCTGGGTGTCACGAGCAGGGTAGAGAAAGGACTGAAACACTGACTAATATGAAAAAAACAGAATAATGTTGATTCTTGTTCTTTAAGGATCTTAAAATGACCTGGAGTGATTTTTATCTGAATATAAAAAATATGTAACTATTGACAGGTGCATTCATATTTCAATATGAAATCCATAATATCTCTCGATACGTGTTTTAAATCCCAGTGCAGGTCTTATGTGCAGTCAAGTTTTTTAAGTTTTATTATTTTGCTCCTCTGATTGTTTTATAATTTTCACCTCAGTTAGTGATTGATTTTAGACTTAGGTTAATTCGGTTTGCTGTGGATATTTTTTCACTTGCTTGTCTGTTAAAAAAGATGCACTTTGGGTTAGTCTACAATCTGTTGGGCATTAAGTGGCAAAATAAAAGAGATTATTGTTGTACAAATAAGTACAACTGCTTCACTTGACTTTAGCCTGTGAGCTAAACAAAATTAGTTTTCGCTGATTATGCCTCAGCATTACACTGCTGAAAAAACATTTAAGTAACACTTTGAAAACAAATTTCAATGGGGAAAAAAATCATGCTGGATATTTATACTGATATGATCTAGGATGTGTTAGGAATGAAAGGATCCCACATCGTTTGATGGAAATTAAAATTTTTAACCTACAGAGGGCTGAATTCAAAGACACCCTGAAAATCAAAGTGGAAAAATGATGCAGCAGGTTAGTCCACTATACTGAAATTTCATTCCAGCAACTCAAAATGGTGCTCGTGACTTTGTATGGCCCCACGTGCTTGTATACCTGACAACATCGGGACATGCTCCTAATGAGATGATGAAGGATTCCCAGGGGTATCTCCTCCCAAATCTGGATCAGGACATCACTGAGCTCCTGAACAGTCTGGGGTGCAACCTGGTGGCACTGGATGGACCAAAATATAATGTCCCAGAGGTGTTCTATTGGATTTAGGTCATTTAGGTCAGGGGAACGTGGTGGTATCAATTCCTTCATCCACCAGTAACTCCCAGCACACTCTCACCACATGAGGTTGGGCTTTGTTGTCACCAGGCGCAACCCAAGACCCACCGCACCAGTTTAGGGTCTGGTAGTGGGTCCAAGGATTTCATCCCGATACCTAATGGCACACAGGGTGCTGTTGTCTGGCCTGTAGAGGTCTGTGCGTCCCTCCATTGACATGCCTCCCCAGACCATCACTGACCCACCACCAAACCAGTCATGCTAAACGATGTAACAGGCAGCATAACGTTCTCCACGACTTCTCCAGACATTTAATGTCTGTCTCATGTGTTCAGGGTGAACCTGCTCTCATCTGTGAAACGCCCAGTGGCCCCTGTGGCAGACCTGCCTATTCTGGTCTTCTATGGCGAATGCCAATCGAGCTCCAAAGTGCCGGGCAGTGAGCACAGGGCCCACAAGAGGACTTCAGGTCACCCTCATGAAGTCTGTTTCTGATTGTTTGGCTAGAGACATTCACACCAGTGGTCTGCTGAAGGTCGTGTTGTAGGGCTCTAAAAGTACTCATCTTGTACCTCCTTGCACAAAGGAGCAGATACCAGTCCTGTTGATGGGTTAAGGACCTTCTACGGCCCTGTCCAACTCTCCTAGAGTAACTGCCTGTCTCCTGGAATCTTCTCTGTGCTCTTGAGACTGTGCTGGGAGACACAGAAAACCATCTGACAATGACATGTACTGATGTGACGTGTTCAACCTCTATAGGGTCCAGGTATCACCTCATGCTACCAGTAAGGACACTGACTGTAGCCAAATACAAAACAATTGAAAAAACTGTCGGGAAAGATGAGGAGGGAAAATGTTAGCGGCCTCCACCTGTAAAACCATTCCCGTTTTGAGGGTCTGCTTTTATAAATGATTTTATACTGTTCTCACTGTTGAGGCACATGAGCACAAGTTTCACTAATAAGCAAGAGAAAATAAATTAACTCAAAAAGCTTAGTCTTAAGAGAAATCTAGATCCAGTGATGGAAAAAGTAGACAGATCCTTTACTTAAAGTAACCCTCCAGCAAGGAAGGACCAGGAAGACTTTGTGGAAACTATTTGACTGGGTCAGAGCATCTCCAAAAAGCGAGATCATTTAGAGTGTTTTCAGGAAGGACAACCAAGGACAGGGTGCTGGGCACTGAAGACACACTGATGAGAATTGAAGGTTCTGATTCTGTAGAAGAGCTACTGGAACACAAATCACGTGTGTTTTTTGTTGTTTACATCTTGGTGCCAGATACCAGAGGACACCTTCGGAGGTGTCAGACGGGTCAAGAGCTGTTTTGGTGACAGAAGATGACCTACGCAAATATTAGGCAGACTGATTGGTGTATGTGCTAATCTCAGTCTTAAAAAAAGTGTGATATCCAGTCTTATGCAATCTAACACACACGAGAATGGGCGTCATGGTGATATCTTGTTTTGAGCAGCTTTCAAAATGAACAATATTCAAATGCCCAGAATTTTTCAATGAAGAGAGAAAAAGTTGCTTTTAATAACATTAAATGAATTTAAAAAGTGTTAAATGGTGTTTCTGGTTGAAAAACACAGTTTATAATTTACAGTAATTAAAATTGTCTCTGAGAACCACATACTATATATCTAAAAACTCAACTTTTCATGGATTATATGGAGTCAGGGGCGTTATATATTCAATTTGGCTGAATAAATAGGAGGAATTTAAACATTTATCAGAACATCTCATCTTTTATTTTAACCATCCATTCATTTTTTTTAACCGGGTCACTAGAGTGCTGGAGCATGTCCCAGCTTTCATCGGGCAAGAGGTGGGGTACACCCTGGACAGGTCGCCAGTCCATCGCAGGGCAGAAAAACAGAGACAGACAACCTTTCACAATCACATTCACACCTATGGGCAATTTAGAGTCACCAATTAAACTAACATGCATGTCTGCTGGAGTACCCGGAGAGAACCCATGCAGACACGGGGAGAACATGCGAGAACAGGAACTCTACACAGAAAGGCACCCTGCTAACCCGTGGATTCGAACCAGGGTCCTTCTTGCTGTGAACCACGCCTTCATTTTATCAAAGAAAAATCCAAATTATTTACAATCATCTAGTTTAAAGATGCATGTTTTCATTAGACAGAAAAATCTAACTAGTAACTACAGGTTAGTCAAATGTAGTGGAATAAATACTATTAGATATATTATAAGATATTTCTCTTTGAAATGCAGGTTGCATTAGATTCAAATACTCATTTGAAGTACAATTACCTCAGATTTGTACTTCTTTCCACCCCTGTGGATGTAACACTGAGATAAACCCTTAAAACCCCCACCACCGAGTTTGACACTAGAAAACTGTTTTTACATTAATCTGCTGAGGAATGAAAGTTCCTCTGTCCTCAGGTTAAGTAGTGTATAATAAAAAGGAGCTGTTTTGAATTTCATCATTCACTTACACAAGTTACATATATTTAAATTACATTTTAAAGAATGGAGCTGTTTCTGTCACGTTAATTGGGCTCACTGATGTAGATTTGGCCAAAAAAATGATGAACATCTGTCAGTACAACACAGTACAGTTTAACTGCAGCACAAACTACAGCCTCCAAAATGACCGTACACCGGAGTCGACACCTCCTTAAAATAGTTTCAGCTAAACGGAACATTATAAACTTAATGAAGGGATGATTTATTGCAGAACTGTTGCATTAGACAGCATTAGGTCCACCTCTATATTCCTGAAAAATGGCAACTGAATATACTGTGTGTTACAGAATGTACATATTTGAAATAAACATCACACTGGAGATGTTTGTTTTTTAATCAACATGAGGAAACTTTGTTATTAACATATGTGGCAAGTCTCTAAAATGCATACAGCCCAATATGTACTTGTAACATTTACACTATTGTTAAACCATTTTTATGTTTATGTTGAAGCATTCACAGCGCTTACAATTTAGCGAAAGATCCCGGTTTAATACACACACATAAAGTCCACAGTGAGTTTATCAACATTTGACCAAGAAACGTTTTTAAATATTACCCAGGCAGTGATCACAGTGATCATCCCAATGTAACTGTGAAAATAATAATAATTAATAATGTAACCGCTGGACATTTTACATATAATCTCATCTACTTTTACTATATTGCTGTGATGTTTAATGGTTGTGACCTTAGTTAAGCTTGAAGTGTTTTATTCTTGTTGACACTGTGTCAGAGAGGTAAGATCTTTTTACGGACAGGCTCAGAACTGATGTTCATTAGATTGTATTATATTAATGTATGTAGCCTGGTGGTTTTAATGACATTTCATGTACTTAAAGCTGCTTTAAATATTCCTCATAAAGCATTCCAAACATCCATATAGGACAAAGTGAGTCCCCATGGTTAGACAAAGCAAAATAATCTCAACAGATTTTAAACCTAAAACCTGAAATTTGGTATAAAAAAGAGTTCAGAGTAAAGAAAATGCTTAGTAAACCAGAATGCAATAATTTAAAACCTATATACGAATAAAATTAGTACAGAGACAACATATCAAATGTCGAAGTAGGAAATATTGGATATTCAAAATTAGTATATATTTTATAAGGCATTATTATTATTATTTCTTATTATTATTATTATTTATTATTATGAAATTGATCTAAGGAAAAACGATGAAAAATGATGATTTGCAACAAGTCAGTATCATGATTGGATATAAAAAGTGTACAGAGAGGCTGAGTCTTTCAGGATGGGGTGAAGTTCACCACTGTGTCTGGCAAATAGTTCAACAATCGAAGAATAATGTTTCTCAAATTAAAATTCAAAGAATTTGGGGATTTTATCAGCTGTGATTCATCACATCAGTAAAGGATTTAGAGAATTGGGAAAAATCTCTACACGCAAGGGACAAGGCTAAAACCTGGTACTTAATGGTTCTAAACTTTGGAAGAACTCCTTTTATTGGAAGAAACCGGTCGAGGCAAATGACCGTCCAGCCCGAGCAGAACCAGGCTCGGGGGGGTGGGGGATGGGGGATTTGCCTCGACTAGTTGGGCTGAGTGTAAAATAGAAAGAGAAAAAAACAATGTTTGGGTGTGAAACGTTTGTTAGTCCATCACATCTGGACTCAAGTTAGTAAGTTAAGTACGTTGGACTGAAAAAACAGAACTCTGATGATGATCAGTCAGCGTTAGTCTTCAAATTCATTCAGTTCAACTGATTAAATTCAGGTTGTGTTAAACAGTATTTATTTACAAGAAGAATAAAATCTAGTGAAACCTGATTTAAAGGCACATTTTGGAAAAGCAATACCATCGTCTAGATGTACCATTCAATTTATTTACTAAATATGCTGAATTTGGCAGATATATAAATAGATATGTTTCAATTTAATTTAAATGTTCTAATGTAGCAGGAGAACACGCTAAAAAACTATTGTTTTGGCTCAACAAAGAAAAAATTGATCATTATTATGAATTAGTGTTTTTATCTAGTGAACATGCATTTAGTTAAGTAGTGGTATAAGCTCACTTGTAAATCTTTGTGAAGTTTCATTTTAAATAGAAAAACAGAAATAGGGGAAGAGGTCAAATTGTCTCATCTTGTTTTATAAGAAATTTACATTTAGTCATTTGGCAGATGCTTTTATTTAAAGCGACTTACAAGTGAGGTATAAAGGCAGGATAAGCTCAAGGAGGTCCTGGAGGGACCCCCTACTCTTACCACTACACTATCCAGCCGCAATAGCAATAATACTGACCTAACATGTTTAAACCCATGTAAACATGGGGTAGCTCATTCTAGAAGCATTAAAAATGTTTCACAAGCAAAACCCAAATCATGCTGATGTGCATACTGGCAAATATAGATCTCTATCTGTCTGGCGAGTTACTGATACTCGCCAGACAGTTTTTCTTACTAAATTGGAGAATGGCATTGAAATCTGGAGCGAGTGGAAGGTTTTAGTCAAAGGTCTTGAAGTTTTGATGAATTGGACAAAAAACAAATCTAGGAAAAACTTTTTTTTGCATCATTCTGAAGTTTTTAGTTTAAGTTAGTATTTTCAGTATAGTATATTGTATTATATTCAGCCAGATGCAAAACCAAATGGCTTTACCTTTACAGAGTTAAACTATAAAAACTGTCATTGTCTATGCAATCTGTTTTTTTTCATGTAACTGTACTCATTCATATTGACTAAAGTGTGCTGTATTAATTGGCCGAGACAAGTTAAATTAAAAACATACAATGGTGTGGAACGTCACTCCATCGACAACAGTGATTCACAATATAACATAAGTATGACACGTTTTCTTTGAAAACATATATTGCCATCTTTGTAGGACTAATAATCTGTATTTGGTGTTCATTTTGTGCACAAGTTGTATGAATATACAGGATATGCACAGTGATATTGTGGAGGATAAACACACCAAAAATCAGACTCAAATGATTTTTCATTGAATTCAGTAGAACAGAATTTTTGGCTCTTGTGTAAGGTAAAAATTATGTTGTAAATCATGTTAAGTAGCACAAAAGTGGTGTAAATTTCAGTTTAATGGGCACCCATTAGTGCTTTTCTTTAAATGCACATTTAAAATGTAAATATATATCTGCATATTTTAGTAAACTGTTTATCAGGTGAGGATCATATAGTTTGATGTGTTTCTGGAGGTCTTGATCTCTCTGTGCTGAGATCTGGATGCTACTCTCAATCACAGCATTTGAATGGGGAGAAGAAGGTGTGATTGTGTGTGGTGGTGTGGAGGGGTGGGGGTGTATCGTCACCACCACTCCTGGTCGTGACTCACAGTGCACAATGCTTTTTGCTCCTCTCCCAAGCCCTTTATTTATTTTTAGCTGAGCAACGTTTTATACGCCCGAGCTGTAGGCCTGCACACAAGACGATACAAACACACACACAGATGCACACATGTGATGCAGAACATACATCCATTTACATGCACACACTCATTTCTATGATCAGTCATAGAGGTTAATCAGACTTTATCCATCATACACACCAAAGTTCATTTTTCTAAGATGTCACTGTGTGTGTGTGGGTGTGCGTGCAACCTGTCTCTCCTTGCATTGTTTGCAGAAAGCTGATGTCAAAACAGATACAGTGGACTTACAAAGCTTTTCTGCTTTTACTGTTTGATCAGTCGAATCCTATTTCAACAGTGGGAGCATGAACAGAAACTGTGGTTTCGTTACACTGGAAAATATTTGCTAATGAATATAATGTACTAATGCAGTTTTGCTTAAAATGTATTTTAAATTTCTTGCATCCCACGTAATAAGCGACATAAGTGTTTATCAAGTGGTGTGCTCACTTTGAAAAATAACTCAAATTCATTCACGTTATTTAATAAACCACTTCAAGTAAGGAACAAACTAGATGATGTGCTATTAAATCAGGTTTCACTGATAAAATAAAATAAAAAACTTGAATATTTCCTTTAAGGGTTTTTTTCTGAACCTTAATAATAATGTTATTAATAATCTGTTTTTGATGTTTTTCATTTAAGTTCCCAGAAAATTGAATCAAAAACATCGTCACAGTCCAAGACAACATGTGCAGCACAGACCAATTCAGATTCTCCAGAATTAGTAATGGTCAAATTGCTGTTGTAGTCAGACTTGAAAGCATGCCTTTACTTCAGAACACAACTGCAGCTTACTTTTCTTTAATATAAAAGACTATTAGAGGGCTATTTTCAGCTTCTGTAAAGTAGCACAAGTTACAGAGTTTCAGGTTTAGGCTGGAGCAGAGAACTTATTTGTGTAAATAATTGAACATTAGTATTAATGTAACTTAGTTTAATCAATTATGGACTTGACTTCTTTAGTTGATGCTTGTTAGTTGCTAACTGTCTCCTCCTTTCTATTAATGAAGTCTGTTCACCAAAGTGACTAAAGCACATCACTTCTCTATGGTGGTATCACCCTAATGCTTAATGAAATAAAGTTACATTATGTTTAATAGCATGTGTTTACAGAAAATATCTCTCAACATTACTAAAAAACTGTTCATTGGATTTTTCAGAACAAGTTTCAGTTTTTGCTGTTTTTGTTTACAATTTGAATTGCATGTAGGCAGACATTAAATTAAATTAAATTAAATTAAATTAAATTAAATTAAATTAAATTAAATTAAATTAAATTAAATTAAATTAAATTAAATTAAATTAATAAAGCCCCAAATCACAACAGAAGTCCTCTCAATACACTTTACAGTATAAGGTTTAAGACCTTACAAAATATAACTGTATATACAATTATATAGAAAATCCAACAACCCCACTTGAGCAGCACTAGGAGACAGTGGAGAGGAAAAACTCCCCTTAGAGGAAGAAACCTCCAGCAGAACTAGGCCCAGGGTGGGCGGCCATCTGCCTTAACCGGTTGGGATGAGTGGAAAGAGGAGAGAGAAAAGGACAGCAGGCAACAAAAAAACAGCAACAACAAGCAGCACAAAAACTGGACAGGTCGAGATATATAGCACCAGGCCCAGGATACCTGCAGAGGAGAACAGAGAGAGGGAGAGAGAAAGGAGGAAGCATGAAGCACAACTACGGGAAAGAGAAAAGACCAAATTGACATGCAATTGTGGCATTTGAATGGATAGACGAGAGGAGAGGAGAGGAGAGGAGCTCAGTGTATCAGTGGAGTTCCCCCATCAGACTAACCTATAGCAGCAGAACTAAGAGATGGTTCAGAGTCACCTGATCCATCTCTAACTATAAGCTTTATAAAAATGGAAAGTTTAAGTCTTAAATGTGGAGCGCTTGATAGCTAAAGGCTCTGCCTCCCATTCTACATCTGGAAACTCTAGGAACCACAAGTAAACCTGCAGTCTGAGAACGGAGAGTTCTGCTGAGAAATTATGGAACTATGAGGTCTTTGAGATAAGATACAGCCTGATTATTAAGTGATTTATATGTGATGAGAAGTGTTTTAAACTCTATTATGGATTTTACAGGGAGCCAATAGAGAGTAGCTAACGTATTAGAAATATGATCTCTCTTGCATATTGCAGTCTGAACTCTGGCTGCAGCCTTTTGGATTAACTGGAGGCTTTTTAAGCAGTTATTGTGACATCCTATTAACAGTGAATTCATTTTGGAAGTAACAAATACATGGACTAGTTTTTCAGCATCACTCCTCATGTAGAAGAAGGTAATTCTAGAGATTTATTTTATGTATGATGTAAAGGAGATATCCTGGTGAAAGTTAACTCAGAGATTCGTCACAGTATTTCTTGAGACAATGGTATGTCATCTAGGGTAAGAATACGATTCAACATCAAGTCTCTGAAGTTTTTAGGATCAAACAAAATAACCCCTGTCTTGTCTGAATTTAGGAGTTGAACTTTAGAGGACATTCAGGCATTTATATCTTTTAAGCATGCTTAAAGTTTGATTAATTGATTAGTTTCTTCTGGTTTCATAGATAAATATAAAACCATCTGCCTCAACTTGATAGCCACCCACCATGAGCCTGGTTCTGCTGGAGGTTTCTTCCCTAAAGGGAGTTTTTTCCTCTCCACTGTTGTGTAAAGCTTGCTCATGGGATTGTTGGGTTTCCTATGTAATTCTCTATATAATTAATCTCTTAAACCTTACACTGTAAAATGTATTGAGATGACTTCTGTTGTGATTTGGCGCTATACAAATAAAATTTAAAAAATTTAGTTTCATTTTCTAGATTGTTTCCTAATAATATTGCCTAAGGGGGCATATAAAAAGAGAAAAGAATCGGCCCAACCACAAAATCTTGTGGAACTCCATAACTTTTGTGTGCATAGAAGACTCATCATTGACATGCACAAGCTGGAATCTATCTGATAGACAGGATTTAAACCAGCCTGATGCTGTTCCTTTAACCCCTATACATGTTCCAGTATGTGTAATAAAATGTTGTGATCTATAGTGTCGAATGCAGCACTAAGACCTAACAAGACGAGTATAGAGAGTAGTCCATTGTCTGATGCTAATAGAAGATCGCTAGTGACCTTTATCAGTGTTTCTGTGCTATGATGAACTCTAGATCCTGAATGGAAATCTTCATACAGGTTATTTCTGAGCAGCTGGTCACACAATTGCTTTGAATCAAATTTTTCAAGGATTTTAGAGATAAAGGGCAGATTGGATATTGGTCTATAATTGGCTAAAACCAGTAGTAGTAGTAATAGAGTCAATAGTAGGCTTTTTGAGTAGAGGTTTGACTACAGCAACCTTAAAAGCCTGTGGTACATAACCTGTTAGTAAAGAAAGATTGATATGATCTAAAACGGACGTGCTGATTGAAGGTAAAACATCTTTGAGCAGTATAGTCAGGGTGGGGTTTAAGAGACATGTTGGTTTAAATAAATTAATTATTGAAATTAACTTAGAATGATCTACAGGAAAGAAACAGTCTAAGTACAGATGAAAGTAGAGGTGTTCTACATACATGGATCTGATCAATTTTTTTCTCATAGTTATGATTTTATTTGTAAAGAAATTCATGAAGTCATTACTATTTAGAGTTAAAAGGATACTAGGCTCAGCAGAGCTATGACTCTTTCTCAGCCCGGCTACAGTTCTGGGGTTGTTCTTATTTGCCTGAAATAGCATTATATTGGCTGACTATGGAGGTATGGAAATTTACATAAACACCATATAATGCAATATCATATAAACTCAAAAGTGGAAACCAGAGGATATAAATGTGATGTTAAAACTAAAAGTGGTTTTACTAACAGTATGTTTATGTAACATAAAATCGCAGAGACTGAAAACGCTCACTAGGAGGATAAGTACTAACAAACCACTAATAAAAGAACAAAAAAATAATAATGTTGTTCAATCACTGCAAAGCAGGAGAAAACTAATAATGCTAAATCTAACTAGGCTCAAGAAAGAAAGAGAAAACTAAATCAGCAAAAGGAAGAAGCTATAAATTTGAAAAGGCAGCAAACAAAGAACTAGAGAGAGCAGGGAACTAACAATACAACGAGCAGTACAGGCAAACAAAAGGCAAAGCGAACACTAACAAGACTCGGAAGCTAACAAGCAAGATCTCTAACTAATGCTACAAACTGTGATGAGCAAAGCTGGTAGTCAGGGAGTAGACATACTAGCAAAAAAAAAAAAAAAAAGCAGGAGACAAACCAGAGTATAAATACAAAGTAGGTGATCAGCTGATGCCGATCACCTGTGGGAGATGAACCTGTGGGGGCAGAAACCTGGAAGCAAAAGGAAGTGATGATCTGAGGATGGCACTGTAACACTTTATTATGATTTTGGAGTTATTATGCTTTTTCTTTATCACTTTAAGGTGGATTGAGTTAAAGTGAGATTTTAGGAGCACAAATTGCCATGGCTATATACAACTTTTTCTTGGCTTTAGTGAACTGGCCCTATAAAGTAATATCCAGCTTAAGCTTGGATAAATGTACTAATTTACTTTTTATATGCAGTATTTGCTCTTTCCCATGTTGTGACGTGTCAACGTAACTTTGCTCACCTTTGTTTTACACTGGGAAAATTATATAGTGGATAGTAACTTGTACCTAATACATTTTTGGAGGTTTAAAGCAAGCTGAGACAATGTAAAAAATCTGCAGACAACTGATTTTTACAGGGAAGTATTACTATGATAACCACAGTGGTCTTGTCGTCTGAACTCTGTGAAGCTATGACAACAAGCTACACTGAGAAGGCATGAAAATAAAGTACTGGGTAACAAACTAAAGTACAATCAAGCCAAGTTGAGATGTTATCATGCTGTGAAGAAATACTATATAAGTCACTCTCACAGTGTCTGAGAGTCCCAAAAATGTTTCCAAAAATGAACCTTTTCTTCATACTGACATCAGAGAACTGAACTCTGATCCTAAAACCTCTTCAGTTCTCATTTATGAACGAAGTCCTGAGCATTTTGACCGAAACCATGTTGGTTCTAAACCAAGAACTGTGGTTCCCAGGGAGAATCTGATGTCTGACAAATGTGTGGACAGAGATACAGAACAAGTGTAATTATTATCAGTGACATGAGTGGCCCTGTACTAAACCTAACGCTAAATGGAAAAGAAGTGTGCTGCTTGATTGTCTACAAAAACTGGATTTTAATTTTAGCTAAAGAATGAAGGCTCTATGCAGAAAAGCCAATCTGCGCCTGTCCTGTGAGACATAATGATACTACATTCACAATGTGTTTGTTCACGTCAGGGAGTTTGGTTCTATGGTTCCTGAACACGTGAACTGGTTCTTTGTTGGTTTGAGTTTATCCATTTAGTATTTGTCATGAATATACACACCTTACACTGAGGTAACAGAACAGAGACAGGTACAGTACTGTGTCAGAAGTAAACGCCACAGGTCTCAGTTTATATCAGTTTATTGAATGTATGTTGCTTTAATAATGTAGCCAGTGTTAATGTCACTGTGAAGCCACCACCAGGCTACCACAACTTGAACAAAACCTCTCTTCTTCCTTTCTTCCCACTTCCCACATCCTGGTGGAGTGATGTAATTCCACATTAATCAGAGAGGATAAACATGAACAGGTACTTCTGGATAGATTTTCAGTTCAACTCCTTTCAGAAAAGAAACACACTTTTGCCAGGGAATAATACAAATACAGACATAGGTTGAGTCTATTCTAAAAGGTAAAGCTGCATTTAACATTTAGGCTTCAGGTCTGCACCGAGCGACTCTTTTAATGAGCATATGCTGTTGGACATTTGTTGTGCTGTGCAGCACCGTCCATAGTGCTGATGTACTCTTACAGCTATCAGGTCACAATTTATAAACCAAAGTGTATCATACTGTTACTTTATGAATAAAATAATAATTTCACATTTCATCCCTTCATAACATTAAACTGTTCTGCTCTTTCATTAAAAGGGTTTAATAAAAAGTCAGAATATAGACATTTTGATTTAGAATTTGTTAGATTTCAGGAAATCTTAAGGTTTGTAACTTTAATGTAGACGACAACATGTTGTCTCTTCTGGTAGCATCAAATGCAGCTTTCATCGGATCCATTTGTCTGTATCACCATCGTCCTTTTTCGGATTTTTGCCATAACTCATTGCTGTGTCTCCTTTTGGTTTTTATTCCTCAACCTTTGTGCATTTTCCCTGATCTGTTCTCCTGCCTCTTTTGTCTCTGTCTCTAAATATCTGTCTCACTTGTGATTCCCCTCTCTCTCTCTCTCCCTCTCCTCTCTCATCTGTCACTGTCTCTCCATCTTTATCCTCCTTTCTCATTCGCAGCGTCTCTCTCAGCAGCCTGAGGTAAGGATTGACAGAGGGGAAATCCTGACTGACTGAATGCTGGCTGATGATTTCTCCTCTTCTTCCTCCTTTCCCTCCTTCTTCTTCGGTTTCTCATTTTCCTCCCGTGCACTTTGTCCATTCTCTTTCCTTTACTTCTCTCCAGTTGGTGCATTCCTTTCCTCACTTTGTGCTATATAGGATGAAGGTACATTCACGGCTCCATGCTTAAGAACTCTCTTAGATGAATACACATGACTACAGTCTCTACTTTACTTTAAAAATCAATCATTAGCTTTGACCCCTCTTCATTTCAAGATATCGTTTATTCATATTTACCTTTTTCAAAATGGTGTTTCACAGACCAATGTCACCTGAAATGTGTCACAAATCTGTTAAAGTCAGTTCGTGGTGACACACATTGTCAAAAAAACAGGAGGAAACGTTTTGAATATGTGAAACCCATTCTTTTCTGAAGATCGGATATTTTAATGGCAGAAGAAGGTTTTACATTGTGTGTTTTTGTAAGAACATATGCTGCCAATATTACTTTGTACTTGCCAAACTTTATATTTACAAAGTTTTATGTTTACCCACTGGACCGATGCAACAACATGAGCATAACCTCAGATCTTGAGTGAAATGAAGACGTTATGTTGGATAAATCTGATGAAAGTCCAGCAGCCAAAGTTGAAACCTACATTCAAGTTTTGATAAACTCACCGATATAAGATCATGCTATATGTATACTATATATACTATAGTAATACTTACTTACTTAAATACTTACTATACTAGAGTAGGCTGCAGGTGTGCCTAAGTGAAAATATGACAAGCCTTTTCCCATAGTATTGCTGAATTTTATTTTTTATTATGATGATCTGCAAATTTTATAGACCTACATTTTATTCACAATAGAACATAAAACACATATCTAATATTTAAAGTAAGAACATTTAGAGCAAAAATTTAGAACTAAATAAGATTATTTTGAAATTGATGACAGCAACATGTCACGTTGGGACAGAGGCAACAAGAAGCTAGAAAAGTAAAAGGTACTCAAAAGGAAGAGCTAGAAGAACATCGTCCGAAGCAGAAGCTGTATATGAACATGATCCTGCTGTCTTCTCTGGGCCAAAGCAAATTTAAAGTGGTCTGTGACAAAGTGGAAACTGTTCTGTGGTCAGATGAATCTGAATTTGAGATTCTTCCTGGAACCATAGGGGGTTCTGTCCTCTGGTCTATAGAGCAGAGGGACCTTCTAGCTTGCTATCAGTGTTGCCTGCACCTCTAATGGCATAGGTGTGCCTTAGTACCTATCTAGAGCAGCAAATGCTCCCATCCAGATAATGTCTTTTTTTTTTAGAGAAGACCTTGCATATTTTAGCAGGACAATGCATACTGCATCTATCTCAGCACGGTTTTATAGCAGAAGAGTCTAGGTGCTGAACTGGCCTTCCTGCAGCCAAGATCTTTCAGCGACATTTTGAAAAACAAAATACGACAAAGAAGATCCAGCACCATTGAGCAGTTAGAATCCAATATCAGGCAAGAATGGGACAAACATTCCTCTCTGTTTATAGACTGTTGTTAAAAGAAGTGTGGACGCTACACTGTGGTGAACATGGCCCTGTCCCAGTTCCTCTCTGACCTGTTGCTGCCATTCATCATGTTGTTGTTGTTATGGGTTTATAAGATTTGCAAATCATTACATTTTGTTTGTATGTGGATTTTACTCAATGTCACAACATTTTTGGAGTCAAAACACATTTCAAAATGGATGTAGTACGCTTGAAGAGCATTGGTAGGAGTGAAGAAATTGTTGAGAGGTTTTGAGTGCAGCTCATCCCTGCGAATTATAGCGATTGGTGATTGATTTTTTAGTGTTGGGGTTTCTTAGTCGTGCTAATTTCATAATGTCAACTTGTCATCTGGAGTGCTGGGCAGAGCATTAGTTGAATTAGTTGTTTACCCAAAAGGAAAAAGAAAACCCTCTTGTCCATCACACTTTGTAAATTAGAGAGTATATAAAATGTGATCTATTATATATTTGCTAATATGTATTTGTAAAATAAAAAACTAATTCCTTAATCCCACAAAGTGATTGTACAAAGTTTATTAACTTTTTTTATGTTTTCTTACATAGGTCTTGGAATATGCAGTCCCATGGCCAAGTGACGTGTGTCTTCTGAGTATGACTGCAGGTATGACAGTTATTTTGTGCATAGATGGCACAAAATAAGAGCTTTCTGATTTGATATTACTGTCATCATTCTAGAGCTGCAACGATTAGTCAATGAATTGAACATTTGTGAAATGATAGTATGACATGTTATAGCCATCATTTAAAATTACTTCACATAGATTTCTAAAAAAAAAACCACATTGTCTGCTGTCAGTTATGTAAACTAGCATCACAATACCCAAAGCTAACACTACAGTACCCATGAGGCTCATTATTGTGGAGACGATGCCAGAGCCTGAATGAGAGTTGTAGCTTCTCCAAAATGTTTCCTGCAGAATTGACCCAAAATAGATTGAGAAT
Source organism: Anabas testudineus (assembly GCF_900324465.2). Classification (NCBI taxonomy): domain Eukaryota; kingdom Metazoa; phylum Chordata; class Actinopteri; order Anabantiformes; family Anabantidae; genus Anabas; species Anabas testudineus. The sequence continues at coordinate 20,316,473 of NC_046615.1, read as the reverse complement.
TTGAAAATGAATCATTTCAAGCTGCTGGATATACCGTGTTCTTATATGATTCAATCCCCATTAATAGCATAGTTCAGATTTGTTGTCTTACTGCAGCACTCCTTGGGACACACTAACTCCCACCTAATTTTTTTTTTTGTCTTATATGTTTCACTACCTTCTACTGACTATTCATCCAGGAGAGTTTCATGTCTAACCATGATTTAATAAGCTTGTGTACTCTCAGAAATCCTGTACGACCGAATAACTTTACAAAACACTCCCTCTACACCTTTCTGACTTCACTTTAGTGTGCTCTGTGTCTGACCATTTCTGTAGCTTTTCCAAAACCAGTGATAGTGACATTCACACCCTCATCGTGCCATGATTTGCTGGCTGTGTATGGCTCTCTAGCTCTCTTTTTTCATTCTTGACACAACTATTTCTGTCACTTTGCACATGACCAACTGAGTGCAACACAAGTTGACAGTCTGAAATGGCTCATGACGAACTTTTCAATTTGCAATATGGTCAGACAACATACATTATACGAGTTCGAGAAAACTTTAAGGGCTAAAATGTTGAGCTACAAATATAGTTTACATAAAATAATTTAAGTTTATTCTCCAAGGTCTCAGAAGGTTTTGAGTACAGACGTAGTTCTTTTTTTTTTCTCAATTCAGTTAAATTTTATTTGTATAGCGTCAAATCACAACAAAAGTCATTTCAAGGCATTTTTATAGTGTTTAAGGTTTAAGACCTTACAAAACATAGCTGTACATAGAATTATATAGAAAATTCAACAACCCCACTTGAGCAGCACCAGATGACAGTGGAGAGGAAAAACTCAGAACCTCAATGTGTGCGGCCATCTGCCTCAACCGGTTTGGGTGAGTGGAAGTACTCACCCAACTGATGGACTGCATGGGTCCAAATGCAATTCACCAAAAGTTAGAAATTAACAGTTATGACATAGAAATGACACCATGAAATATGTAGTTAGTAATAAACAAGGTATGCAGCCAAAAATGATGTCGTACTGTACAAGATTCCATGTGTACGACCTAAATATAGTGACATTATTTGTCAAGTCTTAGTAGACGGGTTTTAACTGGGCAAAATGTGGTCAAGACTGTTGCCCCACAGCTAGAAGGTGTTTTGAATCCACCAGCCATGTGCTTTTTGTGTGGAGTTGGCATATTCTCCCTGTGTCTGTGCAGGTTTTCTCCAGGTTAATTGGTGACTCTAAATTGCTCATAGGTATGAATGTTTGCCTGTCTGTTACAATTTATTTCATTTTAGGCATCATAGGTGCATCTCTTTTTACTTTGCACACACTCCTGTGTTCACTGAGACTCCTCCTCTCAGTGCCATCAGATACTAATTAGATGTTGAGTCTGTTAAGTTGGATTTCTGTATCTTTTCCCCGCAGGGTTTCATATAAATCAAATCCACAGATTTGTCACATTCCCATCTTGAATTAGTTTATCTCAAAAACTAGACTTTATGTTTCCAGTTAGTGTAAATAGTCATCATGTGTCAGCACAAGAAACTAATCAATTATTGCTCTGTAACCATTGTGTACAGTTTCATAGCTTTATACGGCATTGTGAGATTTGATTCTCAGATATCCTCAGTCTTCAGTGCTATGATAATGACGTGGAAGTGTTTCTCTGTGCTTACAGGTGAAGATATTTAGCTGTGTTATTTCTTCTGTCCGATGCAGAATGGACAATTAATCCACACTAACAAACTTTGTCTAGTTTAGGATTCTTCTAACATATCAAACACAGTCGATGTCTTTTTACAGGTTCTTTCATTTGTCGTGAATAATATATGATCAGATGGTGCACTTTCAGTTATTACCAAATGCTAAGCTAGTACATCCTGGAGACACGTGCAAAATGTTATATGTGTCTACAGGCATGCATGCAATTGACCAAATGAGCAAAAAAGCTTCCACTATATCATGAACAAGGAACAAATATTCAGTGAGGTTTTAAATACAATCAGCCGAACCAACTAAAATAACAGTCACTGTTTTTCCTTAGAGCCAAATTAGTGATGCAGTCAAAAAAAAACTTGTAACATGTAAACTACAGTGTTACTGAGAAGTAAATCTCATTCGTGTTTCTGTGATTCTGTCTGCATTAGTAATATGTGTACAACCAACAAGCCTGTGTCCTCAATTATGATCAGCTTCTGTCACATCTTCAGAGTCAAGATTTAACAGTTGGTTAAGTTTTAAGGTGATTATCCAAATATACACTCACTGTCCACTTTATTAGGGACACCTGTGCAATCTAGTGCAACACAAAGCCATGAATTCTACTTTTAGTAGTCTATATTTAGTTTATAATTTCTCCATTTTTGTTTAATATGTCAGAACAGTGATCTTTTGTTTTATTATTGAGATCATAGTGGGTGGTGGAGTTGTACTGAAGTGCACTGATCTGCATTTCAGATGTTTTGGGTACCCCTTAATGAAGGGGCCAAATTATTAGAAACACCTCACCTAACAATTGAACTAAAACTGAGACGTTATAAACTTGTAAAAGTACTGCAGTAAAGACCCACTACTTTACTGCTTTAAATTGTACAGGTGTACCTAATAAAGTGGTCGGTGAGTGTGTAACAACTACTTTCACCCATATGTATGTGTATTGCAACATGCAGCAGCTTTAAATATTTGTCAGATACTTAATTTGATTATTTTTTTCTAGACAAAAACAGTGAAGAGTTTTACAGTGAAACATGAAAACAAATTAACCTGATATTTTGCAGAGCTCTGCACCAAAATATAAAGAGGTGCCGAGGTGGGGGCACGTTTCCGGACGGAAGTGTGGCGCACTGTGTGTGTGTTACCAGAGGGCAAAATGCCACATCACTTTGGATTGCAGGGTCCAGTTGTGTGCCAGTGTGTCCCATAGCGGACTCCACCCTCCTGGTTGTGACACCATCCCTTTATAGCTTCACCCTAGATCTACAGGATACAGTCTTCGAATCAGACCCCTGTTCCTTATGTGTAACCTCCGCTAACACACACACGCATGTCGGTGTGTGAGTGAAAAGAAAGCAGTCAGCTCATCCTATAGGTGGTGGTGGAAAATAATTACGGAAGCAGGAGGGAGGTGAAGGTTTGGTAAAAGGTAACTCTGTGGCCCCTGACGTAGGCAACACATGCACATGTATATACACAAATACACACACACACACACACACACACACTGAGCAGTGTACATCCAGACGTCATCAGTGCTGTGAGGACTGCGTCTGTAGCTCCGTAGACGTAGGTGAATGAGGCAACACAGCGCACAGTCCATTTAGTTCACACACATTCAAACACACACACACACACACACACACACACACACACACACACACACACACACTCACACACATGCACAAGTACAGTGTCGGACTAATAATAGTTTCTTTTTTTTCAACTCTTACTTCATATTCATTTTCAAATTTCAAAACTGTCGGTGAAACAAAACAACTTCTTATTAATCGACTTAATCAATTCAGACAATAAATTTAAACCATTTAAGTTCTTATTTAAATTTAGGTGATGTTTCTTATTTTATTTTATTTTTTACTTTCAACTTTAAGAGGATTTCACGATCAAGTTGAATCGAAGGTGATTTGAAACTTTCTCACTTTGTCTTTACAGTTAATAGACTCACACACTTCCATATATCAAGAATACACAATTTCACAAGTGAATTCTCACTCGTTTGCTGACGCACTCGTGCTGACACTGACTCACGCTCACACTTTGTCGTCGTCTTTGATCACTTTTTAAACTCTGTCGTGCACATGCAAACACACCCTCAAACACACATACACTGCACAGTTGTTAATAAACCTGCTTCAACACAATCTTTTTCAACTTTTTCCACTCACCTTAACATTTATAATTATGCAATGATTATTTATATGAACACAGACACACACACACACAAACAATTTCAAGATTACAATCAACTCCAAATGTGAACAAACACACACACACACAAATTTTACTTCAGTTTCTAATTCTAAATAACAAAACCAAGTTTAAATTAATCAGTAATTTCAAATAATCTTTTCTTTTTCCAGTCTGGATCTGAAGAAGCTCCACACTTTAAGTTCTTTTTTGATGACATTTATCTTCTCATTGGAGCATTTTGATTTTTCTCTTTAACTTCTCGATAAATGTATATGATGCTCTTTTACAATGGTGCTTTCTTCACAAAATAACATTATATTTATGATATTTTGAAATAGTTTATCCAGATTTGATGCACATTTTGGAAGCTGAATGACTAAACAGTGAGTAACACACAGTGTAAAGATGATTCAACACAGCACATTTACAGTCATGAGGCAGTAAAAAGCATTTTCACTAAACATATTTTTAGTTATTTCCCTTTCTAACAGTTCTGGATCTGAATAAACTCCCCTTTTTTATTTATTCTCCCTTAAAGCACCTTGATACCCTTCTTCATCTTTTAACTTTGTTTAAGTTTAAAGGTCTTTCTAAACACTGTGTTGTACAACAAATACAATAAGATTATCTCCATGATCCCCAAGAACATTTAATTCAGGTTTACGTTTAAGTATTCAAGTTTAAGAGGCCGATCACAGTGAAACACACTTCAAGATGATTCAACATAGTGAAAAGCATGGACAAGTGTTTCATAAAAACTACATATGACCAATCAGCTCTGTGGGTTTATCTCAATATTATGATTTTTCCCTCCACAATCCTGTGTTTTTAAACTGAATTTTAATTTTAATGAAAATCTAAACACATAAGGACTAAAAATGTTATTGAAACTTTTATTAACTCACATAAACAAACGTTTACCTGCTCAATTAAAAGAGGCTGAACTTTTCATTTAGAGACAAACACCCAAATGTACACAGATGTACTGTGAATGCACAAAAACAAAAACAAAAAAAATAACAACACACACCCACCAAGATCCTTGAATTTACGGTGCATCACTAAAACTCTATTTTTCACTTGAAAACTGTTTCATATTAACATATAACTTGTTGTTTGTTGTGTCTGATTTGTATAAAACTAAATTATTAACTTTAAAAAGTAAAACTATCTGTAACTATCATATTATAATTTTCATCATCCTTCCTTCACTAAGTATACACTAAGTATTTTTCTGATTATGATCTAGATTATAGATAATTTAGTAGAACTATTACTGTCTCTGTCTGAAGCATAAAAACAACACAGTTGTGTTTTCTTGTTTTGATTCTGAAGAATGCCTGTAATGGGCTGTTTTTTTTTTTTTTTTTACCTTTATGTTATCTCTAAATTACCTATTAGTTAAAAATAAACCCAGAAACCACTCTTCTTCTGAGTAGACTGCAAAGTAAAGTATTTAATGTGCACCACACAGTGAATGAAAATAATCCTTGCAGTTGGCTGCTATTGATGTCACAAGATCAAACCCAAAAAACAACAAATATGAAGCCTATTAAGCCAATTTAGGAAAATTAAACTAACTACAATGATTTCTTAATGGTTTCTTACATTTGCTTCTTGCTAAAAGACATCCAATAGCATCCAATTCAATACAATGATAACAGTGTAGCCTGATGTTTTGGCAGCTAGTGCGGAACAAAAGTCTTGTTATCACAAATTGTGGCTAATTTAGTATAAGACAATAATGCAAATAAAGATTTTATCAGGAAATGATGCATTGCCTATGGAGATAATGTCAGACTGTGCAGCTTTAAAACCAGAACTGAAGAAAAAATTCAACACAAATCAAAAATGGCTTGAAGGATTTATTGCTTCAGTTCATGGTCAGAGTGATCACACTAGATTTAGCAGCTCTTTTGTAACTAAATAGACCTCAGAGATATTTCGAATTTAATGGTTTCTCACTAAGTCCTGTTGAGATCTAAATAGATTTTAGGCTTTTTTGTGAATACACTGAAAACTAAGTTTAGCTCTGAGTACACAAAATAAAACACAGATGTATTTACTATTAATCAAAATTCATTCATTCAACATAATCCATGTGGCATCTGGGATCTTTTACATTTATGTATCTGATATGACATGTTCGACAAAAGATTTCAAGTCAGAATTACATATACCATGTATCTGTAATGATGTACTATGATTACATTGATAACACATCAAAGAAACAAAACAACATATTAATAGGATTTTTAAAATGTAAAATTAATATAAAATGGAGTAAGACAAATCAAACAGTAGAATCACAATAACAGTGAAGCGTAAGATCTAACTAATCCTAACTTTAAGTTACAAGAAGCAGCAAAACAGTCACCTAATGACCAAATGATTAAATGTAAATGTAAATATCAGACAGAGTCATACAATAAACCTCTAAATTTGTCAACCTCCACTGAAATCGAATGTTCATCCTCAGTTTGAGCTGTTTTATACTGTGGATGTTGGAACAACACCCTGAAAAAAAGACCTTTCAGTTAAATGCATCCATGATTTGTCTTGTCGTAGCTGCTCACTTGTGGCAGCTGGACACATAGACTGAGTCTGACTCTGTGCTGTTCCCAGATGTTAACTAAAGATGATTACACAGGTCAGTCATGCAGCACTAAATACATTTCTGGCCCTAAAAGACCAGTAAACCACTTTAGTTACCTGAAATATAAAAATAGTTTGCTATTTGAAAGTTATTTAAGAGTTCAAAAAGACATTTTAGATTTTCTCTCTTTAAACGCAGCTATAGCTGTGATTTAAATGAAGCCTGCAATAAGTTTGCACCCATTCAAAATGAGGATATGTAAAACTTTACACAACACTTTGATACACACATTTACTACTTTACTGTTCATTTTTATTTCAAAAGCAACTAATCATGAAAAACTAGTTTTATCTGCAGTTTATATCAGGTTATTTAACCTTTTCTGCTCCATAATCATTTTTATTCTCTTTACTCTGACAAATACAGAGGTGTAAAGTTGCCAGATGGATTTGACATTGTGTTCTAATGAACACAGAGGAAGCTGAAAAAGATTATGCAGAAAGACAATTTATTCCAACACTATTCAAAAACTAGTTTCTGTTAGAAATATAATAAATAGTATAATATTTAGACGTGTACCACAAATATATTAAAACTTTTTTTAAAGTAAGCACAGCTACATTAGTTAAACTAGTTTGTATTAAACTGATACTGACATGTATCTAAAGGGTTTTTTGCTAAATCTATCATTCTATCTGTTGTAGTTTATAAAAAGGAGCTAAACTGAGCATGTGAGCAGAAACTCAGTCCCTCTGCCTAAACAAATACAAGACAATGCAAGAAGGAAAAGATAAAACAACATTCATGTTACAGTGTGTACAATGACCAAAAACCAGATTAGGACATACATTGATGCTGCTCCTGTTTTTCTTTTCACTTCATCTTTTCTTTGCACATCTGTAGAAAACACAGCACAGCTGCAGCTTCACAAAGGAAGCATTAAGACATGTTACAGTCAACATGTCCTGCTACAAAAACAATGTCACAACTTCTTCGAGCCAGTAGAAGTTGCTTTTAGCTTGGATGGTGCACTTTTATTTACAATTTGAAACTGACTCAAACAGAATTTGTGGCATCCGGAAACCAAATGCACAAATTTGACATGTTGATTTGACAAAAAGTTGTGAATTATCAATCGTGTGTTAAGTAAATAATATTTTACTGAAGTATTAATGAGATTGTGCAAGTTTATTAGTTTTTATTATATATATAATAATATACTCTGCAGTTGTACTTTTCAGCACCTCCAGCTTCAAAACCTTAGTGAGTTTAAGTTTGATTGAGACTATAAACATGTTTTAAATTCTGGACATTACAGTTCTGTTCAGTGTGTGTGTGTGTGTGTGTGTGTGTGTGTGTGTGTGTGTGTGTGTGTGTGTGTGTGTGAGGGTTTTACCAGGATTAAATTCACTTCAAGCTGACTAGAAACACATACTATTTGCACTTTAATTCACAAAATTTCATCAGTTTCTAAATGTTAATTTTATTTGATATGTATCAATATGATTGAGTAGTTCAAATAAACCTTCTCTTCTCTTTCCGGGACTTTATCTTCGTCTCCATCTCAACTCTGTAATCTTTCTTTAGTACAAAGATGATGAACTGACCAGTGTGGCTTTAACTCTTACAGTATAACTATGGCTAACATATGGGATGTGAGGCTGAGATTTACAACTATTGTGATTTAATTTGCAATTTGGATACAAGTCCGACACACACACACTCACACACACACACACACACACATACACACACACACACACACAAACACACACAGATACAAAGACAAAACATTAAATTGTAACTAAACCTCTAAAAAAGACTTGGACGTTAAATTGTGAAGTTTAATTGTGATTCGAAATTTTCAATCTTCAACTTACTGAGACACACCTAAAGAAAACATCTGAGACTTTTGAAAGACACCTTTTAAAGGTTGTGTCCAGTTATAATGTATATACATATATTAGAATACTTTAAAATGTACTTGTCCATCAGGGTTTAGCTCCTTTTATCCACTTATAAGAAAGGTGTGAATGAAAAGAGTAAAGCTCAAGAGGGACATTTTTACAGATTGTAAATAAAAATAACCTACTTCACAATTAATAACTTATTTTGATTAAAAATATATAAAACAAATAACAAAATGGCACATTTTGTTGGAGTTTAATTTTGAGAAATTAACAGAACAAGTTGTCTTTCTCTTTCCTGCATGTTCTCTGTCCTGTGGTTGTTCCACGGTTGCAGCATCATCATCAGAGCAGTGCAGCACCAACTTGAACAGTTCAAACTCTCAGTTAATGTACAGCAGCAGTTTAAAAAGTCTAACCAACATTTGTGTTAGTTTAAACTTGGATAAGAACCTGAGACATGCAGCCCAACAAAAGAAGAAACTTAGAGAAGACACGTCACAAACTATAAAATCTGTGATCAGGTGGGAACATGTAGTTTTTCTGTATCAAGGTGATGCTAATAATCACATCAAATGTATTTATGTGGCCGTCAGTGGAGAGAAAAGTTAATCACATACATTATATTGATGCTTAATAACAGCACAAGAGACAAGAACGAGGAAAAGAAGGAATAAATCCCACAGACTCTGACAAAGTATCGATAAAATGAATATGAATGAAAAGAAAATTCACATAATGTTGGTTACATGCAGCTGTGGACAGATGTCAACCTGTAAACAACGTTTGCCTGCCTGTCTCAGTAGCAGGTTTAATTTGGACACAGCTCACAGTAAAGTCAAAATAGTTTCATAACATTTCTACTTGAATGAGAGCAAATGATATTTCTTAGCAATAAAGTAATATTCCTCCAGTTTTTAATTGTTTCTTCATATTTATAATTGTGAGATTCTGCTCTACAAATACGTAAATTCAATTATAGTAGTATTTTACTGGGCACATTTTCACAGTGTGTCCTGTAACTTTAAGTTTTGATTCCTGATTGTAAAGAATTAGCAAATGTTAAAGCTTCGATGTAATCCCTTAAGTAAAGACTAAACTTTAACTTTAACTAAAGTTTAACTTTCCTGTCGTGAAACATGTAAGGAAATGTCATGGAAAAAACAACAACAACTTTGTCTCTTAATGTATATTCAGCCATTCAGCAACAGCAGATATATCACAAGTCACAAAAGCCTTTAATTTTAGATGGGCTTTAAAGTTTTTGGAGTAAAATCACATCCAAACTTTAGTCTTATCCAGCAGAGGAGACTTTGACAGACTGACTTCATACCTGTTGAGCAAAAACATTTCAACTTAAATGCTTCAGTCCTGCCAAGCGATGGTGATCTAAACAATATTATGACAAAAATAAAAACAACTTTGTTTGATTTTTTTTATTTTTCTAATGCAACAACAACAAAATGCTTCAAAGTCTCTGTAAAAAAAAAGACTGCAGGTGGAGTCAGTCCAGCCATTTTAAATTTAGCAATAGGAGAAAAGAGATAAAAGAATGCAAGTAAAATTATATTCTCAGCTTTTGAATTGTACATCCTATATGCTTATTTAAACCTATATGTGTGGTTGTCCTTGAAGTGGGTCAGCCATTTTGTTGTCACCACTCACAAGGTTGATAGTGAGACATGCGAGCACTTCTATGGAGAAATAAGTGGATGTTAAAAGCCTCTTAGCATCATTAGTGCTACTGTTTACTACTCTGACATGTGATTTCATCCGTGTGTGCTTATAGGAGGTGGAACTAGTATTACAGCCATTGCAGCCTCAGTGAAGCCTCCTCATGTCTGACAGAAAATGGCTGACTGTACAGCTGAAAGCACAGAGCTCCAGAGAAGCAGAGCAGCTCTCCTGCATCTTACAGTTTGTTCATAAACCTTATGCTAAAGAGGTCAATTTCAAAATGATATAAATTAAAATGGGTGTAATTTAGACAATTCATGCTATAAAAATGAATGATAGAAAAAGGATTTTTTTAAACACAGACTAACTAATTCTGTATTTGTAAAAGTGAATCAATGCAGTAACTGTGGGATGAGCCAAGGCAACAATATTCATATAGAGCATTTAATGTAAAATAATTCTCATGCATTATGTTAAAATTCATAAAGACATGAGCAGCATGTGGACATCATAATTAATGAAATGCAGGACAATGTAACCGCAGAGGAAAAGGTGATTAAAACACCAATTTATCTAAAAACAGTGACAAACGATGCATTTAAGCACAAACACAGACACACACTGACTCACACACACAGTTTCTTCTTTTAAACCACTGTGAGCAAATGTTAGGTTTTACATTAAAGAGAAATAAAATACTGGACTGATATACGGTGTGTGTAATTAGAGTTGTATAAGAATATGTTTCAAGTTTATGCTTAAAATATCACAATCAGATTTAATTCAAGCTTGTGTGTATAAGGAATTTGTTTTGTTTTGATGCAGGTGTCAGAAAAGCCATATGAAGAAATATATAAAACTTTAAAATAGAACACTAATATTAGATGTAGAAGAGAAGTAGTAAAACAACAGTAAATGTGTATAAATGTTAAACAGTAATATACAAATGCACAGTTACACAAAAAAAAATGTACAAAACTGTGGTCACGGTGTAAATTCAGGGTGATGCACCTAGTGTAGAAAGCAGTAAAACTGTCTCACACAGGACGAGTGTAAATAAAAGTTTAGATAAATACAAAGTGCAAATATTCATAGTGCACGACGTATCAGCTCCAGTGGTGACTGACTGTAGGTTTTGAATGAATTACCACTTAGTGTACTGCACCATTGTTATGTGTGAGAGTTTAATGTGTTTGAGAGCAATAAAAATTCAAAGAAGACAGTGTGTGTGTGTGTGTGTGTGTGTGTGTGTGTGTGTGTGAGTGTGTGTTGACTATTTATTTTGCATCTTGCAACATTACCTGACTTCTTTTTTAATGTTTGTGTGTACGTTTACAATAATATTGTGTCATAGCCTGCTTCTGATATGTTTTCGTCAACTTATTCAACGTATAATTCGTCAAGTTATTTATGTATAGATTACTATGGGTGTGAGTGTGTGTGTTTCCCACTATAATGTGGCAGCAGATGCAGAATCAGTCTTGCCAAAAAGGAGAACTGTGAGCAGCCTGTCCTGACGGCCGAAGGGGTTGAAAAGAGTGCACCTTGGGTGTCCTGCCCCAAAAAGGAGTCCTACCCCTGTTACCTGCACTCACACAAACTGGTGTCCTTTTAATTACAGTCGCAGCTCGGTGCACGTGTTAAATACAGTTGAATTTTAGGTTATAAACAAAGATACTCACAGTATTGAACTTTCCCCAGCGCTCTATATACATTTTCATGATTCCTAGTTTATTTGTTGCGTTCATTTGTCTGTTAGTGCATCTGAATGTAAGAAAAAAGTGTGTGTATTCCCTGTTACTGATGAATGTGTCACTTGTTGTGCACTTTTAGGACCAACATGACGTTGACTGTAAGAAGAAACAAAATGGAAAAGTAACACAAGAGATGAAGGAAAAGCAGCAGCACATAAGGAACAATAAAGGCTCCAGGAGAGAGGGAGGAGGTAACGGGGTGGCACAGCTCAACTTGCACCTTTTTAAATATTTTTTCCACCAACATGACCTAAAACCTGGAAAGTCAAGCTGGATTAAAAGACACACCCACCGTGCAGAACCAAGGAGAGTAATCTAATCGCAGCTGGGGAAGGTAAATGGGTGTGTTTTGATTGTTTAAAGGTGAATGAGTCTATGGAAAAAGTAGAAGCTCCTAAAGGTTAAAAGTGAAGTAGAATTTACTTTTAAAAGTTTAAAACTGGGCTCTACCTCAATCAGTTGGTGTGAAAAGGTTAAATTAGGGTTAAAATACTCTTTTATATTGATCTTTCATTTGTGTACTGTAGGTGGAGAGGAAAAGAGAATAGATGGCACAGACAAGCAGGAAGGTGGAGCAAGGAAAAGAGGAATGGATGGTCAAGTTCCAACAAGCATAGCAGATTATTCATTGTGCATTTGCAAATGAATGATAAAATACAACCAGATGTCAGTTGACAGTTCAGCATAAAAAGTGAACCTATGAATGAATGTCCAGAGTCACAAACAGTTTAGGGAACCGTGAGCGCTGGTTAATTTGTTTCTATGTAGGCTGTGCATGATGTAAACAGCAGATTCCGGAGCAGTGTTTCAGTTTGTCCTCACCAAAACCTTGGTTGGAGCCAGGACTTAGTCTGATTCTGATACACTGCTGGCCTTCAGTAGCACTTATGTCAAATGGGGGCGCAGGATATATCAGAGGGCCTTAAAGGGTTTCTAGGAGGTCTTCTCCCCCTCTCAAATATCTGAGAAGGTGTTGGGACATAAAAACAAACAGGAGGACCATGTTCTTAAAGATAGAGAGGAGACAGCACTGCAGCCCTACTTAACATTATACACATCAGCTGGATAAATCTCTGCCCTAGAGTATTAATTATTATCCTGAAACTGTGGAATATGTTGTCTGATTTCATCTGATAGGGGATTTTTGACATTTCCAATGCTAGTAATTCTGGATTAAAGCTGCTGATTGCTGACACTCAGTTGCCAGTTTATTAGCTACTCCAAGCTAAAACAAATGCACACAACACAGCAGTCCTGCAAGGCATCCTCCATTTGTGAAGGTGAAGATGTGCAGCATTGTTCTGGTGGGGTGTCGAGTCAACTCTATAATCATTTTGGGGGCTGTAGTTTGTGCTGTTGTTGAAAGTCCCTGCTTTACAGATGTGTGAGATGTGTTTCTTTTATTTAGCCTAGCGTTGTTGGTAGAAATGAGGTGGACAAAATAATAAAAAACACCTCTGGTTAAAACACTGCAGCAGCACAAGCTACACAATCACTGTGCAGTTGAATCTTGACCTTTTAAAACCTATTTAACAAAAATCAGGTAGAGTAAGAACAACGGGTCTTGTTTCTTGTTGTGTTGAAATGTTTCACTACTCATCCAAGTAGTTTGTTCACTCTGCAATTCACTGAACAAACTACTTGGATGAGTAGTGAAAACATTTCAACACAACAAGAAACAAGACCCGTTGTTCTCACTTAACGTTTAGATAACCTCAAATGGATGATTGAGAATCTTCACTGACATCGATTTGATCATGTATTACACTTTATTTGTCTTAGTTACTGTATGTAACTCTCATCTGAGTGTATTACCTTTAAATGTTAGTATGTTGATGGCAGGTAAAGTCAAATATGTTGCTCCCGTTCCCATGTTAGTTATTCATGACTAGAAGTAGTAAAAACTTTCAAATTTACCTGGATGTGCTTTGTAGCATGTTTTGCAGAGTGAACCCTTTAAAAACTGGTTCAGTATAATGACATACGTCATGTTAGTGCAGGTGTCACTAACAAATTCACATCAAATGTTCATTCAAAGGCAAATATCAGACGATATAGGAACTTACTGCTAATTAAGATAGTATGTTAGCTTCCATCTAGTGCAGCGTGTGTGCACGTTACTCGTCCGTGTGTTAGAAGCCTGTGTGAAGCGTCAGCTGCAGTGAGGCGAGATGACGCAGTTACAGGCTCCTGTACATGAAACTTTAAACTGCAGATTAAATGTTGTGTACAACACAAATATTAAATCTCAATATACAAATTTTTTAATGTTATTATTTTAATTTAAACAGTTTTAAACCTCTCAAGCCATTATATGTTTCAATTAACAGTAGCTTACATGGGTTAGTTTTAATTACAGTTTTAATTTTTAGTTTTAAGTGTGTGTGACCGTGTGTGTGTGTGGGATTCGGACCATCAGAGAAAAATTAGGTGATGTATGTGTAATATTCTGGTTTGGTGTCTGCGTTGGTGAGGGGTTTATGATACTTTACTAAAGATTTGTACTTTTAACACATGGACACACACACACACACACATCACACACGTGTCACTTAAACTGGTCACTACAGGATACTATGAAGTCATACAAGCATAAGCGTGGATGCATGAGCTTGCATGAGTCACACACACTCATGACGGCTGGAAGTGTGCGTGTGTGTGTGTGTCCGTGTGTGTGTGTGTGTGTGTGTGTGTGTGTGTGTGTGTGTTTACTATCCTCATTAAATAAAACTGGGAGAGAAAATATGTTTAACATACAACAACTTTATCCCAAACATACATAAAGACAGATTAATATTTTACTGCAGTATCTATGTTTAACACATGATTTATATTGTATATTTTGGAAAATCAAAGAGAAATGTATTTGTTGTCTTATCAGAGACAAAACTAATTTAGAATGAAAATATGTTTTGCTTGCTTAAAAAAACAGCATCTAAAACATCCCCATTGTTTAAATTTTAAATTTTGTGTTGTGCTCATTTCAGTGTGGCTTTAATAAATGAAAATACATTGAACTCATTTATATTTAAGGGAATTCTTATTGATGAATTTATAGTTTATGTGTTGCTCATGTACTGAGATGTGTTTTGAGTATAATTCAAGCTGTTTACATCAAAGTTATGCTGCAGCATGTGTAGATGGAGGCTGGAGTGTTACGTGTGGTGGTGGTGGTGTGTGTGTGTGTGTGTGTGTGTGTGAGAGAGAGAGAGAGAGAGAGAAAGAGAGAGTGTGAGAGACAGTGGGTGTGAGTGTATGTAAATCAGTGTGTCTCCAACCTTTTTGGTCAAGAGTGTAATATTATGAGTCTCAGACGTGCAGGTTTTAGAGGTGTGTGTGAGTGTGTGTGAGTGTGTGTGTGTGTGTGTGTGTGTGAGTGTGTGTGTGTGTGTTGCTTAAAAATATACTTTGAGCTCACTCCATTTTGTGATTGTGCTGGTGAGACTTTGATCAGACGATACATACATGAAGGAACATT
This sequence comes from Anabas testudineus, assembly GCF_900324465.2. NCBI lineage: Eukaryota > Metazoa > Chordata > Actinopteri > Anabantiformes > Anabantidae > Anabas > Anabas testudineus. The sequence goes on along the minus strand of NC_046615.1, from coordinate 20,301,151 downwards.
AAATGTTGTTGAAGTTCCTGCCTGCATGCGTGTGTGTGTGTGTGTGTGTGTGTGTGTGTGTGTGTGTGTGTGTGTGTGTGTGTTGGCCCTTCTGATTCCAAATCAGCACGAGGCGGAGTGTGTGTTTCATTTGCTCCGTCAGTTCTCTTTGTCCTGTGAGTGTGTGTGTGTGTGTTATAAAAATTAAATCAGAGGTTTATATGGTTTGTGACGGGATATCTGTGTTTCTTTTCTTCCTGCAGGAGACACAGATAAATGGGACAGTGTGACAGCAGTCCCCCCGTGTAATGCAGCTGTACACACACACCACTGTCTGCTGCGCTGGATATAACACACACACTCATACAGGTGATAATATATTGTATGTTTCATACTTCATGCTTTAAAAAAATAACACACCAATCAAAGTACAGGAAAAAATACTGTGTCAAACTGCATGAATGCACAAATTCTACTAAGAGGCCTTTGTTTTAATGCTGAATATTTGAACAACTGTGAAATATAATTTCATCAGACCACAGCTGAAATGAAAATATACCATTAAGCCTTATTCTTCTTAAGATAGAGCGTGAATAAAAAGGCCTCAAGACAAATTACTGTAGGTAATTCCAATTCTCCCAGTTAAAATGCATTTTGAATGAAGAGACAACATGTGAAAAGTAACAGCAAGTCTTTATATTTAGTTTTGTAATAGTAGCTGCTATTTGCTGTCACCTTTATTAATCAAGCTTTGAAAGATACAGACAAGAGATTTAAGCCAGATGCTTCTAATGTTATATTAAATGTAAATTGCTGTTTTTGCTGAAAATGAAATGACCTATTCTGTTTCTGTGTGTCTACAGGTGCAGCTGAATGTAAGGTCGCCGTCACCGCAGGATGCAACGTATGTAAAAACCAATAGAAAGCTAGAAACGTTGTCTATGTTGGTAGTGAAGGTGTTGGGGACGTGCACAGGCCCTGTGTCAGTGGTCAGAGACCTTTAAGGCTTTGGATATGACTCTCTGAGCAGATGCATATCATTGTTTTCGAGCTTAGAAAGGAGACTTAGGTGTGTCTCAGGGCCTGTTGTCTCTCTGTCGGTGCAGCAGATATCTGGATGTGTAGACGGACAAACAGCTGTGTGTCTGCTGGATTCAAGCTGCTGGGGATGATTCTATTGAAAAGTTCTTCGTCTGCACGTTGTGTCACACACGTTAACGGTGACTATTCACGGTTAAAGGGCCCAAAACTGGCCCATGAGTTGTTTCAGTGAGGTGAAGAGTCGTGTGTGGGAGTAAGGGCAGGAGTGGTCCGCTTGCTGGTCTCTGTCAGCTGAGGCTCGTACACATGTGGAAACCGCTGTGCAGGACAGAGGTGGATCACTGGAGGCTTCGTGTGCGTCGCTGTCCGGTCCAGCGGTGCTGAAACCAGTGTTACCAGCTCCACGGTGCGATGCATCCACATGTGAACGGCAGAGAATAAAAAGAAAGTCAACGTGTTAACTGACTGTAAACTGTGGTAAAGTCTGAGTGTGAAGTGCAAAAATACCAACGAGGTTTAAGCTCGTATTAACGTACTGTCTGTAAACAAAGGGGCAGAGATCGGTGGTGACAGTCGGGATGTTTGATTAATCTCTCAGCAGAAGTGATCAACTCAGAGGAAACATGAGTCCTGGATTCTGCCCTGATGTGCTTTCAATTCAGCTTAAAACCATCCTGTTTTATCATCAGTAAAATTAATAAAATCCTAGATTACATGTGGACTCACTAATGTGCAGCTGTGGACAGAGAACAACCCACTACCACAGCGGGTGGAACCACTGATCTGTCCTGGACGGACACGGACGGTGTGTGTGAGAGTGTGTGTGTCGGGTAAAACGGGGTGAGTGTGGAGGTGAGAGAAAGTGTGTGTGTTTGTGCAATGACAAGGGGGTCGCAGAAACTTAAATGTGAGAAAAGTGTTTGGATAAAGGGTGTGTCTGAGAGTGTGTGTGTGTGTGTGTGTGAGAGAGAGAGAGAGAGAGTGTGTGTGTGTGTGCACTGGGCTATCGATACTGGGAGGAGTAAATGTTCTTTTCGTGTACCCAAAACAAAAACCTGAAATTAGAAGTGAGTGAAATTCAAGTGTGGAAGCTGCAGTTTGTGGTGTAGTTGTAGCACAAGCTGGAACCAAACTTTCCCTAAATGTGTCTGTATTTTAAAAGAAGCTTTGGACAAGTTGATGTTTTTATTATATGTTTGTGCAGTTGTGTTTTTTTTTTGCAGATTTCACACACACGTAAAAAGACTTTCTGAGGGAACTGTGCACATTTTTAAATCCACATTTTCTCTCTTGTTTTCAGCTGCGAGGACACGACTGAGACGTGAAGGTGGACTCTCAATACGTCCGATAGAAGTGTGTGTGTGTGTGTGTGTGTGTGTGTGTGTGTGTGTGTGTGTGTGTGTGAGAGAGAAACTTCAGGATATTTACTGTTTTATAAAGTGTTTGTTTACACACACCTCACAGCTACTTTAGTCTCTTTAATATATTTTTGCTCTGTCATGTTACACTGCACTGAAATGTTTTGTATTTGTTGTTTTTAATGTAAAACTTATATTTGTGTTCATTAACTAGTTCCATGTTGGAGGCTGTAAATTAAAAAGTTCATATGCAATATTGACTTTGCAGTGATGCCACAAGAAAAAACTCGGTGCTATAAAAGTCATTTTTGGGAAGATGACTTTATGAAGGTGATATTTTGGAAGCACATTTTTATTTTGCACATTGCAACTCTAACTAAGAGACAACTGATCAGTACAACATTTAATTTAATCTCCTTTGAAATTGTTACACTACTTCTCCCTTTGTCACGTTGACTTCGGTTCCTCCACTTGTGTCAAAATATGCGAGCAGGTGCATGATGATTGTCAGCATGTAGATCCATTTTTATACTGCTGGACCTCTGCTGAGTATGTGACAAGCTTTGCTTTAAGCGACACAGCCTCGATTTGCCTGAATTTCATGTTTAGTTTGGGTGGGTGAGAGTCAGGGAGCATGGCGGCAGAAGGGGGTGTGCTGGAGAGTTAAGCTGCTGTTGCATATAGCCTTTCTGGGTCGGAGAGGGGAGCAGAGAGCATGCTGTTGAGGAGAAAATCGTGACAACCCTTCGTGCTGAAGCATCCAGCCTCTGTAAACATGACTGGCTTATTCGTGTGTATCTAAATGTTGAAAGACTGAAATAAAGCGACAGAAATCCACAAGCCTGGCTCAGTGTTTATGTAACACACACATCACATCCCATCTCTTCCCTCTTCGGTGTTTTGGATGGGAAACTTACTACAGTGGGGACAATCTCGCGAGATTCTGAAAAGGCAAAGCTATACTGGGGATTGTAGTTTTTGTTTTGGAGAGCCCATCCATGAGCATCTTGCGGTAAAAGCAACTGTGGGACAGCTTTCTGGTGCACCATGTGTGGATGTATGCGCCAAGATGCCTCACTGCACCTGTTTCCTTCAGTAGTTATCAGCAGTATGATGCAGGCAGAATACTTAAAATAGACGAGTGACTCATGGTTAGGTGGGATCAGGCTGACCTCACAGACTGGCATCACTTTAGCCAATAAACCGTCTCCAAACCCTCACCAAGGGGCGGGAGGGCACCCACATTTTTCACCAATGAGAGCATCCTTTCATTCATAAAGTGGTGTGGGCAGTTTTTTTCGAAAGCGTGGGTTTGGAGGGTTTCATAATCCTGACTGAAACCGACAAACCTGTTCTGGCGAGAACCAATGACAGGCTCCGGATGGGAGCAGCCGTAATGTTTGTCCAATCACTCCTCGTCCCGGTCTCTGTTTGACCCACCCTGCTTCATACAGAAAATCGAATGAATGGGGGAAGCTCTGGAGGTGACTGACATGCGATTGCACCAACCTGCAGCGTGGATCGGCCGAGAGGCAGCTGCTGCAGCCAGTGAGAAGCGCGGGAGGGCGGTGCAGAGTAGGAGAGGGGCGGTGCACTTTAAATCAGGCTAGACAAGTGTTGGGGGAGTTGGGGGAGTGTGTGTGATGCTACAACCTCCTTATAAAGGGACTCTCTCTCACGTTGTGGCTTGGAAATTAGAGCACATTGCCTAAAATTGAGGTCTCCACATACACACTCTCGCACACGCCGAGTCACCGAGAGCCGCTGCCATGAACTGGATGAACGTTGAGGAGACGCTTCGCAGGGCCGAGACGCCTCTCTTCTGGGTCGGCGCGTTTACAGTGGCCTCCCTGGCGCTGTGGCTGCTCTACAGGATGCTCTCAGGCTTTAGGATCTGGGTCTTGGGAAATGGGCAGCTGCTCTCTCCGAAACTGGGAAAATGGGCAGGTGAGTTGGGTCACATCAGTTTTCACGCCACCTGCATCACGGTCACGAAGAGGGCAGCTCAGAAGTAGGCAGGTGGACTCGATTTGCAATCACAAGGAGGAGGTTATTGAGCTTAAACTTCACTTTGCCACAAAGAAGGGCTTCATTCTGGTGCGTATTTGTGTCTTAATTCAAGGGGAAGTTGCTGTTGCGTAACAAGCGCAGGTAAGCAGGTGATTGACTGACAAGATAGGGCTTCTTATTAGCTCAATTGGGCTTTTTTTCCTCGCGGCAAACGCAGCACAGTCTGCTGCCGGTGGCTCCAATCAGCGTTTTCACCCACATTTGGAGCAGCAGGGGGATGCCCCACATTGGCGAGCCAGGAGCCAAATTGCGCAGGCTATGCGCACTTTTCAGAGAGCTGTTTTATGTGGGTGAGCTCTCAGCCAGCGCACTAGTGAACCACATTAGCCCATCCGCATGATGTAGGACAAACCCATATGCTCAATTAAAACGTGACCTACATCTAAATCCATTTCATATCGTTTGACTTGACAAAATATCACTTTGCGGTCGTTTGTCCAGCATTTTGTCACATATGTTAATTATCTTTATCTGACTTTGTGCGTTAATAACATCCAGGCGGTGTTTTGTCATGCTCTTGGTTGTGTCGACGGGTTCTTTCTAATCATGTCTCCATGTCATATTACCTTTCCCGAGCTGTTTGCCCTACATATTTAACGACATTAAAATGTCATTAATTGGATTCGACTCCATAAGGTACATTTTCAAATTGCTTGGGGTGGGTGGGGGCGACTTCCCGGTTACATCTATAGGTATTGTGATTTTATTTTTTATATTTTGCTAGAGACTAGTCTCATAGGATTCGCCCTGCCATGGCTTGACCCACTTCTCTAGTCTCCTATTTGGAAAAGACTGCTGTGTCGAAAGCCTCTTGCTGCGCAATTTACCGAGCGCTCAATCTCGCATCGGGATAGGTTGATAACCCCAAATTCTTTATTTCCAACATGAAAAAATGGGAAATTCAGATCAGTTTTATTTTTAAATAACCCAGATGTTTCTCTACATCATGACGCACTTTGCCTCCAAATCGTCGTTTTTTTATGAATGGGGTGTTTAATTGATACTCTGTGCGCCATAGGAAGGAATGAAACGTGTGACGCAAAGGTAGGATGCAAAGGCATCCTACCTTGTGACTAATGTGCGTTTTTTTTTTTTTTTTTGTGATTCTGCTGGAATATGCGGAGGAATACCGGTGCACACCAATGAGTCATGCGCTTGTTCATCGCGTCGTCATCCATTGGTCATATAGATATTGTGATTACCCTCCCTTCCCCCTTCACCCAGCCTCCAGCACCCTCAGTATCTTGTCAGATAGCGCTTTAACGTCGTATCAGAGGGTTGATTACTGCACTTTTGGTAACCAAAAAATGATTTGTTATGCTCGGAGCCCATTTGTTGTGCATTAAAGAATCTCTCTTAAAGGGTTTCCCGCATCAAGTGGGATTGGTCGAGTATAATCCCTGTGAGGTTCAGTTTTAAAGGTGTAGCAACCATCAGTTTTAACCATTTAGACAGGATTATTATTTAAATCATAATGATTCATAAAATATTACCCAACACTTTCATTCTGGGTACATTTTATTCCTATAACAAGCTGCGGAGATGTGAACTTGCCACTCCCTGAAACCAGGTCTATTACCAGTATGACCAGTCTCTCAAGCTCATTTCTAACTACCTAAGGTGAATAGGCAGAGGATTGGGGGGGGGGGTGAGATGAGGTGTGCTCTTCAGCTGGTAATACCAGGTTTACAGGTCTGGCCAGGTTGAGCAGTGGTGTGATCAGATATTTAAATTTTTTTCTTTCACTAAAGGACAGAATCACCTGTTGCAACAAGAGAAGTCGTGCTGAGAGATGGTGTGCTGTAGTTTTTAGATGCACATTTCAATCATTCCTCTATTTTCTTTTGACCTCTCCCCTTGAATCCACTATTTGAAACATCTAAAGTCAGGGTTTATCTCTGTTGACAAAGCACAACATCTTGAAGTTTTAGTTTATACATCATTTCATTTAAATAATTATATGTTTGAATTAAATAGCCATCATGTTTGACTTTTAGTTATAAACTTTAGGATGGTGCACAAATCTTAAAACAAAGAAAAATCAGGATCTCACGTTTTAGGAAAAAGTTCTCAAACTGATTTGTTTCTAGAATATCTAAGGTTGGGGGTGTTACGTATCCTTGACAAACCTGCCTTTCATAATAAATTGCAACATCAGGAAAAGACTGATATTTCCTTGTCAGATGGGTTTTTGCGTACAGGTTCCGGAGGTCACCTTTGCTTCATAATTAAACTAAAACTGTACCAACAAGCCTTCATCTCCTCCCTCAGTTTTTTAAGCTGAAATACTTTGGTTAAAGTTTTTGAATCAGATTTTAGGAAACTTCATTTTATTACTGCACATGGTTGTGTCAGTGTTGGGCTGAAGCTCTCTCACATGCAGAGCAGGGATTTCTCTGGAGCTCCTCTGCCACTGAGTGGTCTTCCCCTTAGTGAATGAGACCCCTAGTGGCGCAACAGGAGCACTGCAGCATGAGTCAAGGCGGCTTCCCCAGCCCCTCTACTGCACCGTGCATCCACACTCTCGCCCTCTCCAGCTCCTGTCAGCTCTGTCCATGTCTGCAGCCTAGATTGTCTTTTAAATTCCTCAGCAAGCAACTTGCAGTTCTCTAGAACTCCACACATTTTATCCATTTACTTTATGTTTTAGCACATCCTTAGACCTAAACTGCACCAGAAGAGGAGATTCCTGCAATTCTTAATCACTGTGCAGCAATTTGGCTTTCACAAATATATCTAGTCTTTCAGTGAACATTTTTAAACACTCTCTCATATTTCATGATATTTTAGCAGATTGATGCTTCAGCGTTCAATATTTATACTTTTATTTCCTGTGCATTCGCTTTTTGCTCTAATGTGTAGTAGTGCTTAGTTTCTCCTCCCTCCTTCCACTAGCCCCCAAGCATCCCATTAGACCAAAAGAGGGCTTTCAGGGGTGGGGAGGTTGGGGGTAGTGACATGCGCCTTGGCAGTGCCCCCTCCTCCCTTTGACATTAGAGTTTATTGAGGAAATGGTTCTATTATATAAGAAGGATGCAGCCATTCATCAGTACAGCTCAGGAGTGACAAAAACTTGGGTCAGCACTTATGCAAGAATTTAGTTGAATTTGTTTTGGCTGCAGGAATAAGTATTTGTGGCATGTTTACCAGCACAAGCTGCATTACAAACAGTCGGTTACAAAGTGGTGTTAATAATCACAAGAGTTATTTTTATTTTTTTTATGAGTATGCATTAAGCTTCATTCATGGTAAGAAAAATGTACATGTGAATGAAACTTATGTGTTTCAACTGAGGCAGGGTCTGCAATTCTTTGTGAATGTGCTTCTCCCTGGTGTTTTGTACGAGTGTGTGTGTGTGTGTGTGTGTGTGTGTGGGCGGGGAGAGGGAGAGAGCACTGCTGTTCATGTGATGAACACGCTCTGTGACACGTGCCAGAGCCAGGGATGCTGGGTAAAAAAAAAAAAAAAAAATCCTCTGCATCTTCCTCATTTCAAGCACTTCTCAATCCCTCCTCCCCTCCCTCCTTTCCTCCCTCCATCCCTCCCTCTCACCCAACTACTCATCTAGCCTGTTATGTGTGCTTGTCTTTCTGTGGTTATGTGGACACATTTCAGTTCATAACCATCACTGAGAGGACATTTTGGCCAGTCCTCATAACTTCGAATATCTGTGTGACACTTTAAGACGTACTACACTCACATTTAGGTTATGAATATTAGAGTAGGGGGATGTAATGAGCGTCCTATAGAAAGATCAACATGCTACAGTGCCATCTCTCTTTCTCTTTCCCTACTAACAAGTTCTCACTTTTTCTCCGTTTGCATACTGTGTTCTTAGAAGTTAAATACTTTACTTTAATTTATGAAACAGAAGAAACATTATTGTGTAAATAACTTTACAAACGCGTGCCTTTCTTTGTTGACTGGCTTTAAAACTGTTACTGTGGATTTCCAGCCAACATTCAATCAGTAGTGAATTGTTAGGTGTCTTTTACTTGAACCAGAATACTTGATTCACTTTGTCGTTTGAAGCACTGACAAAGCAGTAAAGATGTGATCTGGCATTAACTGGAGTTCCTTAGCCAGTGAATTTTTACTGCGAACTTTGACTTTGAAGAAAAACTGGACCACCAGCATGTTTGCAGTCGATGAGTTATTGCTTTCACTGTAGTACAACACCTTATGCTGGTTTCAGTCTGACATGCCAGAAAGGTGGTTCGTTCAGTATCTGTTGAAATGTTTTTTTGCGTTTTCAGCACCTTCCTGAGATGACATCCAAGCAGAAGAATGCATGAAGTAAAGTTATGTTAGGTTTATCATACAAATCCAGTTGTGTAAGAGTTGCTGCACAAAGGGTTCATGTAAAGTTGAGTCTTAAACTTAGTTTATTTTTAAAATGTAATTTGTAGATGTTTTATCCACCTCCTCGAGTTATGTCACAATTGTAGGTTATGCAAATTACTTTTTTTTTCTCTCTCTCTCTCTGTCTCTCTCTCTCTCTCTCTCTGTCATGCACCATTTTCGTGCTTATGACCAAAGACTCCTGCAGGTGACTTCACTGATTAAGCCCCCTTCACCCACAGAGGGCTGACTAGTAAAGTGAAATCACCTGCTGTAGCCTTTGTTTGACATGAAAACCCCCACACGGTACAGTCTGTCCTTAATAAAAGTAAGTTAGTTTCCTGCTCAAAAATCATCTCAATCCAAGTAGTTGTGCTGAAAGAAACTATTGATTTTTAAACAAGGCATGTGACTGGAGGAGGGAGGGGGACGGGACTATTTTTTGCTCTGTACCCAAATATAGATGCTGCTTCTATCTTGGGCAGCTCTGAAGTACATGTTCTCTTTTTCTCTCTCTGTCTCTCACCCTCCCTCCCCTGATTTCTTCCTCTCCCCCGGCCTGATCAAGCTTTATTTTTGTCGACTTTTATATTACCCATGTGACTTTTCTCCCCTGCTATTTAAAGCGGCGCGTGTGTGTATGTATGCGAGAATGTAGATGGTGGGTGGATGGAGACTGGGATGTGTGTTTGGATGCGGTGAGGAGGGGGCTGTCTTTGTATCTTCTGCTGCTGCTGCATCCCCCCCCCCCCAAGGTAGGAGGGGCTGCTCGTTGATAGGCGAGTTTGGGGTGCGACAGATTACATAACAGTACGTAACGAGAGCGGGGCATACAAGGACCGCAGTCTATCCTCACTGAGAATCTTAATTGCGGATTTGGTGGTTGTGGGGGAGGTTGAGGGGGGAGTTTTGTGCTCATTTTAGTTCTGTCTCACTCTCTGTATAGGAAGTAGAATATTCCCCCCAAAAAACTCACCCCCTTGGTAACTGATAGTCAAGTCCATGCCAGACTTCTCTACAAGAAACACATCTCATTTTGTTTGTCAGCACACATCCATCAGCGAATCAGTAGAAATCTGAATCTGTTTAAAATATTTGAGCTGATCATCCACACGCCTGTCTGTTAATAAATAATAATAATAAAATGAATGTGCATCTGCAGACAGAGCTGTGTGAGCATCCTGTCATTTGTCCACTGCTCATCGGATCTTGTTGCTTTTTTTTTTTTTTTTTTTTTTTTTTTTTCTCCACCTCAACCTGCAGTGCTCATGCTAACATCAGGTCTTTAGGTGGAGGGCTGCACCTAAAGACTTGATGCCAATGATGGTGGGGGATCTTGTTGGTATTCAGGTGCTGCGGCAGGCAGGCAGGCAGCTCCCAGACGAGGCAGTGCAGGCGCTGCTATTTTTACTCCTCCTGCTGCTTTTTTTAGACCCTCAGAATAGTGAGCAGGCAGCGGCAGGGGCTGCTCCACTGCTGAGGAAGGAGGGAGGCAGAGAGGGAGATAGAAAAGGCTGGGGGATGTCAATACCTCTGGACGTGATGTGCAGCACTAAGCACAGCAGAGCTGCGGTGCAAACACGCCCCCATCAGGGAGCTTTAAAGCCAGCATGGTGGATCAGTTTTCTCAGAGGCGATGGAATGGGGGGAAAACTGGGTTCAGGGCAGTGTTGCTGGGAATGAAAAAGAGGATGCAGTGCACACATCCTCTATGATGTCACACATTCATGGATTCACACACTTCTCCTCACTGACCTCTCCCATTTTTTTTTTTTTTTTTGTATTGCACACATCACTCTCTTACGTGGTCGCCACATCAACACACATTCACCCTTTGTTGTCAGTATATGCGTGCGTCTTTGAGCGTCAGTAGCACTGCTGTCACTCACGTGCTTGCTTGCGTAGACCCTTTTATGTTACATTACATCTCTGTGAGTGTCACAGATGTGTTGCGTGGCTCACGTGAGGGGAAATAAACCATTTTAGGAGCAGAGAGGAACATTTTTTTGAGACTGAATAATGGGAATTGTGGACACTGTTTCGCTTGCAGAACAATTAAATAGGTGATATTGTATATTTTGTGTGTCCAGGGCTGCTTAATCATTCAAGGGTCAACAATTATTGGTGAAACTGGCATCAGTCTTTCTGTAGTTTAGTTCTCTGCATTTCTTCCCTGTAAATTTCTAGTTCTTTATTTGAATTCCACAGAATCTTTTTTTTAAATATTTATTGTTCTTGTAATAACTCAAAAGGCTAAAGGAAATGTTTTGAGACACAAGAGGAACTCGGTGTCCTCATCCCACTGTACTAGTCTCCTGTTACACGCACAAAAACACACATTTCACTCTCACTCACTCCCCAGACAACGTTTATTGAGAAAATGGTACTATTATATAATGGGTGGGAGGAGTGTAGCCATTCATAACAGCACAGCACAAGGATTTAGGGTCTGTGGGGAAGGGACATCAGGTCTGAGGAGCAGGGAGGCTGGCAGCACATATGCACAGTGGAAAATCACAATTCAGAAGAGTCTTTTTATTTTGCAATTGCATCTTATCCTGATGAACAGTTTGGGTAGTTAATCTGTTAATGCTTTTGCACACCTGTAATAGTTTGAGAGGACTGAGATTCAAAGGTCCTTCTAGAAACTACTTGATCAATATCTGTACTATAACCTCTGTTTTTCAAACCTACTCTAGTTATGCCAAATGAGCAATTAAACTTTTAATGTATTGTGTAAAGGACATTGTTAAAATTAAAGACCACGTTCTTGCAGCCAAAACCAGACCATAATGGCAACATCTCAACTGATTCAAATCTAAATGAGCTGTCAAGGCCTTTCACCCTTAAAGATGCCAGATACATATATTTTTGCTTATTCTCTTTCTAATCTATTGAAAAAACAGATGCAGACCTGAGATTAATACTTCTGAAAATGCATGGCATGCATAGCTTGAATACACGGTCACGTAGCACACGAGATCTGCATGTTCCTCAGGGTCATGACAAGTTCAGAAAGTGATTCCTATACAGGCACTGAGCACAAAACATTCACTCTCGTCTTTTGAGGTGAAAGTTTAGCCGGTGATGCTCTACGGTATGTGCGTTTTGGTATGACGCATTGTTAAACACACGTGCAATTCTATGCATTTGACACTCAGTAATGCAGACGAGTGATGTAGATGCTGTCGACCTGTAGTTCAAGGAGAACTGATTTCTTATCAGTCCAGGTTTTTACTCACACAGTATCTCAGAAGTGGCAGTCTCCCTGTCACCATCTTACGATCAGTAACCCTATAACCCCAGTTGCACTGGTTTTCCATATCTGATCTATTTGTGTGCATTTAAGGGAAGAATAGATGGAAGCTATACACTAACACATCAGGTAAACTGAAGAGAGGCAGATTTTTGACCATTTTAAAGCTAAAGTTGAACCTGCTAGCCACGAGACGTGATGTTTGACTCAATTATTTCAGTAAAAGCTATTTCATGTCAATGTTGTTGTCCAGTCCTCTCCACCCTGAGCCATCTTGGCATCAAATGAAGCCGCTCCCCGTCTGTTTCCCCCCACCTGCATCTGTAATGAGAGCCTGATTTGGTACAGCCTGTGCCCATTGAGGCTTTTCTGCCACGGAGCGTTTCATTCTTATCACGGGGGAGGTTTAAAAATAACCAGGGATTCTGCTCCCTTTTCACTTTTGACTTTGTGCTACTCGCTCTCACTCCCAATCTCTCATTCACTTGTTCTTCTCTCTCCCCCCCTCCTCCTCTTTTCCACTGCCATTTCTATTTTGTCTTTCTCCTTCACTCATTCGTTCTCTTGCTTCGCTCCAGTTCTATTTTTAGCCACCCCTAGGATCCCCCCCTCGTCTCCCCCACCCTCCCTACCCCACTTCACCCTCTCCTTTCTCCTGCTCCATGTTCGTCATCACTCCCTCCTCCTCTGCATCCCCTCTCTCATCTAGTCTCTTTTCCTTAATATAGTCATGAACGGTTATGTATGTGTGCGTGTGTATTTGTGATTACCCCAATTTCACTTTACCTTTCTTTTTTTATTTTATTTCTTTTTTTATCCTTCCCTTGTTCTTTTGCTCTCCTTCTCCCTGCTACCCTCTCTCCTCCCTCCTATCCTCCGTCAGTCAAGCAGGGGCCGGGGTTGATGGGCAGTGAATGTTTAAAAATAGCCCTGCTTGCATGACAAGGTGAGGAGAACTCTGAACACAAGAAGGAACATCAGCTCCTCTCTCTTTCTTTGTCTTCTCACACTTCAGCTTCTCTTGCTGTGTTTGTTACTTTTACCAACCTTCTCTGCTTCCTCCACCTTTTGTCCGAGCTACACATGTTCTCAGTTTGACCTTGCCAGTTACATTTGTCAGTATTAACTGAGAAGTGGTTCATGTGCAAAAAAAAACCCAAACACAATCTTGTAAACCTTACTGTCTTACACCACAGATGTTGGACTTTTGAGGTATTTGTCTCCTACACAGTTTGTTCTGCTGTAATTGATGACGGCGTATCTGCACCTCGATATAATCAGTCTCCTGTCTTTGTCGCTCCTCCTTTGATTGACTCCTGCCTAGCTGGCTATCCTGTTTCATGACTGAAAAAGTTGTCGCCATAGAGCTTAGACAGGTTTTCTCATAACAGGTGAATAGAAATGTGGGGCGTGTTCCCCAACGGATCTGCTCATGTGGCTGTTCTCAGTCAAGGTCCCAGGGTTTAACTCAATATTGGGCCTTGGAGCTGGAAGTGGTTGAACCTGATGTAAAGGTGTGTTGTACTGCTGGGAACAAAAAGGCTCACTTATTCAGATACAAAGATGACAAACACTGCACAGCGTCAGACAAAGCAGTCAGTCTACATTGTGGCTGTCAAGCAGCTGAGGCCATTTGGCAGGGTTACAGCAATTTTACCCAGAATAAAGTGAAACATGTTTCTAATTGTGTGATTTTTATTCACACAGAACACGAGCCATTCTGAGTTTAGCTCACTTTCACACAGTTAAAAGAACATGTGATCTTTGAAACTGTTATGAACCTATACTGACCTCCTTTTTTACTTTCTCTTTCCAGTTGTGACAGGAGCCACAGATGGAATTGGAAAATCCTATGCGGAGGAGGTGAGACTCCTGGAACCTTATTTTATTTTTTATTTTTTTCCTACAGCAAAGCTGTGACTCATATACAAACCATGTTCACTCATAAGCCATGGTAGGGAAAGGGTTCTTACAGGCCTATTGACGTGAACGAGAGTCCTCACACACATATGCACACAGTTCAATGCAAATATGCCAACAAGAGCTCATGTGGAGGTTAAATAGGAGCTACCCCGCTACGTGTTTGCCCCATACTAGTGTGGGCATTCTGGATGTATAATAAAGTCGGTGTTGGGCTAGCTGCTTGTCATGCAGTCACTGACCACCATTTTACCCAGTGTGTCGGGCTACATAGAGGTTTTAAACATGTTAACAATTATAAATCCACTGCTCAAATACACAACTGAGTAGAGTGGGGCAGAAAATTGTGGAAAGTTTTTCCTTAACTCACTCAGTTGAAATACAGTGGGGACACATGTAGATGGAGATCCATCTGCAGCTATTACATACATTTTGGATCATATGTAATCTTGTTGAATGATGCTGATTTGAAAGCTGAGAAATACAGATGTATTTCCGACACTTTACTCAAACTTGGCCTTTGTGACGTGAAAGTTCTTTTTCTTGTCTCATAATTTTTATATAAAATATGTGATTTCTAGACACTGTAGTTACATTTTTGGCTCCTACGGCTTCTGTAGTTGCCAACACAGTACTTGATATTGATTCTTATTTATCTTTTTTCTTTCTTCCCGCCCCTTTCTAGCTGGCTCGTCGAGGATTTGCCATGATGTTGATCAGTCGTTCTCAGGATAAGCTGGATGACGTGGCCAAGTCACTTAGTAAGTGTGTATAAAAGTGTGCTCCATCATAGAAACTTGTCCTGGGTTGACGATATACACTATAAACAATGTTTATCATGGATTTGTGAGCCTGTATAAAGTGGTGCAACAGAGATTGGTCTCCTGACTTCCCCATTCAAACACAGCATGCATTTGTTTTACAGTCGGTGAGAGTTATTTCTGATTTATCCTCTAAATCCCATTTTTCATGCTGTCTTGCATCCTGCTAAGTTCTGCCTTCATTCTGTCTGATTGCTGGTGAATTAGAAACGTGTAACCAACAAACCAGATTAGTCTCTCGCTGTGTGTGCAAAAACGTATGTGGCCTGATCAAGGAAACTCATTCCTCTGAGATAACTCTTAGAAACCTACCTTATATAAGTCTACCCAAACTAAAACAACTAATTAAATGGATCCTTATGAAAGGGAAACCCCCCCCATCTTGTTGGCCTGTCTCCAGATTTTAATAGACTGAATGGTGAGCGCTCCCCTCTTCCCTCTCCACCCGTTTAAACGGTGCCCTCTCCCCGAGTTGCTCTTTCCATCTGTCTTTGACGTCTCCCACAGCGCAATTTCCCCTGTCGTGCTTCGAGTCCACGGAGGGGGCTGATGGGTAGTCACGAGCAGGGTGCGGCCTGCCAAGCACTGGCACTCCTCCCTCACCATTAGTCTGACAAAAACCACCCTTCTTAGCATGTAATGGGGCATCCCATCCTGTCCCACCTATAATTTAATTGTGACTTCTCTCTTATGCAAACATCTCAGCTGACTCTCGATCGCACCTACCTGGCAACTTCAGATTGCTTCTCCAATTTGGCAACCACAGCCTTAATATTTCTGCTTCTTTGCCATCATTTCTTGAGCTGCTATTATTATTTTCAGTGACTGTGATAACTACCACCCCTTTTACATCAATGAGGAGGCCAGAACATTAGAAATACCTCAATATAGTGCAATCCATTACATGACTCAGCCACAATATGACCTCAATAATATTCATATAGTAGGATCCTCACCTTGCAGAGGGTACTTGAAGTGTTTGAAGTTTAAAACTTTGTTTAGTGTCATATGTACATTATTGTAGTGTTCATATGTGATGGACACTTTTTCTCCCTTCAGAGGAGCAGTACAATGTGGAAACCAGGACCATTGCTGTTGACTTTGGAAAGACGGACATCTACCACAAGATTGAGGCAGGACTGTCTGGTCTAGAGATTGGTGTTCTTGGTAAGAGCGGATTTTTCCAACTTCTGCCAACAGTGGTGACATATGGCACAATTAATGTCAAAGATTTTAATGTTGTTGTATTAAATAGAGATGTACGTGATAAAGACCTTTCCTAAAAAAGCAAAGACTGCACACAAAGGGAAAACCTGTGCATTGCTTGTCATAAACTTACCAAACATGCTGGCTGTACGAATGAATACTGTTGTGGTCTCCTGATCCTATTTAGGTGCTTGAATGTAAATCATGCACTAGCTACTTACTGGGATTGTGCTTAAAATTACGATGCTTAATTACGTGACACTGTTGAGAAACATGCCGAAAACAAAGATGAATGCTTTTAGCATTGTCTTCTCCACATCTGATGGATTCTGTAGTATCTAATGTCTTCAGAAACATTATTTTGAGTATTAGCATTACAACTCGCTGTACGTCTCTCAGTGCACAAACATTTCAGCTTTTGGAGGAGTCTTAGTCCTTTTTTAAAAAAAAATACATACTATATGTGATCTACTGGTTGCAAGGTGTGGCTGTGTCTAGTGTGGAGTAGATGCCTTCTGGTATATAATTTTTTTGCTTCTCCTGCCACCTTGTGGTAGAAATCTAAGCTCATCTCCAGCCCTCTTGTATTTTCTGACAATAGTAGAATAATCTCTTTTCTCAACCTTTGTCTTCAACAGTGAATAATGTTGGTGTGTCCTACCCCTACCCTGAGTACTACCTGCATATTCCTGACCTGGACAATGTACGTTTGTTTCTTGTTTCGTCTTTATTGAGATTCTGTGTTAGTTTTTGTGTAACAGAATTTCAGAAAGAAGCAAATAAATCACCGATTTCCAAAAGCAAAATTTTTAACAGTTAGTTTTTACTGCATACATTTAATATTTTATTTAATAATTGGTCTGATCTGTACTGTATAAACACAATCTTGCACCCAAGTGTTTAGCTGACATTTGTTGTTTGTGTTTTTTTTTTTTTGTTTGTTTTTTTTTTAGTTCATCACCAACATGATCAATGTCAACATGACCTCTGTGTGCCAGGTAAGTTTGTCTCAGTCTTCAGTGACTCTGCACTTGCTTTCCAGGGATTAAATGTTCCAAATACAGTCAGCCCAGTAATTGCAAACTATGTATTTATATCACCCCCATGTGTTTAAAGTTGCTACATAGGTCTCACTTTCCTCACTTCCCACCTTTTTGTTCTTGTTTTTCCTCCTCTTCTGCTGTTTCTACCATGGTACCTGCAGTGTCTCAGTTGTTCCCAAAGCAACGGTGGACTACACCAACGCTGTCTGTACTCGCCACCCACGCAACTCTCCCTCTCTGTCTCTGCCTGTCTCTCCCTCCCTGCTACTTTTAGACTTTTTTGTTTTTAGCAAAACTCTCTCCATCCTTTCCCAGGGTCCTTGTTCTAATGAGTTAGCTCATTTTGTGTGATGGTTGACGCTAACTGAGCTTGTGTTTGTTCTTTCAGATGACTCGCCTTGTGCTGCCCAGAATGGTTGATAGGTAAGTTAAATGATGGGCTTCCATGTTTTGTGACACGACTGCAGTCGAATATCAGTGTTGTCAGTGAGGGATTATGGCACAAAGCTGCACAGGGAATATCGAAATTGAACAAAACCTATTTTTACGAGAACTGCAATGTGGAGTTTATTCTTTATAAAGGTGACTTATCAAGAAGGGACATAAGAATCCTCACCAAGCCTTCTCATCACTGCATCTCTTTCTCTCTCCTCCTTTGTTCGCAATGCTGACAAGCTTTCAATTCACACAAAGTGCTCTTCCCGGCTGATTGGCTGCTCTGTTCCCATGTGACTCCTGCTGGCCTATAGCAGCACAGGCACATTTGGTGCCGTGTGAGGCTGGAGCGTCGCTCCACTACATCACTGCAGCAACAGGCTGCCATGGCAACGCACATGGCCACTACCACACTGTTTTAGTGTGTGTGTGTTGAATGTGCATAGACGCAGGGTTCCCACAGGCTTGGAAAATCACTGAAAGTTGGTGGATTTTGGGTGGGGTGGTGGGGGGATTTAGAAACATATTTCTGAATGTTTGTTTGCACTGTTTAGGAGTGAGTGCTTCACATCATGAGGGGGTGGAGCCCTGTGATGCAGATTTGTGTTAATGCAACAGCACTGAAACTGAGAATTACACCTGGCCTTCTTGATTCGACATTGTCCAAGTGAACAATTTGCCTTAGATGTAATTTTGTCCAAAGCCACATCATTGTAATAGAATATAAAACACTGATATTTGGATGCTGCAGACCTGAATGTTCTCTTGGCATCACAGACAACAGAATAAAGCACCTAAATTTTGTCTTTTTTGTTTGTTTTTTTACCTCAGGTCCAAAGGTGTTATCCTCAACATCTCCTCTGCCAGTGGCATGTATCCTGTCCCGCTGCTCACAGTCTACTCTGCAACAAAGGTATGTGTAACATCTACGCTTGTGTCACCTAAAATCAACAACAATTGTCTATGGTAACTGCTCGTTTTAAAGAGTTTGGCTAGTATTTGCTAAATTTGACCGTCTTATGTTTGCAGGCCTTCGTGGATTTCTTCTCTCGTGGGCTTCAGGAAGAGTACAGGCGTCAGGGCATAATCATTCAGGTGAGCGTCTTTGCGTCTTGTCTGAGACTCATCCCTTACCTACACCATGCATTAAGCATTTTGAGTGCGGAAAACTTTCTCCGGAGGTGTTCTGAGCTGTGAAACTGACGATTGTTTTACATCTGTATTGAGTAAAAAGCGGACGCCACTGTGGAGTGACGCTAGGGGAAAACATTTTCAGTTTTAAAGGAAATTACACATTTAGGTACTGTGCACTAAATTACACTCTGGATTGAAAGGTAATATTTCTAATAGAAAATAGATGGAGAAGACAACACAATACTATTATGTAAAATCTGAACTGTGAATTCTAATTCTACTCAAAATCTAAATTGTTGCTTTCAGACAGTCTTATCTGATTGAAATAACTATGAATGATCCCCATGATATGCTATATTTAGCCTTTTTCAGCAGAGGCATTTTGACAATATGTTGTTCCACATATGGCTTGTTTGTTCTGTTTTTAGTGTTTTCTGTAGTATTCACTCATGTGCCACCTTGTGGTTGCAGTGTGCATGGCACATTTCCTCCACAGCAAACCGGTGTAACCTTAGTTATCAGACCAGTTTCCAGTAAAAACATTTCAAGTGCATCTCACTGGGCCATTTGTCAGCCTCACAGGAGGACACATAAGTTTCCACCATTTAAATACTTGCCATCAATGCTGTAAAGTTTGTAACCGAGTGGTGGATGTTTGTAATTTAAATGAATTAATTTGTACTTGCTGTGTCTGTTTGCACATGTTCTTGTTGCTTAAGCCCATTTAAACTCTTTCCTTTTTCTGCAGAGTGTGCTGCCCTTCTTTGTGGCCACTAAGATGACTCGTATCAGAAAGCCCACCTTGGACAAACCCACCCCTGAGCGTTATGTGGCAGCTGAGCTCAGCACTGTGGGTCTGCAGAGCCAGACCAATGGCTACTTTCCCCATGCTGTCATGGTAAGCAACATAAATCCTCAAACACCAATCTTTTCTCGGTTTAGGATTTCAGGCTTGAGTCTAAAAGTATCGAACTCAGTATATGATTTAATTCCCCTTTGTGGAATGGCTTCATTCTATCTCAACAATGGGTGGAAATGTTGTTGAAAATGCTTTAACAATATGGAATGAGGAGTGCTGAATGTATTATGTACATTTTAAGATGTCCTAGAAGAAGATTAAAGCCTGAAATCTGCTATTTGAATTGATTATAAGCTCAAAATCAATATAATTGATTGTCATATAACCTTATTCCATTTCTTCCCTTGAAGGGTTGGGTGACTACAAAACTGGTGCCAAGCAATTTAGTTATTTTCTTTGGAGCCAGAATGAACCGTCTGCAGCGTACTGGTTACCTTCAGAGAAGGAAGCTGCGTGAACAGAAGAATGGAACAAGTTTCAAAAGTGAATAGTAAGATGGCACATATCAACGGCCAGCCGCACCTTTCTGACCTGGTATAATAAACAGGAGAGAGATCGTGTGTGCAATGTGTTATGGATTGTCAGGGGCTGCTTCAGATTTCACATTTTGTGCCTTCAGTAAATGAAAATAAGACAGCAACCTGCTCTAATATGATTCATCTGTAAAGGCGTTTATTGATGTATTTTGTCACTGACACTGGTGAAAATTATATTACCAAAAAAAATGTTTGTTAACCCTGCTGTTGTAAGCAGTGGAAATGGTGATGGGCATTTTTTATATGCATAATTATTTATTTTAATATTTGTATGAACAAAGGAGCCAAGTTGTCAACCCTTAAAGGCTAGATTTCCAACCTAGTCCTGTTTACAAATTGAGCCATTTAAAGATGGCAATTTCTGCTTTCATGCCAGTTTCCTTGCCTTGCTGTGCTGTAATCAATCATTGTCTTTTTTTGTCTACTATTTTCTATTAATGGCGTGTTTACAATATATTTAAAATGTTACTTTGGTGGTGGTGGTGGTAGGTTGATGTTGCACCAAGGTATCACTAAGTGTTGCATTAAACGCAGGTGCCTTTAGTGGCGTCAAAGTTGGAAATTGTCAGACTCAATGAGCGGGTATTTACTAGATTAAAAAAATGGAAAAGTATGCAATTCAATAGACTCAATAGCCATGAGTTCCTCACTGTCTTGTCGTTTTTGTTATTTGTTTTTTTTTTTTTTGCTTATGCTAAATGCATTTTGTTCTACCCATGTTTTTACAGGATTTTATGGGGTTTGAGAATGTCATTCCTTGTGGAGCAACTGAAGTTAAAAGGCCAAAAAAAGTTTAACATCAGTTTGTACAAAGGTTTGTTGTAAAAACAGGGTAACTGCTCCTCTTTACTGTTCACGCACAATTAAATACCCCATATGACTTGGTCTGACCTGTGCCTTAATGTAAGCAGCCTTGTGAAAGTGTTTCCTCTGTAAAGAGTTGAATCTACATTTCTACATATAAAATGCACACTCTACATTTATTCTGCTATCAACTGTTTTTCCACAGTTTCTTATTAAAATCTTTGGCATACATCAGTGTTTTGCCGTGTGTGTGTGTGAGTATTTTTACATCTAGCTGCATAAGAATTGTGACTTGTTTGGTGATGTAAATACACTGAGGTCCAGGAAGTAGTGAAGAAAGTGTTTTATCAAAGGTAGTAATAATAAATTATGAAAAATGTATTAAGTGCTGCAGACAAAGACTTAGAAGTATTGAAAATAGAATGATTTAGAATGAACCCCTTTTGGGGCATTATATTATCCAACCATCAAGATTAATTCATCCTCGTTTATAGGTCCAGATGATTGTGTACAGCAGGATCATTGTTAATGCATTAAATATGTAGGATTTAATGTGGCCATGATTAAATTAATACCTATATATTCTACTTATATAGTGTTTAAACAGTTGGTGTGTAATTTGTTTAGACTGTAAATCTGACACGTTTGAGTTGAACTCGAATCATAAATATCAAATAAAAGTACTAAGCTACTTTCTATTACTGATACTATAAATTCAGGGCGGAACTATAGTTTCACGCCTCAGTTCCGGGTAGAATTTATTTTTTTGTAACACATCGTCAATGGCTGCTGTTAGACCACAATGTACGTGAAGTTGTCAATTTATTACTCGCTATGTTGTGTTTAAACAACTGTTCAGGTAAGTCGTGAACATTTAGTTTATTAGTATTTCTTCGAAACTCCTAACTTTACAAAGTGTTAATTTATTTAACTTGAACAAGATTAGCTTCTGTCGTATAAACGTTATTCGGGCTAACGTTAGCTAACTGGGTTTGTTTCAGTTAAGGTTTAACTAATAACATTAGCTGAATTACAAGTGCCTGATTATTTGAATTAATAACTCATTAAATAGTGTCAACTCTGAACAAATTAACATAATAAATCTAACTATAAAATGAACTAAGACTAGTTTTACGAGAAAGAAACAGCACCCCCCTCCCTCTATTAGAAATTAAAAGACTAGTGTAGACAACAGTGCAAACTAAAACTCAGTTATTTGTCACTAATTAAATCAACATATATTGAGTTGGTCGTTCATCAGTTACCCCAAGCTAAGGCTAGAGCACTGTATTACAATATTCCTGTAATAAATCCTCCCACAGTGAAAGTACAAATTGTCAGATTTAGTTGAAATCAGGTGATAATTTAATTGTGCAGCCTGATTTTACTGGTGTTGTTGAAATTTATTGTGTTATACTTTTCTGTGTTTGCATTTTTTTGTCCAGCTCAAGGATATTATGGAAATCGGGCAAAATAACAGAAACAGGTCTCTTTTTAAAGCAGCACCGTTCAATAGCAGAATCAAATGCTACCAAAATAAAATAAAATAGGTGTATTTGTAAATGTATATATACTATTATGTATCAGTCAGTGTGAAGGAGAGACCCATATATTTCCTATGGATGGTTGTGGTGGACAGGGGTCAGCACGGGAATAACGTAATGTTGGACATGGCACACGTGGGGGAGGGGGTGAATGCAGACAACTATCAAATACAATAATAAAACACCAGGTGAGTTGCTTAAGAGAAGTCTAGCAGAAGAGATCTGTTGTTGGGTTCTTGGATATTTCTGATTTAAACGTTAATGAAAATGTTATTCGTCTTCCTGCAGATGTGATGTGATGTGATGTCAGATAAGCGTCAGCGTGCCAGAGTCCAGGGCTCCTGGGCCAAACAACTGCCAAAACCCTCAGGACCAACAGGTGAGTAAAGGTCTAATGTATAGTATACTGTTGTGTTACTCATAATAGAACTAAATGTTACTGATAGACGTGTATTAGTAGTATGTGATTCTGCCTTGTAAATGATTTAGATCATTATTTCTAAATTCAATAATTTACAGCTCCAGATGCTGCAAATTTAGAATAATGGAACACTTTTTGCTAAATTATATTAACTTGCCTGATATATAGTAAATGTTTCTTGTTTTTTTAAACAGGTGTCGTCACAAAAAACTGCCAACCCAAAAACACGAACCCAAACCCTGGTTCCTGGGGATTTGGATCACAAACGTCAAACGCATTTGAATTTCAACAGCCCAACAAGGTAGACGGTAAACATAAAATAGAATAGTCACTGTTGAATTTTGGGAAACTTTGTTTATTACGTGTTTCTCTTTTCTTCATCACAGCCAGTTAGAGATGTTCCACCAGAGAAGGTGCTAGAGTAAGTAATACATTTCTTACTGGATAGACCTCTTCAGGGTTTAGCTTTGTGTAACATTTATTCATAATCAAGTTTCTCTTATCACATGTTTATTTCGTTTTTTACTATGCACAAGTAGACTAACATTCAGTATTGTGCTCTGGACAGACAAGCAGGTGATTATGAGATCAGCCATGGACCCTCTGGAGTGTCCAGGTGAGTCTAGTCTACAGCTGCCTCAGAAGGATGTAGATTTTGAAAAAAAAACAGTGGGGAAAAAAAAGTGTACAGTCGTGGCCAAACATTTTGGAAGTGACACAAATTTTGTGTTTTATAAGCTTTACTTAAATTTTTTCCATATTTTTTTCCATATTTCTGAGAAATATTAATTATTTTATACGTTTCAAAGACTTTTTATTGTTAAATAAAATAATTACAGTGTTGACTTCTCTTCTTCATGACTGCTGCTCTGTATCCATGCTGAATATCAGCCTCTGGGCCAAGTACTGACTGGCTCATTCTTGCTTTATTAGTGCTCGAAGTTGATCACAATCTGTAGACTTCAGCTTGAAATTGACAGTGGCAAAGTTAGTAGGACAATCATCTGCAAACCCCAGGGTTGATGATTTGCCACCCGGTTCCCCATCTGATTTCTGGCCACTTGTCAATTGTGGACATAAAATATCTATTATTATTATTATTATTATTATTATTATTATTATTATTATTATTATTATTATTATTATTATTATTATTATTATTTAAACTTCATGACTTTGATAAGTGCACAGCTTCTGACAAATCTGTGATAGAGTTTCAATCCACTAGATGGCGGTAATCCCACAAGCTATATTTTAAATACCTCACAGTTAATATCTTGTCATCTACATAATTTATATTATTAAAAAGATTCTGAATGTAGAAATGTGTTAAACATCCTTTTACTTTTTACTTTCTAGGTATTTAGATCATACCTTTATCAAGGCTTAAAGATCAAGAACTAGAGTTTAAAATTAAAAATATATATACATACTTTATATATTTTTATTTTATTGTGAATGCCTACAACACAGATGGCAATGAGAGAATTTCTTTGGATATTTGTATACATCGGTACCACCAAATCAGTTAGCTTTGTGTCACTATGCATTACATCAGCAACAGGCTCATGTGGTTTGCACATAGAATAGGACAATAGATACCACAAAATTGCAGGTGAACTAAGACCAGTCATCATACAAGCCCCATTAAATACAATATGAATGGACCAACCTTAGGTCATGTTCAACATTTTAGCACCAAGGCACACTGACATCAGCAATCTGCTAAATCCTGGTATATTTTAGTTTTGGTTTGTTATTTTGGGATAAACGACCAATATCTATGCTGTTGTTATTCTGAAAGATGATGTTGAATTTAAGAATAACTGGTTATTTTTTGTTTTCTGTCCAGGCTGCGGTTGATGCCTGGATTTCTACCCCCAGAAGAGGCTGACTGGACATTCAGTAAACTGCTAGCAGAGCTTCCCTGGTCCCAAAAGACCAACTACAGACAGGGTGGGTACCAGAAGCTTAGGAATAAGCAGTACTAATAGGGTGAAATGTGGGCCCTAAGCTGGTGGGTAAACAAGGTTTCCCCACTGCAGCTGTTTTATTGTGTGAAACTTTTTATTTTTATTTTCTTGCTCTAATAAACCTCTCAATTAATGCTTTAATTGCACTGTAGACACCTCATATCATTCAGACTCATTTGAGCGAGGCTCACCCTTCTAACTACAGAAAATTTCATAATAATGACCTATACCTGCAGGGCTGTGCAGAGCGTGGCAGACAGTAGAAAAGTAAAGTGCAGCACAGAGAGGGAAGCCTGCCAAAAAATACACTTGACTGGTGATTGTTTACTGTCCATGATAAAACAACTTGGTGTTCTATATCTTGACAAGAAAAGCAAAATGTTCAAGTACTACTTTCTTGTACCCAGACAGACTGTATACAGCAACCATGTAGCCAGACCTGAATTCATCCTTTCTCTCAGCTGGCTTTTGTCCATGTTGTGTGTTATCCTGCAATAGCTCCATAATACAGAAACAGCATGATGAAGACAAGTGACTAAGATGATTTATAAACACTGATCAAAGAGGAAGATTACATAATCCTCAATCCATCACATCTGAGACTTTGTTAGTAAAGTCCATTTGGGTTTGGTGGTGTAGTGGTGGAAAACTGGTGTTAACAACTGCCACTGCCACTCACTCTATCTTGTTTGAAAACTCTCTCCAATACACAGGCTCAGTTTTTTCCCACCATTGCTCTGAGCTGCACATTGCGAATGGGTTCATGTTTTGTAAACCTTTTCCTCTGTGATAACAACTTTTCATTGAGAGACAAAGCTTTTCAGAGTTGATAAATGACAACACATATTTCCTAATATTGGCACCATAAAAAGTGGTGGTTGGCTGAATGGTTTTGGTTTCACCATGTTCTTGTACCAGAGGAAAAATACATTAATGGCAGATAATTGGTTTGTGGAGGAGATGTGGTTGTTTCCAGGGAAAGAGAAATCCACCAAGGGAGAAAAAGACCGAGTGAAATTAGATTTAGATGTTTACCTTACCTTACCATCTGCTAGAATTAGACTGTAGTACCAAAGCAGATGATCTTTTAAGTGTGTGTTAACACTGAAAACAAATATATTGAGAACAAAAAAAGGGTTGCTATGAAAACAGACTGCATACATCCTCTTTTGAAGCGGAAATTCCAGAGACTATAGAGGTGGATCTGTGAGATTTAACTTTATCATGAGAAGCAGGGGTTGAGCATTGGATAAATAATTATTTATCATTTTAAAAGAGTGCAACTTGGTCTTTTTAAATTACGATTTGTTCTAGGTGAAGCATATGAGGAGCCCAGGCTGACCTGCTGGTATGGAGAGTTACCTTACACGTACTCTCGCTCCACCATGGCTGCCAACACAGAAGTAAGATATTGTCACTTTCTTAATGCTTCACTACTCAAAGTAGAAGGTGGACCAGTCTAAACACCCACATTTGAAAATATTCAGACCCCTTCACTTTCTCCACATTTTTAACATTATATTTATGATGAATTATAAAAGAATCTAATGCTATATTAGTCTGTGCAATCTGTAGACGCTGTTACCAGCTGGCACCATCAAACCCCTCCAGATGATGCAGCTGCTTGTCTCATTTTTAAACAGTCAGAAATGACACACGTTAGATCTCTGCACTGGCTTCCTTTAGCTGCTGCATCAGGTTTAAAGCCCTGTCCATTCCCTACAAAGTGGTCAACAGCACCTGCGTACCCGAACTTCCTCCTCCTGGTCTACAATCTCTCTTGCTCACAGCACTCTGCAAGTGAACAAAAGATCCGAGGCAGAACTTTTCAGCTCTGTGGTCCCACGATGGTGAAACAACCTACCCTAATCTGCACGTTTTTTGATGTTTTCAAGTTCTATCACAATATATGGGAAAACATCAGGTCTGTTTTGTTATGAGGTTTAAATCTAGGCTTTAGACACTCAGAGACTTGGCCTGAAGCCACTCCAGCCTTGTCTTGGCTGTATGTTTGAATTGTGGTCATAGTGCAAAGTTTCTTCAAGAGCTTCTCTGAATTTCCAGTCTTTTAATTCTGACCACTCTCCCTGTCCCTGCAACTGTGAAGTCCCCCTGATAGTATGATGCTGCCACGCTTCACAGTAAGGGTGGCATCAGCTAGATGAGGAGCAGTACTGTTGTTTGCCACACATGGGGCTTGGAGTGTTGATCCAGAGAGTTAAACTGTGTCTCATGCTCCCAGAGTCCTTTAGAGTCCTTTAAATGCAGTTTGGCAAACTCTAAATGGGTTGTTGCTTCCGTCTAACTACAAAGGCCTGATTAATGGAGTATTAATGAGAGGCTCTTTCTGCCAGGCTCTCTTGTCTCTGCAGAGGATTCTGTTAGAGTTGTCCTGATATGCAGTGTGAATCGTTGAACCTTATATGCACAGGTTCCAAATGATGTCCTGTCAGTTCATTTTGTTAAATTATAGACATATCACCAGAAAAACTAAAGCAAACATGATGCACCTGACCTTAAAAATACGTTTTCACTTTGTCATTATGATTCACAATGTGTATATTGATGCATGAAAGTGAAGGGGTCTGAATATTTTCCTACATTACGGTATAGTTTTTTTGCCATTTCCTATTATACCTTTGTATACAAACTCTTTATTTATTTTATTTTATTTTATTTTTGCTCATAGTGGCATCCGTTGCTGTTAACCCTTCGTGGGGCAGTGGAGCAGGTGAGCGGATCCAGCTTTAACTCCCTGCTATGTAACTTGTATCGCGATGGCCATGACAGCATTGGCTGGCACAGTGATGATGAGGCCTCTTTGGGTGAAAAGCCCACTATCGCCTCCCTCAGTTTGGGCGACACCAGAGTGTTCAGCCTTCGCAAGCAGCCTCCAATGGTGAGATAATTGAATTTGGTTTATACTGTCTCTGGACACACTCATTTTCTCGTGCTGTTTTCATAGTTTATAGTTGCTGGACCTTTTCCTGTTTTTTTAATTTAGTTGTGTCATTATTTCTTTACTCATTTCGGCCTTAAATCAAGCTCCTAGTATTCATTAAAATGGTCTCATAAAGTGTTTGTTTTAGCCCTTTAAAACCTGCACACACTCTGTCTGACCTTTTGCAGTCACACTTTACTTTGGTAGAGAGATTTGGCTCCTAGCCAAGGAGGCTAGGTCCTGCTTCTACTGCACTGTACTTAATAAAGCAGAACTGCTGTGCAAATCTTAATGAAAAATCATAAAACAAGGATATCCAGTTTAGTAGAGTGCAGAACGGCAGCCACAGGGGTTGCTTAAGTCACTGCTTGTGTTTAGACTTAGTATTTAGAGTCCTGTGTTTAAAAATACACCTGTTATTTCAAGTGTTTAAGTAAGTGCTTGTTAGGAGGAAAGCTTTATTACTCATGATTTAGACAATCTATACAGACATTTTGTTGTGATTTGCAGATAACAGAATGTGCCTTCAACACGTTACGTGATGCTACACTGTGCCAGGTGTGTGAGTCATTAGATACATGATGGTGTTTATTTCTTAGGAGGAGAATGGCGACTACACCCACGTGGAGCGGATTCGAGTTCCTCTGAGTCACGGGACACTATTGTTGATGGAAGGAGCCACACAGGACGATTGGCAGGTAGGCTCGACCAATAAAAAGCAAGTGCAGGGAAAATGTCGTCATGAAAACATCCGCTGCTGGACGCGAACGGATCACAAACAGGCTAAAACTGAAGACAGCTTTAAAAGTGCTACACTTAACAACTGATTAAATACCACCGTGTCTCTTTTTCATTGTTTTTATTATGTATACCATTAATACTTGCGTAAATATCTTAAGACGTGTGTGTGTGCATTTATGAGTGTGTGTCGGCCTGTAAACATGCTCATGTGTGTTCAATTACCCATTCGCAGACAGATAGACCTGTGTTTAATACAGAGTAGCTGAGCTTCAACATAATGAGAGTCATAATAAGAGATATGTTTTACAATTAGAGACAGTGACCAGGTTTATATGACCACATGACAGAGCTGGGGAAGTCTTTCTGTGTGTGTGAGTGTGTGACTAGTTCCTGTTGAAAAAAACTGGGTCACAGTGAGAAAATACTATTAGTTTGAATCAGCAGAAGAAGACGGAAACACAGCAGGGACTTAAATTTAAGTTAAACAGAAAAACAAAAAACAAAGCTCAAAATGTTTATACATGTTCATTTAGTGACGTGAGCTCTTAAGGGTGATTACTGGGGCTGTAGAACATCTTTTACAGAGAAAGCAAAACAATCACATTCTGCACATAATGCAACAGCTTAGGTGGGGGGCTAAAGAGGGGGCAGTGAAAGAAGTTTGAGCTTCCACAGAAAAGGGAGAAGGTCACATGTGTTTTATGGCAACACCTCCCTGAGTATCTTAACAAAAGTTTCATCTCTCCTTTAAAGATCCTGCCAGAGAATAAAGATCACACCACCATTAATTCTCTCTCTGTCACTGCAGCCAAAGTCTACCTAACAAAACCCCCTGGCTCAGGCTGAGACTTTTGGAAGTGAGCACTAAATATTTAACTAAACCTGTCAATCCTAAGAGAGTGCTTCATTTGTTTGACAAAGGACAGAGGATTATTTCTGTTCAACCTGTTCTGGACTCTTTCTTTTTACACTGTTGTGACTAAGCAAACTTTTCACCTCCTTTTGAAATGTAGGCGAAGGAGCATGTGTGTGTGTGTTATTGAGGGCACAAGATGCACAAATGGAAAACAAGGCAAAAATGTTGTTTGTAATATTCTAAAAAACATGTTAGCACCAAAGGGAATACGTCTGACATTTACCCTAAATGTAAATAGTAAGAAACGTTAAGCAGTAAATGAAGTACAGAGTTCAGCTGCACAACAACACTGTGTTTAGGAAACTCCTGACAATATTAACCTTCTTTCCTTGTATACTTACCATTACACGTCTGCAAGAGCAGAGGGATCACTGGTTAAAAGTAGCTTTAGTCACGTTCAGTACTATTTTGTGATACTTCTGTGACATAATATAAAATAATATAAATACTTGTGATACTTTTAGACAACATTTAGAAGTGTTTAATTTTATTTAAGTTGAAGTTTTTAATGCTTTTAAAACTCACAAAAAAGAAAAAAATCTGTCTCTCTGCCCCACCAGCATCAAGTGGCCAAAGAGTACCACGACCGAGGTCCACGCATCAACCTGACCTTCAGAACCACCTACCCAGAGCCCGAGGGCCACAGGCCGGGGACCAAGCTTCGCTTCACCACCAAACAAAAGTAAACTCCTCTCAGAGTCAGGTACTTAAGGCTCAGGAAACCTGGGTCCAGGGGTTCAACATTTCAAACACTGATCCCTACAATGTTTGATCATGTGTTTGGAGTGTACACAAGACATGCTGATAAATAATGGAGAGATTTTGTCAAACAAGGCTAGGTAGACTGATTAACCTTGTCTTTTTCAATAAGCTTGCAAGAGGTTTCACCTTTTTGAAATAAATCTTCACAGTGATGCAGAACAAAGTATGAAAAACGTCTTCCTCCACCTTAACCGGGGAGATTCACTGTTACATAAGTAAACAATAACACCACAGTTATGATTAGCAGACATCACTGTGTTCAGGGATGCTCGCTAAGCAGAACAATGGTTGATAACGAGGGCTGGAAAACTTCATTTCTGAATGTTATTTTGATTTTATTTATTCAGCACAGACAGTTGTTTAATTTCAGACAATAGATTGACAGCTGGAAAGCTCCAAGGTGGTGGCGTTATAGAGACATTATGTGACTCTCATACTGTATTGTTTGTTAGCTTTTTCTTTGCCTGACTTTCATTTTGACCGAAAATACAGTGTTGAACAGTATTTGTGATGCAATGCCCAAAAATCAAAATTACTTCCTGCCTGTTTCATGTTTGTCATCAGTAGCTTTTTCTAGCATGTATATCGTTGCTCTAAAAAGAGAAGGAGCAAGCGATGTGACCATTAAGTCCAATTAAAGCTCAATAAAAATGATGAATTATATAAAAATATACATAAATTATTATTTAAATTAAAATTGCTTATGTGTTTTAAGTTAGCAAATACCTAGTTTGTTTTGTTAACATAACAGGTCAACATGGCTGCAATTTAAAAATAAGGTCTGAGTGAGGAGCATAAAGGAGTTTGTTCTATAAACTGAAATAAAGTTTAAAATGTTTAAAAATGAAGACGTAACAGTTAAACAATACACAGTTACTGCTGATACTTTTAGTGGCTATTAGACAAGTCATCAACCTGAGGAGTCTGTTCCTTGTTCATTTTGTTCAGACAGTTTAACGGCCCACATGATGAGATATTACATTTGCTTTATAACAATAAAGAGATGGAGAGGCGGGTCTTGATTGCTATTTTTCCTGAAATAAAACAATAAAATGTGAAATGTTCTTCGCTGGAATATTGTGTCCTATGTTCCAAAAAACACTTTGATACATAAAGTGGAATTTAAAACATTAGTTTTTAGCAACACAAGCATTAAGGTATTAAAATTTGATATTAAAATTTGACAGTTTGCTTCAGGTGACATGAGACCAGAAACATCATGTATTCACTGTTGTAATTGCACCAAGAGACAATGATGTTAAAATCTTGATAATTTCATACTGTGGTTGAATAACAATCATGTACTGTGCTCTTCAAATAAATAGAGAAGGATGTAAAATCTAAAAAGTGCTGTCTCCCAACTTTCAAGAGGCCATATTATGCATAATTTTGGGATTAAATCTTATTTTCGTGGCTCTGCTGAAAAAGTTTGAAACATGCTTATTTGTCTTATAATGTGCCTTTATGCAGCATCTCTTCTACTGCTGAAACACACCACCCTACATAGTGCAGTACTTCAGTACTCGCACAACAGTGTAATGAAATAGTTTTTGTAAATGATCCTCAGTGTTAGAACAATGAAGACTTTCTCTCTCTTTCAATAAAACATATTAAAGACTAGACTGAAGGCAGTAACATACAAATTGAGCAACACATGAAGATGGCTGCAGTACAGGCCTGACACAATAGTGCCTGCTGATAAATGGCCGCAGACTTTTGTCATTTATTGCAAATGGTTTTAAAACATGGCAACTTTAATTAGTTTAATTCGTTTTTTACCACTAAATATGGGTACAGTGTTTAATAATTGCTTCTACTGCAAATTATTTGTCTGATGTGGAAGTAAACATCCTTAAACTGAAGCTGAGAACATTTTCCCTATTATGCTCATAGTCATTGCTTAATTTCTAAATCTAATGAGTATAGAGCTGACACAATCCAAACTGCCACTATCCAACGAATCTTCATATAATCTAGAAAGTCTGACATACTCTCAAACCTTTAAAGTTTTAAAACTGATTTATATACTCAAAATGAGTGTAGGTATATTTAAAGTATGTGAATTTCATGGTTTCCTGCATTGATTTGTCATAAAGCGCAATCTGATCTTCATCTAAGTCAAGAGTATTAACAAATATAATGTGCCTTAAGTAATAACGCACAAGAAATTCTGATCTTTCATGTCTATTGAGAACAACCATAAAAACTGAATGAATAATGACCTAGACTTAGCATAAGTTAAGAAAATGTGTTTGTAGGTGTGGACTAGAGCTACTTTGACAAAACCACTCTAACCTTTAGAGTTTGCGCCACATAAGAAGAATACGCTTATGTGAGCCATGCCTCACCAAAAGGAGCTTTCAGAGGATCTATCAAGAATTGTTGATTTACATAAAGCTGGAAAGGGTTACAAAGTGATGTCAAA
This sequence comes from Anabas testudineus, assembly GCF_900324465.2. NCBI lineage: Eukaryota > Metazoa > Chordata > Actinopteri > Anabantiformes > Anabantidae > Anabas > Anabas testudineus. Next base: position 20,268,625 of record NC_046615.1, on the reverse strand, counting down.
GACTTTAGAAATTCACCAGTCTACAGTTAGACAATCTACAAATGGGACTGTGGCTACTCTACCTAGCAGGTATCATTGGAACTGGCTAACATCTGTGTTCATGAGTCAACAGTAGGTAAAACATTGATCACAGTTTATTAAAAACGAAAATGCTCCATGCCTGAAGTCTGCCAAAGAGCACATTGACTCTCCACAGCAGTATTAGCAAAATGTTTTGTGGACTGATGAAACTGAAAAAGATTGAACTATTTAGAAAGAATCCAGAGCACTACATTTGACGTAAAAAGGGCACAGCATTTCATCATGTTAACATCATCCTAACTGTAACTGTATGGTGGAGGAAACATCATGATTTGGGCCTGCTTTGCTGCATCAGAGAGCATCACACCAGACACCCTTCTTTTTACACCAGTTTAGTTGTCTGGGTAATTCATAGTTTTGTCCACAGAGGTGGAGGCTCATAGATTCAGCCAAGTGTTGAGACACTGAACCCACTCCTCAGAGTGCTTCCTGGTGATATATATTTATATTTTTAGACACAAGGTCATTGGCCACGTAACGTCAACTTGCCGGTGCAAGTCCAGTCATACCAGTAACCCTCTATATAGTTTATTAATAGTTGTTTGTGTTGTATGGATTGGTCGAAACTGAGGATTCACTGTAGCTAAATGATCCCTTGGTATATCTATAGATAGGTCTGACTTAACTGTTCTACCAACCACTGGGAAAGAGGAAGGTTATTTTATGATAATATGATGATAATACTGATAATACTTTCCTTTGGAGAGAAGAACTGACTGGAATAAATTGTTCTGCGGTTACAATAAGGGCTGTGTATGGGAGCTCTAACAACCCAGACTGGTGAAGAAAGGTCAACAAGAATTAAGAAAAGCAGATAAATTCAAATAATGGATCAAAGATAATTCCAAAAGAATATAATCAGCTTGCCACACAGAATAAAGTCACTCCATACTAGTAGATCTGATGAAGCTTCTTAAGGTCTGTTAATATTTTCAGCCTGCCCTTACATGGAATAGACTGTTGCCCCACTTCTGTTCTTACCCAGATCTGGGATATGCATATGCTTTCATGTTTCACACACACCCCCTCTAAAACATGATGACGACCTCTTGAGAGTGAAAAAACGATCCCTCCTTGTGTATATTTGACAGAGCAAAGACAGTTTTTATCTGAGACATGGTCAGATGTGGAGCATAAGACTGATCTTAGTCATAGTAAGTCCCAATGTTATCAGAAAAGGCAAAGGATGGTCACAGTACTTATGGGTATTTGAATCAGGGACATTAGTAAATAGGCACTACAGTAAACCAACACTTGACATGTACTTTTGGTCTAAACAGCACAGCAGTAGTTGATTTTCTTCTGGTAAAAGGCAATTTCAGTTTCAAACCAAGCAACACTGTAGATTGGATCACAATAAGTTGAGTAATATATTAAAGTGAGAACACATAAATTCTAATTTGCTAAATTTATAAAGATGGGGTTTAATGGCTTTATTAAACGGTCCTTGGCACTGACAAGGCATGTAAACGTACTGCAGCCTTTGTTTAGCCTAGTTTTCCATGTTCACTGACGAAAGAGAGGCTGGAGGGAAGTGAGAGAGTTAATGAGAAAGACCTACAGCGAGTGCAGCACATTGTGAAATAGTCTTTTGTTGGTGCAGTGCAGGTAAGACATGCACCTTGCTGTGTAATGTTGGGCCTCCAGAGGCACAGACTGGCACAATTTGTACTGAATGAGAACAGGTCCAGGCTGTACATTAGATTTGGTTTTGTGACAGCCTTATATTCAACAGGCAACAGGATCAGTGTTTGTGTTTTGGAAAGGCCTTCTTGCAATTCTTGGACCTGTTATGAGTGACGTGACCTGCTTGGTGTTGACTTTGAACACATTTTGTTGATAATACTTTTACTCTTTACTTGTACTTTAACTCAGATAAAACATGAGAAGTTTACTTGTATAAAGTAGTTATGTTTACATTGTGATATTTCTACTTTTACTTCAAGTGAACTGAGCACCTTCCTGAAAATGCTCTATTAATGAGGTTTATAAAGTATCTGTCCAACTTAATTCCCACTGCATGTTCGGAAATAGACCTTGTCTTCCTGTATCTGCTGCACTTTCCCAGCTCTGTCTTGTTATTGTTGACATTTTCCAGTCTGTCTGGAAAGGAACTTGTGACATGATAGCTACCAAGCAAGCTAAAGATAATTCCTGTGTTAGCCACTGTTTGCTTGTTCCAGATTTCAACACCTGTTTTGCGGAGCTGGAAACGTTCGGGCTTACAGAAACTGCACTAGAGCTGTGGTTGTTGCTAACACCTTTGAGCTCTCTTTTTAGCTACTGGAGCCACTGAATGGATCACATCCAATTATGCCTCAGTGCAGTGTCCCTGCAGTCATCTCAGATTAGCAGACTGAGCTCTGGATAGCTTGCATGGCAGAAAGTTTTGATCCACATGGATATTGTAATGAATCCAGCAGGGGATATAAACCGTAACCATATTAACTACAACCTCTACGGTGTTACATAATGTTAGAATTAAGTAACAAACAAACTTCAACGACAGCTGTTGAACCTATTTCAGGCTTGTATAGTCTGACAGAGCAGCTTTAGTAGGTTTGGGTTATAAACACGAATAGTAAAATTAATGCTGTTGCCATTCAGTGTGCATTTCTCAATCCATCTGGGCCATCTTGGGTCCTGCTATTGTGCCAAATATCACAAAGATCATTCATTTTATTTTTTTATTATACCTACTTACAGCGGAAGGAGGTCAAATCAATGTGAACAATGTCAATAGCTTAACGTGATGCTACATGTCAACACACAAAAAGAAAATTCCAACTACAGTCCATTAAAGTACCGGTACTGTGAGTGCCAGTCTTAACCATCTGTAATAACTATATTATGCAAAAGCCTGAGTTGTTTAAATGCAGTAATCAATTCTGATTATGTAGAGCAAGGTGCACAAAGGTGTTGTATAGATTGTAAAACTCTTTCAGGAAAATTTGGAATTGTGTCTGTGTGTATGTCTCCACATGTACACATCCAACTGTCCTGTATATTTTATGTATACATGTGTATGTTGTCTTACATCTGTAGGTGTATGTGTCAGTTCTATCCAGCTGTCAGTGCAGTCTGAAGTCATGCTGGGATTTGCTGGGAAGCTGCTCTGGGAACAAGCTGACCGATTCACTTCCCCCTCCCAGACCCGCTGTTCCTCAGCGTCATTGCTTTTTCCTTAATTGTGCCTCCTCCTTTTCTGTTTCTCCCCGGTCACCTATTAGCCTCTTCATCTTTCACCTCTCCATCTCTGTGTTCTGTCACCTTTTGTACTCCCTTTGTCCAGCTTGGTCAGGTTGGCTTGTTGTTCAGATCATATTGCAGCTGCCACTCTCTAGTCAACCTCAGAAACGTATTGAGATGATAAACAGGCTTGTGTCTCTCTGTGTAAATGTATTAACTTGAGGTTGTCTGTTAAACTTGTTGCCTTTTGAAATATCACAGTCTTCCCATGATACTTGGTTTGTTCGGTTTTACAGGCATCCATTATAGGAGGATAAGTACATTTTTCTTATTTTTCCATTACAAATCACTCTCTTTTTTGTATTGAAGTAAACACTTTAATGGATTGTTGGCAAAAAAAATATATAATTTCTTATGTAACCTACTGTGTTACATAACATTATCTTGTTTTTTAGATGTGCTTTTTAACACTTTAAGTTGCGAAGGTAGTGACATTTGTATTCGGATAATTTTTTTCAGGCATTTTTCATACTGTTTAAGAGCACAAATGCATTTCTGTGCACGTAAGAGACGTGCAGTTTTAGGAGACGTGCAGTTTTAAGAGACGTGCAGTTTTATGTCATTAGTGTGTAAACATTAGAACGAGAAAAGGACAGAATAGCGATAGATACAATTTATCAAAGCTAAAGCTAGAAACAGCAGAATAATCTTTAAAAATAACAACCCTTTCCTAAAAACTGTAGCATTTCATGCGTCAGTCTTTCATGGTATCGTCAAGGGTTTGTACCAGTTTTTGAATCATGGAAAACGTGACCTCAGCTGGTCGTAATGCGTCTCTTACACTGTCTTCGATACCCGCCCCCTGTTCTGTGAAGTCACGTCTTTCCTGTGTGAGTCTAGGCAGCTGGCACGGTGCTTATGTTAACAGACGTGTCACTAGTGGCTTCTTAGGAACATATCAACTGATTGTAACAGATTACAAGTGTGATTCAAGTGCAATACTTTTAAATTGTGCCAATATTGCTGTATATATTTCAACAGACAGTCCTGTGACCAGAAGATCACAGATCATCCACTGATAACAGTTTCTCATAAATGAATCATAGGCAGTAATCTGTTTATGACATTTACTAACCATTTAAAACTTTCGGGTCTCAGGCAGTTGTGCATAGACCAGGACAAGAAGTCAAAAGGCCAATCCAGAAGCAGAGCTGCAGGAATCAAACCCCAGCTTTTTACTATATTGTGAAATCATTATTTTATGTCTGGAAGGTTTAGAATACAAATTATTTTGTAGTGCCTGTGACTGTAAATGTAAACACACACAATGTTCATGGGTGGGAATACTTCTCAGTCTCCGATTCTTAGTCTAAAAATAACCGCGTTGTCCCCATGGTGTCCAAGTTTCTCAGTTCCAAGAGAGAGAGGGAAGGGGAACCATGCTAATCCCCAGGGAATGACATGTTTATTGATTTATATCAGCACTGCCTGCTTTTCGTCTTTTATATTTTCAAACAGAACTGAAGCTCTTTTTCAAAACGAAACCACAGTGCGAGGGATTCATTTGTATGTTAACAGCTGTGTAAATGTAAACTGCTGTATTTAATGAAAACATGTTCTATATAAGTTAGCAAGGTAAATGCTATGTTACAGAAGGAACATTTGTTTCTGCACGCAGTAGGAAGCCGGAGTATGTCATTAGCCTAGCTTAGCATAAAGAGTGGAGGCATTCACACGACTTTGGCATGTTGTTTACAGCATGTGATATATGTATATATGATATTGTACATTAAATATGTCCTTAGGGGGGGAAGGGACTGAGGGAGACACCAGAGCTGGTGTGTGACTTGCCAGATCTGGTTCCACTCCTCTCTGTAGTCGTCTGACATTTAGGTTGCTGTGGTAGTAGGGGTGTCCCATCGTGCTGTGTGCAGGGTGATTTACCGATTCAGGAATGAGGTCTGTGGTGTGTTCCTCACCTTTTGACTCAAGGGACCTGGGTAATGGGTTTTCCTGACTTCTCCCTCTTTCTCTCGCTTTCCTTTCTCACACAAGGTGCAAGTAATTGTCCTGTACATGCAAAGCTTTCTATTATATATAGACAAATATATTGGATGGATTGGATTAAAAAGGAGATATATAATAATAAATATTATTACTATAAATCTTTTCTTTTGTCATATTCTCGAAAGTGCAATGCAGGCTCATGTAAGTTTTTATGTGTGTAAATAGAGGAGTGTGTTGTTTCTTACTCTGTATGCATTTGTCTGCCCTAATTAGAAGTTTGCATTTAAAGGGAACACAGCTGATTGAATGAAGGGCACACGGCTGATTTTGATTGCACAAGTACAGATAATTGTTGTATTGCTAAAGGCCACCACAGTGTCGGCTGGTGGAGGTATTTTTGCAGAGAGGATCATGCTGGGTGTTGGTGCTGGGGTTCTTGGTTGCTTTGTCTGCATTGTAAACCTCATCATAAAGAACAGCTGAGTGTATGTGTGTTTCCATGACCACATCCACCTAATACTGCACCCAGATCCACAGAACTGTACTCAATGACATAAAATACAATTATAAATAAATCCAGGACACACAGAAGATCCAAAACCTTTAATTGTTTGGTTCTGCCTGCAGCACTTTCTGCCACATTTTTCTTATAGTGTAAATATGAATCTGTGCATCCAAAAACAAAGGTCACACACTCTAATATTTCATTGGACCACCTTTAGCTTTGATTACAGCACACATAAGCTTCTGCCCGGTCACAACATTTATTCCTTCTTCCTTCTTCTCCAGTCTTCTCCAGCACATCCTAAAGATTCTCAGTGGGGTTAAGGTCTGGAGTCTGTTGTGGCCAATCAATCTGTGAAAATGTTGTGTCCTGCTCCCTGAACCACTCTTTTACAATTTGAGCCTGATTTATCCTGACATTGTCATCTTGGAAAATGCCCATTTCATCAAGGAAGGAAAACTTTAAAATTTATGCCCACCTGTAGTGTAAATTGATGGAGTAATCTTCTTAGATGTTTTCTTTGCTTGATTCATGCCAATAATTCGATCCTCGTGCTGGACAATTAGGACAACTGGTTTATCTGAGTGATAATATTGACTTATGTAATAACAGTGTCTTGAAAACATAACACTGACCTACTGTGTCAGAGGTAAAACAGCAGGAGAGCTGCACATTTGTGTAAAAATTCTTTATGTGTTCATAACTGCAAGATACATCTGTAATGTCACTTAAAGTAAATGTTTTATTAGTTTAAAATATGAACTTTAAAGACAAAAAACATGGATTACATGTAAATTTGAGGCCTGAATTATTTGTTATATATTGTAAATGATAAATCCTTATTTAAATTAATGTTATTAATATTTTATGTCACACTATAATTTTTTATGGAAGGTTACTGGGGTTGTAAAAACATGCACAGACATAAGAGTGACATATATTTATTTATTTATGGTCTTTCTTACACCAAGAAATTGGTGATAATATACATTTAATCATCTCCTAAAAGCAAGACTTTAAATTGGTAAAATTTGTGGCCCACTGTGGGCCCCAGTGTGGACCCCCCAATTTGAATTTTTCTAGACACTGTCCTGTGTGTGTACGTCTGTCTGGGCGCGGTCGATGTTTGAGATGAAAAAAGGGTGGTGTAGGTGATCAAGGAGAGGATTGGTGGGGATTATTTCTCAGCTGCCTCTGCCCTTGGTCCCAGCTGGAAGTATTCTCCTCAAAATGCCATCAGCTGCTGGATACAGGATACGCAGTCGAGTAAGATGGAGCAAGGCAGCAGACAGAATCACACACAGCGTTTCATTGCCTAAAAGAAGATAAGCTAATATGTATGTAATATATATGAAGTTGTGCTATATTGACTTTAGTTTGCACTGAGGTGTAGAGTAGCTGGATGTGTGAATCCTACTAAATAGACTAGATAAGAAACCAACTCCAGTGGTTCCATAAAAAACAACAAATGGGCAGACAGCACCAGAATCTTCTTATTTTTCTATTAACGTAATTACATATTTATACAAATAAAATGCACAAATAACTTATTGTAGTTGAGTATTTCCAGTTTATGCTACTTTACAGTCTACTTTCCTACTATTATACTATTATTATAGTTCTCAGATTGAAATTTTTTAATTTCAAAGAGTATGAAGTAAAATATACAATATTACATTGACATCAGATGTTGAGTTTGTGACATAATATGAACCCTTTCAGTACATTTTGATGCTATAATTGTAATTGTATAATAGAGTACTTTTAATAATATTGTGAATATAATACAAAATCTATGCATTAGTTATTCAAATAAGAAGGGAGAAATGTGGATCTAATAAAGAGACAGAGCATTTAAACAACTAAAAAACAACGAGTGAAGTGCTAAGGGTTGCTGGATCATTGTTTTTGCCAAACTATGTCCTTGTGTACAGCATTTGCAGCCTTGGCAAGATCTTTTAGAAAAACAAGTTGTCCCCAAGGACACAGAAACAGCTTTTGGCCTACAAAGTTTGTGCTCATTAAATTTCTCATTCCGTGCAAGCATGTACTTAAATTTGTGATACAAAATAAAAAAATCAAGTATCCACATATTAGACATGTGGGCAAAGACAACACGGCATCACACGTGCTCAAAAACATACACACAGTTAAAAATGAGTCAAAAATGTCATGTGATGTCACTTGAACCTCAGCTGCTGATTTGATGGTGGGTGACCTTATATCAACTCAAAATAGAGCGGCAGGGTGTGGGGGTGTATTTGCAAGTTCATATCCATGATTTACTATGCCACTGTGTGTGTGTGTGTGTGTGCCTCATCTCAGTATGACATGAAACAGGATAACCTGGTCTTCGTCTAAGCCTCCTGAGGTGTCATGTGTGGAATGGACCGGGGCTTTTTAGGCCATAACGTCACTCATGAAAACTCAGACACTACGACAGAGGAAAGCCCAGGAAATGCAAAAAAACTTGTCACCTCAGTGCAATAGATCGACGTTCATGCCACAGTTGGTGATTTGTCAAGTTAATATTAGAAACGATGGGTGACGCTTGGGTTTACCCCTGAGTTTTGGGTGTTTGTGTACTCGTTGCCTTGCCCACTGCGGCGCTGAATGTAGTAACAGATTCTGACGCAATTTATAGGTATAGGTCACTGACTTATCTATCACTCTGCTTTCATGTATAGTCTGTGCATCAGTGTGCATAACATGAGACAAATATCTTCCTGGGTTTGAAACTGAATCACCAGCTTCACATTTTACATTAAATCTGTTCTCAGAGCTGAACTTTTGCTTTCAGGCCTTCAGTTGTAGGTCAGTGTTATCATTTAGAAACACACAGCTCTTTTTTAGTGCCATGTTGCTTTAGGTATCTGTAAGATGATAACACTACACCTATAGCCTAGAAATAAAATGTAGACTCTTTCTCTGTCTCTTTCGCTGATCTCTGGTTTATATAGGAAACCATATGTTTCAGTCGAGAATTTTGGAAAGTTTGCATTGGCACACAGTCAGCTGCAGTGTGAATGTTACGACCCCACCAATCTACACCAACACCTTCCCTGACATGCCTCCGTCAGCAGTGACACTGATAAATTTAGTCATTACAGTTACAGTTAAGATGACCTGACATGTTGACGGGGGTGGTACTGCTAATGACTGTCTAGTGTTTGTGTCATCCTGTTCTCTCATCTCTGAAATCTGAAAAGTCCGGCTACAAAAAGAATATTTACTTTCAGTATTCAAATGTATTCAGAAACAAATGTTACACAGAATATCATGTGCTATAGTTATATGCTTTATACTCTAAATTATTGATAATTTACTACTAAAAAACTACTTTATTGACATATTTATATTTTTACAGGCTCAGATGCATTCAGATAGCAAAGTCCCTATTTAATTGTGTTTGTTATTATCTGACAGTTTTATAGCCATTCTGATTTTGAACCATAGTTTAATGTCTTTTATTCACCCAGTTTTGGCATCACAATGTGTAGTGGGACAGGAAGGAACTAGTAATGCAATGAACAGCTTAATATAAAAGACAGGAGGTAAACAAGGCACATCAAAGATAAACAAAGATCGGTATTCCATAGCACAATTAAAGGTGATGTTGACAAAGAATTATATTATATTCATCAACTTTGTGATGAATATAATATAATAGTGCCTGAAAGCAGCGATGCATTATCTCCCCTTTTGTATGTGCGTTCCTCAGGGTGCTTTAGTTTCTTCCCACAGTCTAAAGACACCAAACACAGCTGGATTTGTCATGTTATGATACACTGGTGTTTATTATTTCTCTGTGTGCAAATACGCATGTGTGGCTGCATCACTGTACATACACAAGATAAAAGATGAGGTGGCTGCACCAACACGTGATCTGCAATAACTTCCTGTTTATTTGTTCTGTAGTCACATTTACATGATAACATGAACACTAAGCAGAGATGGTTGCCATGTTTTGCATGGTCCATTAAGCCACATATCCCATATTTATGTAATGATTGTCATTTTTTATCCTCCATTTGTTACTTCTACCAGTTTCTTAAAATTGAAGACAAGCTGTTCCTGAATCTGGAGTTAGACATTTTTGGTTTGATCCACTTTTCTCCCTGTTCTAATTCTCTTCTCTGTCTTCTCCTCATCTCTCACCAGCACAATCACTCTGAATGTCTCAAACCATGTTACCACATCTCAATGTGAGACACACACACACACACACACACACACACAACCTAACACACAAACAAATATTATTCTGTCATGTTTATTCTGGGGGGGTGACTCTGACTGGCCATTCTGAAGGCCGGAACCATGACTGGGAGAGAAGGAGGGGAGTGGGAGGGACCTGGCAGACACAGGGAGAGAGAGAGAGAGAGGGTGCAGAGCTACTATAAAAGAGAGTTCTGGAGCTTCAGCAGCAGAGATTCACACAAACAGTGCAAGAAACTGTCACAGGGGAAAGAGACCTCAGAATTGAAACAGCACTCACTTCAAGAAGTAAATAGGACAGGCTAACTATAGCAACTTAAAAGCAGATATCTCCTTAAACGTGATCATCTTTAGCGAGCTGGACGTGGAAGTTTGAGGAGTGTTTGGCTTGACTTTGGATGGACTCTTATTTTGTTGCTCTGACACAGAGCATTTTCTTAAATTAGGAAGAAAGTGCACCAGGAAGAGCAAGGAAAGGCAAGTGGACACTCCAACAAGTCACTCAAACTGTTTTGGCACCTAGTGTTACCCTTTGATTCAAATTATATTTAGTTTCATACAAATTTGGACTCCTGTTCTATGGCTGCTGTTCGTCAGATGGTTATGGAGGCCTCTGGGTTCCATGTCCTGCCGGCCCACCTTATGGCCTCGGCAATGGAGGAGTTCCCCCAGCAGCTGCCTGTCCCCAAGGGCCCAGCAAGAGGCAAGAGTCGCTCCCGTCGACCTCGTGAGGCTCGCTTCAAAACACAGCCTGTCACCTTTGCTGAGATAGCAGAAGTAGAAGAAGAAGGTTCCTCACCCCTGGAGGAGGAGAGGGCACGTCGCTCCTTCCTTCAGTCCCTGGAGAACTTGCGGCGGAGCACGCAGGCCCTCCACTGTTCACCAGCTGCCCAGCACAGCTGCACCCCCACACCCACACAAGCCAGCCTGGACTCCAGTGACTCCGACTCCACGCAGTGAGAGCTGGGACTACCGATGTTCGATGCTTCACCTTGACGCCGCTTCAAACGGAGGCCAAAAACCTGAACCAAACTGGCCTGTCTGCCAGCCTGCCTATGTGTGTAAGCTGCTGCTCTCAAACGAATCTGCATTTAATATACTAACATATCAACATACAGTGTAGAGTTCAAAGATGCACTTGATGCACATCTGTGAAGTTATGTGTAGACTGTATTGATATGATGAATATGAAGGTAGCAGATGATGCAGTGTTGAACACACCATTCTTCAAATGTATTCCTTTTCTACTTTAGATGTCTATGAGACAAACCTGAAAGAGGAAAAGTTATTGATATTTTTCGATTTTAAAGTTGTATAGGTATTTTTATTTCAATCCAGATTTTTCTACTTGACCAGTCACCAGATAAAAAGTGTTAAAAAGTGTTAATATTGTGACTTACCACACTGTAAAGACTAAAACTAAACAATGTACTGATCGAAAGTGGCCTGGCTGTCGCTGAAGCAGTAGAGTATCATCATCATATTGTCAAGAGTTCAAGCTCTTGTTTTCCAGCTTCACAGTGACTTAAATCTCTGCTCTTGCTTCATTTCCTGAGCAAAACATGCCTTTCTAAATGTCTTTATTTATTCTCAGATTTAGTTGTAGATGTGAGATTTTATTGTTCTTTCTGACTTTAAAGTCATCTTGACTTTCAACAAAATCATAACCTTTATACTTTATATTTGTTTTACTTTATACATATGTTTTGCAATGTTTATGATATGTACCTAAATAAATATTTTCAAGTATGTTGAGTCATTTCATCCTTTCTTTTTAAATGTGATATTTAAGACACAGAGTAAAGATCAATGCACCAACAGAAAAACATGACGAAAGCAGGAATGCATAAAAAAGCAGGTAAGGAGATAAAGGGGAAGTGACACACACGCTTTTACTGGTTCTCCACTGTTATTTTTATGATACCCTGATGTCTGTCCCACATATAAACACTAAATACTTAACCTGTGTTTGGTGGGATGGTGACACTCATCTAGTAATGTCAGGTTTTCATCACCAAACTCAGCCACAACAACCACCAGCCTGCTGAGAGAAGAGCCGCTGCACTCATCTCCCCTGTTGCTAATAACCCTCTTCTCCTAATCCACTCGGTTACGGGTGAAACGTGATGGGTGATTTTCGTCAGTGTGCCAGTCCGCAGTGTATTTTAGATGGAGACGGTGCTGCAGGGGTTTTAGTGGAGACCCTGGGACTTGAGTAAAAATAGACTCTTATTAAGTAAATCTGCAAGATGAGAGACACGCTCTCTTCTCAAACATAATGGCTCATGTTTTGTGTGCTGTGAGGAGATCAGTGTCTGGAGACAGGGTTGTAGTGGAACTGACAATTCCCAGTTGAAGAATACAGTTGGTATTCTTCTATATTTTTAGGCAGTCTCCCAACACCTCTCAGCTTACCTACACTGTCTGTTGCACTCACCTCCAAACCAATGTGCTCCCACTGAGGACATAGTGTAAATGTATAAAACAAGCCACAAACATATAGTTTTATCATTTTAAAAGGTGAATTAATTTATATAAAGAGCCGTGCATTAATAAAACAGGAAATAATGTGCATTTACTGTTGAGGATAGTGTATTTGGGAGTTGATAGTCATCTTAATGAACAAACATGTCACTCTGTGGCTTACTGTGTGATCAATTTAGTGTGTGTTCGTTTCAATAAGAAGCAGCTTTTCTTTCACAAATTATACACATTAATGTGTGCACAGGCTTCTTATATGGGATTTAGGCTTTTAGCAATAATCAATGTACTTTCGTCTCTTAGTCCATATGAAAACAATGGTAAAGCAAAGTAAGACCTTATACACTATGACAACACTAATTTTACTCCTGTGTCTGACAGAAAACAAGGCACAGCTTGACTTTTTTAAGAACAGCCACTTTCTGTCTTTAAGTTGGATAAAAACCAGCTGGTCTCCACACTTCTCTCTTCATCTCTGACATGAATGTACACATTAGTCATTGTTTGTCTATAGTGTGGTAGAACTGTCACACTTAACCACATCCACAACAGAATTATTATCTGTTTGTGTGTAACAGCCCAACTCTGGAAACATTTGCGTCACTGAGAGCGTGGACACTTTTGAGAGCAAAGAGAGAGACACAGATAAGTGAAACATATTCATCACCAAGTGCTATGGTGACAGACTGATCCAGGTTATGTCTGCACTTTCTGCCTTCTCCAGCAACCTAGAACTTTTTTTTTCTCACTGAATCCTATGTTTGAAGACACTTCTTTTCTAATTAGTTCCACTGTCTGATTGTAATGCACGACAGACTCTGAGTTTCCTAAAGCTGGAAATGCATGATTACATTTCACCAGAATGACTGAAGAGACAGTTCTCTGAGGACTAACCTCAAAATGAATATAATGTCTGGTGACTTGGTGACAAAGGTTTAGCTTTTTGTCTTTTTAAGATCTTAGATGGCACTCCTATTCAACAAGGGTCAAATCTTCGTCTCTTAAAAAGACATAAATATAAAAGCAAAAAAGGAAAGAAAAAAAATCTGTTAAATCTTAGAGTCAACTTGAAATCAGTGTATCAGGAGTATAAAGAGGGGTCCTGTGATGTGCACGTCTTTGTAAGTAACCTGGCAGCACACAAAATTGCATAAATGGGCAATCATCCGCTATTAGAACCCGTAACACATGGAACAAACTGTAGAGACACTAAGTTCTGTAGGGAAAGGCTCAAAATGTCTGAAGCTGAACATAATCTTTTTAAACTGCCAGCATTTTCCCTATTGTAGGTGGGATGGTGAGACTTTTGAAAGACAGCATCACCCCTTTAAGTGTACTACTCTAATAACAGTGTGTTTGCTAGTGTCTAAAAAAGCCAGACAGGAGGAGACAGAGCCGACAGCAAACAACAATACACCCTCCTACTGTGCATGATATGCTGATTCATCCAAATGCATTGAACCCATTTTTTCTGTGTTTGGGATCAACAACAAAAGACTGTGGTGAAAGTAAAATACATTTAATTGTGACTTAGTAGTAATGGTTCTCCTGAACTAAGAAATGTTCAGAGGATATTTTCTATCTAATTATTGGGCATTTTTGCACCATATTACTGCATATACTGTATAGAGTACCAATCAAACCTGAGCTGCTGTAAATTTATAAACGATTATAAAAAATGTTTTACCATCAACGTATAAGAATAAATAGGCATACAATAGAATATGGAAACAGCTCTGACAATGTATAGTCTTAAAAACAATGAGGTCCAATAATTGAACTCATAGGAGTCTGCAAAAATGTGAAATGTAACTTTACCCAATCTGTTTTGGCCTTTTCCCTACATGTGATAATAACTGAGGCACTATTATTAATATAACTTAAATAACTTCTTTAGGAGAGCTTTATAAGTGAATACATGTGATTTCTCTTGTCTAGTAAAATTAGTCATTGATTATTAAAACAGCCTCTTTGATAAGTCTGTGCCCTAAGACAGAAATGACCTGGAGATAAACAACGGTATAGTTACAGAGCATGTATGTATGCCCTGTGTGCATCAATGCAGTATGTATATGCAACAGCAAGCTCCTAAAAGAATCCCTGACCTACATCCTGGTCTTATCACTAGGGCAGAGTCTGGTGGGACTCAGGAAGCACAGTCTAGAACATTTTGCATGCTCTTTTCATCAATCTCTATTTTAAAGTTTCTTTAAGCTCTTCATCTCCCCCTGGTGCTGAAAGAAAAGAGGTGATTATGGATTCAAAATAGAAGGTGACCCACATACCTCCTCTCTGAGTGTTCTATTTCCTTACATCTGTCCATTTCTTTGTCCTTCAGTTCTAGGAAGAAGGGTGGTGATACTATGCTTACTATGCTTAGAATTTATCAGAAAAACTATTTTTAAGGATTTTGGTTTTAATAACTGTAGTAGGCTTCCTGTTATTATGTTAATATACGAAATATTGATCAAATACTGCACAATGCTGTCACATTACATGTTGTTGAATAAAGATCTGTGTTGAATCTTGAATGGTTTATTAGTGTTTATCGTACTGAGAAGTCACAACTGTAAAAATATCAAATAAGTTTATTTTCTCAAAACATTATACATAGTTTATTTAGTATTTATGTGTAGTCATTGAATTGATGTAGATGTCCTGGAAATACAACTTCAACTATTATGTGTCTGCAGGCCATTTTTCTGGCCTGCAGACACAGTCCATGCACTTTGCTTAAAACTTGAGGAAACAGATCAAATGTTCAATGTTGCTCTGAACAAGAGTTTTTCCATTTTAGGCAATGAGATTCAGAATGGTTGAGGATGCCAAGCTCTGATTCTCACTGCTTAACTTGGCACGCCAGAGCAAATAAAGAGTCACCAGTGCACTAACACTATAAAAACGAAAACTGCCTGAGCACTGTCCCATGTTTGATTTTGTCATTTCCCCTAACGGAGCACGTAGCTGTGTATAACACACATCAATTATTTATCCAAATCAATATGTTTGCAAAGGCAAATGTTATGTTATTCATAGACATTGTTATGAAGCTAACTTCACATTGGAGGAATATAAACTACAAACAAAAAACTAGAGTGCAAAACTACTCTAGGAAGAAAGCATTTGGTCAACTTACGTTAGAAAAGGTAATCCAAACTACTTTGTTAAAAACTACCAAATTGACAATAGATTGTACAGGAAAATACACCACTTAGCTGATTTTATTGCAAAGAGTGTTCACAGGTTATAAACACTTTCGTTCCAGTGCCCAAGAAGGTATTGCATCAAGTAAGATTACTCAGTTATCCAGATAGATCCTAAAATAGCATGCAACAACTTCTCAGAATATTGTTGTCTGCCCCACTGAAAGTGTAAAAATATTCAAATCCAGTATTAATTCAAGGCCTCAATTGCAAGATCCTATATAAACAATGATTGTATCCTTGTTGCATGCCTTTTAATGGTTGTTTGTATTGAATATGTCAATCTTTATCTATCTTTGTCTAGATACTGTTTGCATGGTAAGATAGAAAGTAGGTGCACAACAATAATTCTGCAAAAGCAATAAAGGAGAAAAGGAATGCATATGGTAGTTATACAAAGCGGTGAACAGTTGCTAGTTGAAGCAGGACCGACGTGCTTCTTAAATCTTTGATGCTACATCTGATGCACAAACTAAGAACGACGAGATTTTAAAAGTTAAATGCAAGCGGTGCCTGTCAATCACGTCTGCCTTCCCGTTTTGAGTTGTACAGATTTGAGTGACGGCGCGTTAGGCCAATCAAATTGCTAGTCTCAGACTTGTGGCGAATCACCGGCTAACTCACGCCCAACTTACGCCTTCTATTGGACCAATGACATTGTTGTTGTCAGAGAATGGAACCAATCGCGGCAAAGAGGTGGGCACTCGTTGAAGGAGCGCGAACGGTTGAGGACAGACGGCTGGTAGAAAATGGCGAACGAGACGTGTGCAGGTAACGTTAGCTGGAGTCCTTAATTATTTTATTAACGCTTAAACAAGTTCGGAAAGGTTGGATTTTATAACGTAGACGTAATTTTAAACAAACAGGGTCACGCCGGCTGTTTTATTATCTGCAGTTTTGTTTACATAAGCCTAGCGAGAGGGTAACGTTATATCGCAACAGACGAAGTTGACTAACTTTAGCAGCCGTTGTGTTGACATGAAATTGCGACGTCGCACGATGAACAACTATTTAGATCAAATTCATTAATCTAGTAACAGCTGAGTCAAATCCGACACGGACAAACGGGTCTGTTTTCATGGCGTATCGTTGAGAGAACGGCCGTAGAGCCACTCACTGTCTTTGGGGACGCTGCAGTTGACGGGATGGCTTTACACAACCTGGTTTTTGCCATCGATGTTCACTTCGGACATGGTGATTCGGGCGTTCAGCCCAGTGTGAGGAATCATTTTGTGAAGAGAGGAATACTACAAATCCTGCTGCACTTCGGGTACAAACATGGATTTGATAAAGTACGCTGGGGTTATAAATTCTTTCAGTCCAAAACGGGCCGTAATGCCGGAGTCACATCGAGGATTTCAGACTTTAAGGAGCTTCGGCACAAAACATTTGAAGACTTTGAGGTGGAATTTGAGGCCAAGTTTGACATGAAAGATAAAGTGTGTCCACCTCAGCAGAAGCAGCCGTCCAGTCAGTCTGCTTCCGTTCAAAACGCCCTCAAAGAAATCCTGTTGGACTTCCAGTGGGACAGACCAGACATCACATCTCCCACTAAACTGTCCCTGAGACCCAGGAAGGCGAGCCGAGCTGGAAAGCCAAGTGTTTCACCGGTGGATGATATTTCAAACAATGGGAGGAACCTGGTGTTTATTGTCTCCGAGTGTCCACATTCCAGGGCACAACTTGTGGACTACCTTTCTTTAGTGAACTGTGACATCAATACAGATGTTAAGGAGCACATTATGTCCAAGGGTCTTCAGGATATGCTGGTTCAACGACAGGTTGTGCTGAATTGGATTGACAGTAGATCACATCTCCAGGTGAGTACAGGAGGCCGTACAGGCAGTGTACAAGATAATAGGACCACAACCCACCTACATTGAGTTCAACAATTACGAGCACACAAAGTAAGCACAGATTGTGTTATTGCAGATCTCCAGGTGTGAGGACTTCTTCGGCTCTGACAAACTGTCTGAGGTCTTGGCAGTAGTAGGTGGCAGAGTGATCCCTGTGATTGCAGTTTTGAATCTCTGTTGCAAGCCAAAGCCAGACTCAGGCTTCAGAGGAGAGGCCTTTGCATTCAAGTCCAGCATTGGATACCTAGTGTCTTCTGAAAGGCTCTACCGTTGTGCTTTTCCTGTCACAGGGGCCGTTCTGCAGTGGGGACAAGGTTGGTAACATTTAAACTAACTTTATCATCATTTGTTATGACTAGAAGATGTCCCAAATAGTGCAGCTGTTAAAACAGTTAATGTTATGGGTATTTGCAAATATCTATGAGGTTATAAACCAAATTCACATACTAGAGAGAAAATCTAGGGCATTTTAATACAAAGTCTTCTATCAGGAGAAATTACTTATTGAAGTTAATACTTTATTAATTAACAGGTCATTTGATATAGGACACATAAATGACAAAGTAAGTTGAATTGAAAATGAACTATTAATATTAATTTCTGTTATTCTATCTAACCAGGTGATGTGGCATGCAGTTATGGTGTGACGCTAGAGCCTGTGTCTCGCAGTCAGCGTCTTCTACCAGAGTCAGTACATGTGTGTCTGAAAGGAGTGCTGCAGGGGTGGGATGCCTCATCACTAACACAGACGTCTACAGAGTCATGGGTGCTTCAGTACTCCAACAGCAGTGATCAGGGAGCAGTCACCTTCCAGAATCTCCTACTGGAACTGTCTGCTAATTCTCTACACATGGTGAGAAATCCAAAAGCACCAGTGTGTATTTGCACAAGAGAGGGGCCCATGAGCAAATTAGTTTTAATTATATTTTAGAGTTAAGGTTCTGTTGCAGTGTAAACCACTTAAAATACACATATTATGATTCATTTAGGGTTTATATTTTATTCTTGAACTCCGCTGGTACAAAATAATGTTTTCCAAGTTAAAATACATATACATATATCTTATAAACCCTCTTTATCGATCAGCCCTTCTGGCATTGGATCTGAAAAGCTACTTATATCACATACTCCATTGTTTTGTTTTGCACCTCATTATATTCATCTTTAAATTCTGTTTATGTTTATTACACTATCAAATATTGCATGAAAGTACATTGGACAAGTTCTAAGATAGGTGGTACACCAAAATTATCGCCCAAGAGCCCTTTATGATTAATCACATTGAACTGCTTCTCCAGTTGTTGATTGCTGCTTCTGGGAGTTGAAAGCAGGTTGTACAGAAAAGAGATATTTCAATCCTTCGGTTTAACACAGGACTAGTTAGAACTTGAAACAGCCATAACATAACCAAATAATTTACAAACATATGCTATTTTTAAAGTCTTGTTCTTTTCTATGTGCATTTGCTGATTCACATTTTTAACTCTGGTTTGTATTTTGGTTTTTCCTACAGCTTGCTGAGGTGAATGACAGCAGTCTGGTGTGCTCAGCTGTACTCTCACCCTTGTCACACTGTACAGCACTGCTTACAATTCTCCAGCCTGGAATCACTTGGCACGACCAGCTCCTGACCCCTGAAATCATTGCCCCTGCCACAGTAGAAACTTCAGATGACCTTCCAGACATTGTAAACAGTGTTCTTGGAGTAGTGTATGACATCATGGAGGAAGATGGTGACACGGTCGATGGTAAGGATTAGAGCTAATCCAATTAATTGGCCTGGCCAGTATATGATCTGATATCAGCTTATTGCAGATATATTGCATCAATGTAGATGTCAGCCAATTAGTAATAAGAGATTGCAAGACATAAATGTCAAAGTAGGTTTGGCATTTATATCAGCATTAGTTAGTCCACTATTGTAGACTGTGAAGTTAATGTTACAAAACAAATTTCTCTTGCTTAGTGTGTATCTGTATCAAAATTCTTTTTAACACGTAGAGGGCATTCATGTCAAGATTGTTTATGTTGCGTTTATTTAAAAAAACATTACAACAGTCTGTTATTTATCAAATGTTTTTTAACTCAATAGACACCTACATGTAACAGCATCTTATGTGTTAAAGTTTTTTAAAGACAATGATATGTTTTAAATGGTAGCAACACCAATATACTTTAATTATGTGTATGCATCAGGTTGTCAACCATTGTTTTTGTTTTTTCCCTAGACAATCTAAAGGACCATCCAGTTCCTGAGTGGGCACAGCAGGAAGTCAGCCGTTGCTCACTGACAACTGACATGTTAGAGACTTGGTTCCCACAATCGGACCATTCAGGAGTCAGCTCCCATTTAATGGAGTCAATAAAGTATGTAGATTCCGGTTTCGCATATTTCTCTGGTAATAATTGCTGTATTTTTGAAGCAAGAGTACTCTATACAAAGCAGCCTGTAACAAACTTAATCCTGGGACAAAAATATGGTCTTTATGTTTTGTTTTACCTGATTTGTTGTACAGGTTGCTTCATGCTGTACCAGAAAAGAAAGAAGAGGAAGAGTTGTCAGTCCTGCAGCAGGAGCTCGTCTGTGGTCTGGCTGAACTATATCAGACATCCCAGGGTGCAGATAACAAGAGGGGCAAGAAACGTATGATCTACTTTTTATGTGCATTTTAGGTTTTCTATGAAGGTCATGAAGATTGTTTAAAAATATGGAAATCAGATTTGGATATTAGGAATAAATTTCACTTTATTCTTTTAGGAATTTTTGTTTTTATTTAAAAAGCTAATTTATTGTGTGTAATTTCCCATCTTTGGACTACAGGTGGCGCCCAGCGCACACCAGTGAAACAGAAGATGAAGACCATGAGCCGTTCCTTGCAGATGCTGAATGTGGCACGGTTGAATGTGAAAGCCCAGAAGAACCAGGCTGAAGATGAGCCACAGGTGGCAGAGGGCAAGGGGGCAGACAGAGCAGGGAAGAGACGGTCAAGTGACAAGAACAAATCTGGACCAGCAAACACAATCAGTGAGTATCCCCACTGAAACTTCACAATACACCCAGTGGTTTTTCTCTGCAAGACGGCGAGTATGTATACGTAACTTGTCAACTAATGTGTTTTCTCCCACTGCCCAGGCTTTGCTAGTGGGGCAGAGCTGCTGTCCCATCTAAAGTCTAGTTATGAGAAGACTGTGGCAGAGAGAGACTCGTCGCTCCTCGCTGACGTCCAGCAGCTCGTGTGTGCTGTGAAAGCATTCTTTGTGTCAGAGTCAGATCTGGAGGTCAGACACGTGGTAGTTTTACATAAAAAATTTAATTAAAGATTCTCACCTGATGTAGTTTTTTGTCTTTGCAGCAGGCTGTTATTAATATGTGAATGCTGAATTGATAGATGAGTGTGTTGCTCAGTCATACATTGTAAGTTTGTCAATTGGTAAACGTAATAGCATTGTGAGATTTATTTTTTAAATCAGAGTGCCTAATACAAGGAAAAATACCTTGATGCTGATATTGGATTTAGAAACATTCCTTATCAGGATAATTGATTTCAATTCAATTCAGTTCAATTCAGTTTTATTTGTAGAGCACTTTTTACAAATGGCATTGTCACAAAGCAGCTTTACACAACCAAAGAACAGTACATGAACAGTGAATGTGTATGAATCATAATAATCAGATTGTTGATATATTCAGTGCATCACAAAAGACATTTAAGCCCAGTGGATAATTTTGAATGTCTGATGTTATGTCTCCTTTACAGGTGAAGACCTCTGTGTTTGTTCAGCAGCACCTCCTCAAGACCAGCAAATTAATCAGGCAGCTCTATGCCATGTCTACTGATGTTGACCAAAAAGTCAAGGAGTGAGTATTATTTACAATGCAGGTTTACTTTGTTTTCATAGTCTGCAAAATCTGTAGAAGTTCTATTTATTTAGCTGTCATTGACAAGTTGTTTCCTCTAGATGCCAACTTCAAGTAGTGTTAAGGCTGGAGTTGTGTAGACTTTTCTCTTCAGAGCAGTCTGACTCCCTGGATTCTGATCAGATGGCAGAAGAAGTAAGATGATCATTCATTTTTAATGCATGGCATTTTATGTGTTGTATGTATATACATGTTGTTTTTTAAGTTGGCACTCCTACTGCTCTTCTTAAGCTGATTTCACTGAATTTATAACGTAATCAGCACAAACTTCAATGATAAAATAAAAAGTATGGCCATATTTATACATTTCTAGCTCCTATAATCGTTATTGTAGTGGACTTTTATATTTTACACATTCTCAATCAACTGATAATGGGACAATAAATGTTGTTTGTTTGCTGTTGTAGTCCATTTCAAGTTTCTGGGTTATATACAGACCTTCTGTAGTAGTGTTTCAGTAAGACTTGGCAGTTGTTATTGCTACAGTCTGCATACCAGCCCCGCCTAGCAACTAGCAAAACATATAAAAAAGACTCAATCGTGACTTTTTATTTCAAACACCTAAGCTTAGCTGCTATGGTTGCTACTGTCTCATCATCAGAACAGCAAATTCATACATCCTTGAGAAACAACATTTGACATTTGTAAAAACTCAGAGCGTGCAGCAGGACAGACTGGAGATCACATTGCAACTTTGTATTGATAATCTCTGGGCCATCTGCCTCGGACATTTGCGTTCTCATATACAGTTCACTCAGGAAAAGTCTTGATACGTTTAGGGTTCTGGTGCATATCTGATGATGTTGCTGCAATGCTGCCGTACAAAGGCACCATAACTTTTCACCTGACATTTAATTGTAGTTTTGCTTAGAAAGCTGGACGCAAATGCGATGAGTGACGTAGTTGCAGAAACAGGATGGCAGGGGCAATAACTGTGGGAACGGCTATAGTCTGTTTTATTTCACAGAAGGCCATCTGAAAGTAGTTGTAGGGCCTATATGTATATGTTAAGATTAACAGTATATTTAAACGGCTTAAAACCACTTTGATCTGCAGTATATATTGCCTGAACTCTGAGTGCAGACAAATTTAAATTGGTGCATTCCATTGTCTTTTTCTCAGGTGGCTGAAATGCTGAGGATTATCTCCTTAACAAAAGACCCAGTTTGCCTGACAAGGTTCCTTCAAGATGAGGTCCTCCCCGGGTAAGTATGCTGGCTTAGTTTGTATTTCCCATAATAATGTTACAATCTAGACTACTAACTTCTTGATATTCTTGACCCCTTTTTGACTTAAAAAGCTGGACATAGATAATTAGTTTGAAAACAAAAGTTCGCTTAAAATATACTGGAGTAGTATTTATTGACGATATTTGTAAGAGCACAGACACCACATACTGTATGTATTTTCAAGTTCATGACTTGGTTTTCCACATAACTTAATTTCATAATCCTAAAATATAAAACTGATTTTAAAAGATGTTGGTATATCACAGAATCTATAATGAATTACAGTTGGAAATGCTGATTTTGAGTAGAATTTTTTTATGTAGCCAGCAGTAATTAGAATCTATTGTAAACTTTACTGTATCTTGGCAGCTTCCTGACCACAGTCCCCAGAGTGCTTGCAGACATCTACCATAGTCTTGGCACCCAGCTCCCTGAGGCACTGGTGGCTGTTTTGCCCGCTGACTTCTTCAGTGATGAGTCAGTTGCCAAGGACAGCATTTCTCCTTCTGCCTCCTTGCCTTCGTCACACAGCCTGGCTTTGGATGACAAAGATTGTTTGCAGGATCTGCGAAACCGCTCAGCTAACAAGAGGAAGTGAGGAAAATTGCAGTTTGGTTAATCAGAATTGCCAATTAGAATTAGAATTAGAATTTATGTTTTTATTTTATTTTGTAGGAGTGGGTTGCTGACTCGTCATCGCAGTATGACTGAATCATCACAGACTCTTCGCCAAGTAGAGATACCCAAAAAGATTACAAGAGCTGTAAGAAGAGACTGAAAGATTTGAACATATGTTTTATGGTTATTTAAGTTGTCTAATCTCTGATACTTTACCTGCTATGTTGTTTCATTAGTCCAAGTCAAAGGTGGAGAAACCTGTGGTAGAACCACAACCTCAGAAACAACAAACCCAAGGTATGTTCTGTTTTTTGTCTTTCTGATCTCATCATAGCCAAAAACATTCCCACCACATCTAGAATTAATTTGTCTTAACTTGTGTCAAACCAGTCTCAGAAAATACAAAATACTTAAATATTTTTGGTCCACAGAGGTGACTAAAGTGAGAAGAAATCTGTTCAACCAAGACACTGTCTCACCCTCAAAGAAAGCCAAGCTGCCAAGGAGCCAGTCTGTGTCTGCTGTGGAAGGGTTGAAACGCAAGCGATCTCACGATTTGGAAGGTAAATGGATGATTACAGTTACTGAGGGAATATTGTTGTAAATGAAGAAATTAACATCTTTTACTATTTATCATGATAATCGTGACATTAGAAAGAAGATGATAGTTTACCATTGTGCATATATTCCCCTGATTTGCAGTTCTTTGCAGTTGTTTATTTAAAATGACGTCATTTCTTTTTAGAGAGGCACAAACTTCTAACAAAGAAAGTGTGTGAGACGCCTATCCACAAGCAAGTGTCCAGTCGCCTCCTGTATCGCCAGAAAATGGGAAGGTATGTTGTATTTATCTATACTTTGCCTTATTGATATTCATTGAGCCTTTTTCCAGTTCTTCAGTAATTACATTTATTGTATGCCTCTGGAGCCGTTTTGCATTTGCTCTTTTTTTTATTGACTTTGCTTTGCTTTTCAGGAAATCTATTCCAGCTGAGGAGTGCATTGTGGAAGAGTCGCCAGTAAAACCTGCAGAAGGTATTTTACTGATATCATAGTTTTTCATTTTACATGCAAAGTTTACATCTTAGGTTTTTATGTGGGGGGGGGACTGATAATATTTGCTGCATTTTTAAATTTAAGTAAGCATTTTTAAATTTAAGTAAACAAAAATGAAATCCAATTTACACATAATTTCACAATATTTATACGTTTTATCGTGTGGTTTCTTTTACTTCAATTTTGTGATAGTTATACTGCAGTTTCACGAAGATTTATTTTGTTATGTATTTATTTAACAAAAAGGACACTTAAAAAACTGTATCATTAATCATAACTTGTTTGTATGTGTGTTTTACCAGACTTAAGAAGGAGCCCAAGAATAAAAAAGTTTGCAAGACGACACTCAAACACGTTTTATTCGAGTTCTCAACCTCGCTCCCGTAACCTGGAACGGGCTCTCTCTGCATCCCAGCTTGCTCTCAGCGATGGCAAAATCAGTGGGGTTAACGTAAAAACAGTTCGGTCTCCCATGCGCCTTCTTTTTGGGGCTGCTGGTTCCCCCAGCCGTTCTGATCAGCGTTGTTTAACCAGAGCTGCCAGGTCACGGCTGTCCACAGACTCTAGTGTCTTTGAGGTAAGTTCCCATCAAATAATCACAAATGCAGTCTGTACATAAATTTGGTGTGGAGTAAGGCTACATGTGTTCTTATGGTACTGAATATATTGAAATAAAAATTTAGAATTTTTGCTAACTTGCTCAATACTTTTTTCAGAGCCCAGCTAAAACACCAACAAAGTCACCCAGCAAGCGTGGGAGGGCTGTTGTTGGGAACGTGACTCCCAGGACACCCAGGACACCTCATACCCAAGGTACCCCCCAAACCCCACCTTCATCCAGGATCCATCTTTTCTCTGTTGCAGAGAGCCCTGTAGCAGGCAGGTATCATGAGCTTGGTATGGCACTGAGGGGAAGTCCTTTCAGATCACCAGCAAGAAAGACTCTTGTGGTAGAGACACCCACTAAGCAAAGCCCCATGAGGAGCCCATTGAAGGGTATTCTCAGGACTCCAGTTAAAGCTTTGGTTGAGTGCAGCTCTGGATTACTCAAAAGCCCAGTTTCCAGGACTCCCAAGAAGAGTGTCACGTGGTCTCCCTCTCCACGAAAATGTAAAGTGACAGAGAACAACACGACTTTCAAGGTACCAGAATCACCTCGTATTGCATCCCGCAGTTCACCAAGGCTGATGAAAACACCCAACGTCTTCAGCAGTCCTGTCAAAAGCGTAAACACTAACAGAGACATTTTCAAGACCCCAGAAAAGGTTTGTCAAGTAAACGTAATGAGGGTTCCTGAATATGCAAGTACTCTTGTTCTGACACAAAATAATCAGCAGTTCTCTGAAGAACTTCCCAACAGACTGAAAACCTCTGAAAATGGTGAGACGATTAGTGTACCAGAAAAGACCCCTCCACAGTCCACGCCGCCTCTAGGCCACCATGTATCACCTAATCCAAACACTAGAACTCAAACCAAGACTCCTAGTCCTACTCACCAAATGATTACTCGCTCGGGAAGAACCCCTGGCAAAAGTTCAAATATTGCATCCCCACGTAAGCCAGCCTTTACCCCAGAGAGACGTACTATTGTTTCAGAAGAATCGGATACTTGGTTAAAGTCTCCAGCAAAATCCCTGACAAGTATGAAGTCTGGCCCCGGTGCTACAACCACCAGGCGTAACTTGAGATCCCAGTCTAATGAAAGTATTTCCTATAAACTAAACACTGAAAATGCAGAGAATGCTGTCATCCTGGAAAAAAGCACACATTTGGGTACTAAAGAAGAGCTACAGCCAGAACCTTCCCAATCATCAGAAACAGACTCTAGTTCCCATACAGATTCACAGCACTTTGACTCTTCACAGTTTACCTCTGCATCCACAGACGATGATAGTGTTGACATTGTAGATGCAGCCGTTGTAAAGACAGAGTTTAGTGGAGGTCTCAAGATGAACATCAGCTTTTCAAGAAAGCCTTCAAAGTCTAGTGAAGATTTTCTCTTAAACTTAGACTCTCCTAAACTGCGTGTGCCACCACAGGGTGCACCTGGGCGGAGCTACGGCTTCCGACAGACCCCTGACCGTCAACAAAGGGAGGCCGCTGCTCGTTTGGGGTATGGAAATGATTCCCCTCGATTTTCTACCCCTAGAGGCCTTGTGAGACCTAACCGACAAAAGGGCACAGGTACACACCCTCAGCTCTACCAGGTAGAAATGGAGATGCAAAACTCAGGACTTCCCAAACTCAAAATCAAGCGCTCCGATTCAATGAGTGCTGGGGATTTGGCTTCAGATGGAGGACAGGTAGGTGTGAAACCTACTCAGCTGGAAAGCCCCTTGACTTTGTTCTCTAAACACAGAGATCCTGGTTGTGTATCACCATCTATCTGTACGCATGTCACCCCAGCCAAGAGTACACCTGGAAAAGGTGGAAGTGTCCAAACTTACATCTGCCAGTCCTACACCCCTACACGCTGTTCAGGGGGAACAGTGTCTCCAGTCGCTATTGCAGAGATCATTCCCCTGACTCCTTCACCTCAGAGTGTAGGAAAGACGACACCCGACAATCTCAACAGCTGGCCTCGCAGGAAGAGAGCGCAGGTTGGAGTGTTTGGAGGTAAAGATCGTGGCCTGAAGGGGGAGCCTCTGCTGGAAGAGTTGCTGGAGGAAGCTGAACTTGGAGTGAGCAGATTGCAGGATTTTGAGGACACTGATGAACCCTCAAACAACAAATCAGCAAAATTAGCAGTAATTTCCACACAGTCACCTCCAGTCAAACCTGATGCATCTCCGCTCACTCCACTGGAAGACTTGTACTGGATGGAGAAGCTGGCTCAGCAGGTCGACTGCACTGATTCTCAGAGAACTGAGGAAGAAATCAACTGGGATGCTGGAAATGGTAATGTCAATTCACGTAAGCTTCTCTGGATGTATGTCCTTTTTAGAGCAAGTTGTTGTTGTTGCAAATGTTATGTTCATGGTCTGTAGTTTATTTAATTTTATATTTTCTGACTTCCTGGATGTTTTTTAGAATTTATCTCAAAATTGATAAAACATGTAGATATATAAAAAAAAAATGTATATATAATATGTTTTTAGATATTAAATCATATATTCAAGTTTCTTTTTTCATAGTTATAGAACAAAACTAATTTTGTTGCTTTTTTGTATCCTGCAAATTTCAGTAGCAACTCCTCCCAGCTCAAAGGTGAAGAAGTCCGTAACAGCGAGTGGGATTTTGGCACTAACTCACTCTCCGATGTTGTTCAAGGGGAAAACAGGCTCTGCTAGTAAGAGAACACCAGATTTTAAAGGTAAGGTGTACAGCTCTAGTTTTTATTTTTGCTACTAGGGACCAATCCATTATTTATTAATAAAATCTAAAACACGACAGGATCATTTCTGTCAGTAGATGGAAAAATCCCAGTTTTGTATTTAACATATTACATTGGCAAAATACTGTCTGCATATGTTTGTTTAGAGTAAATTTAACCGTAGCTTATACAACATTAGCTTGTTTAAGCTTCCACATGCAGCCATCTGCAGCCAAGCTGAGTTGAGCTTTGAGCCATGATTATTACACGGTTGTGGAATCATTTAGTTGTTTCAAATTGACCTACATTTCTTTATCAGTCAGTGAAGGTGACATTGTTGGACTCATGTCTGTCATGCAGTGTATTTATTGCACACAAGCACTTGTGAGGCAAATAGCCACATCAGTGCTTTCTAATATTATCACATTTTAATTTTAATTTTTTTCTACTTGTATAATAAAATTTAGAACATTCATTGACAGCCCTAGTGCTAACTGTATGTTAACAATTATTTTACTAAATGTTGTAGGTGAGGCTGCAGGGAGGATAGAAGCCGAAGAAGTGGAGGTCTCGCCCTTCAGCCAGCCGATCAGACGCTCAAACACAGGGAAGAGCTACAGCAGGAAGAGACTGCTCCACTGAACCACACAACCATCTGGCAAGCAAAGCGACAAGCTTCTGTTTTACTCTGGAGTTTGAGCTTTGAGCTCTCTATCACCATTTTCTGCCTGGAATGTGTTTGATGGCAGATCTGTAGGATGTGTTTGAAGAGCCACTCAAAGACTTTGGAGATAAATGAATGTCCCCATTTCACTCGACTCTGACACTTGGTGTTCATTGTTTTAATCAGGACATTTCAAGATTTAAAATTGAAACTGGGTTCAAGTTAAAGACCTCTGCTGTTTAAAATGTCCCTGAGTGTTTTTATCATTCACAGTTTGTTGTGGTTCCTGCTCCTCCTCAGTATTTCTGAAGCTGTCACTTTGGAAAAACTGAATTATCAGTGTTTTCAAAAATCTAATCAGATGTTTTACCATCAAGTTGAAACCTTGTTGAAATAAGTGCTATTCATGTTATTTATTAGTTTGTTCTTGTCATAAAATTGCTTTTAAGTAAAAGGGAAGCCCTTACGATTGATTCATATTGTAAATATGTTATATGTTGCCAAGAGTTTATGTAAATAAATATTTTTCTTAATTAAGTTATTGACATTTGGTTATCACTGTGTCTGCCCCGCTTTGCCTAAGCAGAAAGAACAGCTTTTTGTAATTCAAACTAAAAATGTTCGCTGTACAGCCTTTTGTGCATTTTAGTCTGTTCTGATTTTAACTTAGCAGGATTCAGCAAATAAAAAGAAACCATGTAATTATACTCCAGCATAAAGGTAAGTGTTCTATAATGTGTCCGTATAATATTTTTAAAAAGTGGTGTTTTTAATAAGCAGAAAACTAATGTTACATATGATAAATCAAACTGAAAGACTGATGATAACGACCCAAGTATCTAATCAGACCAGTTAGAGGCAGTTTTATTTACCTTTTGTAATTTACCTTCTGAGGAATAATCCTTTAATCAGCTGTTGGGTGCTGCAGATGCAGATGATCCATCGATTACAAACAAGTGATCTCCGTTTAAATTATTCTTTTATAATCTACATGCAGTAGGGATAAGTACACGTGGTCTCAGTAGATAAACTTTGTACTGAGTTTGAATAAATCTGCAGTGATTTGGTTATTTTTATGGTGCGTTATCTCAGTCTTGATGCAAAATACATTTTATTGCCACTAAATGTTGCTGAGCAGGTTTTTCTGCCATAATCTTTCCTTTTTTATTTAATTTTTTTATTTTGGAGTTTGTTGTATTTCAGCAGCAGACAGTGTTTTCATGCAGCCTTTGAGTTTGTACCTATTTTAAATGAAATATTCAGTCTGTGCAGAATGTCCATGTGAACTTTCACCTAAATACTTTATGCCCATTGTGTCCTTTTTAATCCACAGATTACTGAATTATCCTGGTAAGGAGCTCAGACTGTGGGTATAAAGGACACGTTCAGTCTTAATGTGCTGTTCATTCATAAATGGACCAAACATGACGGAGAGTAAGAGGTTAAGTGATGTAAAACTCATCTGAGGTCTGTGGCTCAGATTTTCCATTGTGTCAAACAGTCTGTATGTTGGTTTAAATGTTTAATAATATCAGAAAACACTTTCAAATCCTTTATAAAAATAGAGGTTTTGTACCATTTCGAGTTGCTGCTGCTCATGTGCAGTAACAGTCTGATAAACGAGCGGTGACGCGTCGCTACAAGGAAGTTGCAGCAGTTTTATGGTTTGAGACTGGTTTGACCTTGTGATGCGTCTTAATGCGGAAAGAACAAACTTCCTCGTCCTTGTGTCTTTCACAAAGACGAGACGAGTAGCAGCAACTGCAAAGAGGTCCAATGAATATTTTAGAGGCGTGAAGTGACCCGGTGTCGTCGCTCGGTGTGATGTGAGACCTGTCGAGCTGCAGCTGTTTCTCACCACGCGCCTCTCCACCACCGTCAGGCCGGACAAAATAAGGACGGACACTTCCGGTACAAGGCAGATTTCACAATAAAACCTGACGCCGCCTTCTGGTTTACTGAGATCTGTGTAAAAGTAATTTAAACTACTTTTTCTACATGTTAACGTTCATGTTTATTTATATCATCAGTCTTTTTGTTTGAGTGGTGCTTCAGTAAATGCAACTAAAAGTGTTGATTTTGAGAAAGTACATAACAGAAGGTTGTTCTTGATGATGTTTTACAATACACTTTTCTAACTTTATTTTTTTTTTTTATACACTTACTGTGGGTTGAGACTTCAAAGTATCACTTAAAATCTGTGATACTTTTAGGGAAATCTGGAAGTAAACACAGGATGTAAAAATGCTACCAGCTGTCTCTAAACCACTTCATAGAAAGGGAGGAAGCTCTAACTACTGCTTCTGTTACTGTGGGCGAGACTTACCAGACATTTTTCAGGTTTCTGCTCCTTTAGGTCTTGTATTCTTAAAATGATGGGGTTACACAGAAGGCTGGTCAATGAAACTACTACAGCAAACTGCAGCTGAATTGAAGGATTGCAAAACATCTCGTCACGATCTCATCTCGATTTTTAATGTCATCCATATCAAGGAAGGTGAAATCAAAGTAGCAAAATAAAGTATGGCATCTCACTAATGAAGGGTCTCCTGACTGATTTTGCAGTTGGTCCTTTTTGTTATAGTTTAATTATTCAATTCAATTCAATTCAATTCTGTTTTATTTGTAGAGCACTTTTTACAATTGACATTGTCACAAAGCAGCTTTACACAACCAAAGAACAGTACATGAACAGTGAATATATATGAATAATAATAATCAGATTGTCCCTGATGAGCAAGCCGAGGGCGACGGTGGCAAGGAAAAACTCCCTGAGAAGGCAACAGGAAGAAACCTTGAGTGGAACCAGACTCAACAGGGAACCCATCCTCATATTCAAACAATTATGTTGCCTACTAAACACATAAAGTGTTTATTAGTTCACTTAATTCTTCTCAGGTCTTGACTAAAAATAATAATTTCATATTTTGTTATTAACTAACTGCAATTACCTGATGTTTTATTGTTATACCAAGTTTTATTGGTATTGACGAAGTGTCAATTTGTATTTTTTTTAGTCACTTTTGTTCAGTGTTATGAGTCTAATACAGTAGATAGAGGTACTGTTTATTTTATTTTATTTTATTGGAGTTGGGATAATTGCTGTTACATTCATGTTTCAGCTGCATACACCTTTTCCTGTCACCTGGTTCCCTATTCCCACATGTGCACATCTAAATTCTTTTATGAGCTTTTCATATCTGTTCATTTCCACTTGTTCCTTCCTGATTTTATATCTCACTTGTTTTCTGGTATTTTGCTTGTGGCATTGTCTGAACAACACTCTGGCACATTTGATAACAGAGATGCATTAATACGATGGTACTATGCATCAGCGTCTCGGTTTTTGGACCAGCTATCACACAAAACCTGAAATACCTGAGTTCTGTTGGTTTTGTAGGTTTGGGAATCAAAACATTACATGATAAGACAGGTTGTATCTGTCTTTAAAGTATTTAAATATTATGCAATCAGAGTAGCTTCTACAACAACACAATACTATGAAGCAGATGACAAATACACAATTAACTGTATTAATACCACACATTTACATATATTTCCAGTAGCCTATATTATTAAGCTCATTGCCATACCTTATGTTGGACTGTTATCTATTATTCTTCATCTGTTGGTACAAATTCTTGGTTACTGTCATTATACAGTTGTTCTTATCTTCTGTGTTAGACTGTCAAGACTAAGACAGCCCAAATACTTTATATAATATAATAACTGATTTTGTGAAAGAAGGGGTGGAAAGTTCTAAATTAAAATTGGGAAAAGACACACTGCCTGGCTGTAAAGGCAGTGGAAGGCTGTGACATCTTCTGAGGTGGGTTCACAATGTAGTTCTTAGAATAAGCCAGACTCGTATATGCTACTATTTTTAAGTTGGTAAAATAGAAAAATAAATAAGTAATTAGTGTTTTAATTACATGTTATGATTATCATTTACAAATATGCAATTTATCCACGAACGCTGAACCGTGTTTATCTCTGCTTGTGCTTTTATTTTGAAGCAGGGTACACATCCGGTGTGCACTGCCGTCTCTCCTCCGTCTTGACGCTTCTCCGGTAAAAGCCCGGTTATCATTCCTTCAGAGGTACTTCATCACCGGGCTCCCGTTCAGCTGTGCCTCCCTCCCTGCGAACGTGGAAATTAGACCCTTTTTTCTAAACGCACAACGATCATAAAAATGGCCAGCAGCTTCTCAAGAGTCCTGTCCTCCAGACGGAACCTGGGGATCCTCTCGCTGGTGGGGGGCTCGGCGGTCACGGCCGCTTTCCTGCTCCACCGGGAACACGTCAGCGCCGGAGTGCCCGTCCGCAGGAGGTACCCCGCAAGGTGAGGGTGTAACCAGTCATTTCATCAATCAGCAAATGCACATGACGTTGATATGCATGTTATTAATAATGAACTTAATTCAAATAATTAATGGTGTGAAACAAGCTCGTTAAATAGAAAACAGCTTAAACTTCTTAATAATGGTAAATGTGCAGCCTGTAAACACTTTCTAACCCCGCCTGCTCTAATACACTATCCCACCACTGAAGTGTACACTGTAGGATGACAGAGGAGATTAAAACCATGCGTAAAAGCATTACTGTGTAAAAAAACACGAGATGCAAACTCTAATTATATTAAATCCACAGTTATTGTTGCAGAATGCATGTGAAACTTGTGTTAATTCAATCACCAGTGTGAAGACACATGAGGAAATAAGAAAACCCAGCTACTGCTAATATATAGATTAACACACAGTAAAAGCATCATCTGTGGAAAACTGAAGTAACGTCGCTGGAGGAAATCATAAAGGTGCTTTGTTATGATCGAAAGGAAATTCTGTTAAGACGGGGGAACAACTGAGAAAATGGCTGCTTGTGCACCACAGGCGCGCATATGTCTGCATTTTCATATGAATCGGAACATGCGATCATAATGGAGCCGGGGGGGGGGGCGGAGGGAGGCTGCGTACGTGTCCGTCGACACGCCGGCGTCCTCCCACAAAGCAGCGCATACGTTCACAGGAGTAAATCCTTATCTGCTGCACGAATATAACAACCTGCACTGGGTTTGTTACATAATGGTCCCACCGAGGCTGAACCTGCAGCGCAGGACTCGGTCCCTGCAGCAGGACTCGGTCCCTGCAGCCGGACTCGGTCCCTGCAGCCGGACTCGGTCCCTGCAGTCCAGAGTAATCTATTACTGTTTGATTGCTGTTTCCTATCGAGTCTTATTGATGCAGTGAAGAGGCTCAGAGAGGTTTCCATCCCAGTCTGATCTGAAGTCCGCCACAGGGATCCGCCCGAATCCGTTTTCATCACTGACAGAGGGGAAAGATAAAGCTATCAACAAACTGGACTTTATCATCCTGCGTGTCAATATGATGTTATAAAGTCAAATAGGTGGGGTGGGGACGGCTGCTTCCATTTACACTAGACCAAACTGATATTAATAATAACATCATTCACATACAGTGTGTGCACATATGGTAATGAAGGCAGCATCTTCATGTGAAGAGAAGTCATGTTAAAGAAGATGTTGTGGTACAGATCTGCCACGACTGCTGCTTTTACACGGTTCTCATTTCTCTGTCAGGAAGGTGATAAGTCTGCTGTGTTTCTCAGTTTGGCTCTAGCTGTGCTGGAGTTAAGAGGTTTACAGTGATTGGGTCGCATTAGATTGCACAGGTGCATCTACTAAATCTGACAGTGAGTTTGTATGGATGCTCGTGAAGTTCCTCAGGGATCACTACACTCGTATGTTCCTCTGTAATAACACATAGTCATCTGTTGGTTGATTATGGTCTGAGTGCATAAAGAAACTACAGGTATCAAATAAATAACAGTGGAGCCGAAGCAGATCTCCTGCTGTCATGTCTGATTGACAACTGCAGCATCACTGGAGAGAATAATATCATAATAATAAAATCTTTAGTCCATTTTTATTTTTACAGATAATCGGCATAGGTATCGTCAAATCCAGGGATGAAAACAAACATATTATTGTTCTTTTCTAGCTGCTGACTTTGCCGGCTGCCTGAGGTGCCATCTGTCCTTCATTTCCTGTCACCTCTCTACCTGAGATGTGTACTAAAAATAAAATGCCTCAAAAGATAAGAAAACGTTGTGATAGTGGAACAGGTGTTATAATATTAATATATATTAAAAACAAACATTGTGGATTAAAGGGAATAAACCACAGGAGACCTAAAGCAAGAAGCCAAAATCCACTCATGGACAGTTTAAACATACAGAACGAGTACAACAGACTTTGGCCCTGGTCCATCTGTGACATTTGTAGTATGTAGTGTATACACAGATTGTCACCTGTTACAGTTCAATGTTCAGGGTAATATGATGTCTAACCCGTGGGTTAGACCTTATAACAGGTTATAAGCCTTGATTATTGCAGGACAGCAGGAAGCAGAAATCCAGTCGGTGCTGCCTCTGTTTTATTCCTTCTTATTCCTCCTTCATTATTTGGATTAAAGCCAGTATTTGACAGGAAATCTTCTCTTTTTTCCATGCCAGCCTAAATAATTCATTCAGACACAGGTGAATAAGTCATTAGTCAACTGAGCAGCATTACTTTGCAAAAACAACACAGATCTAAAGGTGTTTTTCTCCATCAGCTTTAAATTGATAAGAATATACACATTATGTTAGTCATACATAGCAGAGGTCTAATGTACCAGTACATGTTTAGTCCCCAGTTACACATGCACCTACTATATGGAGGTGAGTGAGTCTTTCACTCACACTTTTACTGCAGCAATATGTTATCTTTCTTTTTTATTTGTACAGTGCGGAGTACCCTGACCTGCGCAAACACAACAACTGCATGGCCAGTAACCTGACACCTGCCATCTATGCCAAGCTGTGTGATAAGGCCACTCCTAATGGCTACACCCTGGACCAAGCCATCCAGACAGGCGTGGACAACCCTGGGCACCCCTTCATCAAGACCGTCGGGATGGTGGCAGGAGACGAGGAGTCCTACGAGGTCAGACATCTTTGTGCCTTTTCTCTCTCACACACAAGAAGGGACGGGTAGGCCTGGGTGTCCAGTTGGACTTTGCAGTGACAGAGTGAAAATTAAGAGAAATAGTTGAAACAACACAAAATTACACAATAAATAAAAGTCCACATTGATTTCTTGTAACTTTCAAGATGATTTTAACGTAGCTGAACCATTTGAATCATCAGAAATTATTGGGAAATAACAGTTTTTAACCCTCCCTACACTATCAAGGGATTCAGTCACACATCCTCCCTGTGCTGTTTCAGGGGAACGAGTATTTTAGGCTAGGACGCCTCTTCTGGGATGTTTCCTTATTCTTCTGTAGCGAGGCTTGCCTACTTTCCTTAGAGGCCACAAAAATATGTTGGACTTTTTGCAGTTGCCAGAAGCTGTTTTGAATTTGTTCGGTAGACTTGTAGATGTTGTTTGTCCCAGAGACTCCAGAGTGTAATGCAGAACATGATTCATCCCTGCCGTTTGCATGTGTGGGTGTGAGTCTTTTGATTGAGGTCATACTGTCTGGGTGTGGTAGGAGTGCTGTTGTGAAGATGAAATTCAGACAGAAGAGCAGGAAGTGCCGACCAACAGAGAGTTGCGATATACAGACTGCACTGATTGTTGAAACATGCTTCTACCCACTTTAAAAATCACTCTTTTATGAAAAAACATAATATTTCACACATAAAATTCAGTCAATTCGAATTTTATTTGAAAAAGGACACAGCTCCCAAAATAATAACTATGCACAATACACAGAGACACAGACAATGTCACATTGCTCAGTTTAGGGTTAGTTAGGACCAAGTGATACCGCTAACAGATTAACAGATTCAGATAACCTACACAAACATTTGCAAACATCTAGTATGTGCTGCTGTTTGAGCATGAGCAGCTAACAGTCATTAGATATATTTTAATATTCTCATATTCTGGGTCTGTTTCAGGTGTTTGCAGATCTGCTGGACCCTGTCATCAAAGAGAGGCACAACGGCTATGACCCTCACAACATGAAGCACCCCACTGACCTGGACTCCAGTAAGGTAAAACTCAGCTAATCTACAACCACAGTGCTTCATCCTCATTATTCATCTTTTTCATTCATTCATTCTTTTTAAAGTTGGTACCACTAGACCTGTAATCAGTGATTTTATTTAACATACACTGAAATGAAATGAAGGACCATTGTCCTGCTTATCTTTCTTTTAGATCCATTCAGGGCAGTTTGACGACCGCTACGTACTGTCATCCAGGGTGAGGACGGGCCGCAGTATCCGTGGGCTGAGCCTGCCCCCAGCTTGCACCCGTGCAGAGCGCAGGGAGGTGGAGAGGGTAGTGGTGGACGCCCTTGCTGGTCTGAAAGGTGACCTGACCGGGAGGTACTACAGTCTCACCCAGATGACAGAAAAGGAGCAGCAGCAGCTCATTGATGTGAGTGATGCAGGAGCACTGTATGTGTATAAAGATGTTGTACATTATGAACGTAGTAACCAGTTCAAAGAAGCAGTTTTAAACTAAATACTCATTTGACTATTTAAATATTTCTGCAGTTTTAAAAGAGACTATTTATTAAAGGAACTCAATTCAAACCAGATTTGATTTTTTTCCACGTTGGACTTCTCTCGTTCTAGATCTGATTCGTGTCTGATCTCTAGCTCAAAAATAGACACAGAGATGTGCAACAGCAGCAACAAAGGGAATGAATGGAGAGAATAGGAAGTTTAACATTTTTTGGACATTTATGGAAAAGCTTTTGTGGAAGCCACAGTGGAAGGAACACGCCATAACTAAGCATGATTTGACTACAAATGTCGTAATTGTTGGTATTGTTTGCAAGTGACTCATATTTCAGTTCAGGCTGCGCATGCGTGGCAGTTTAAGACCTCACCTGTGTTCACACGGGAGCAGGACACATGTCACGTACACTGTAATGTGAACAAAGCCCTAGAGGCTGTTCACCTTGACGTATGATATTTCATGCTACTTAACTAAATTACATTTAATGAGCAGTCATGTAAATACAGTAGTTGTTTTCCTCAGTCTGTCTGCAGGCCTGCAGGATCAGTTTCAGAAATGACACACTGCAGCAGCCTGCCAAGTGATAGTTATGTCTAACATACTTAATTTATTTTCAATGAGGTCACTAATACAAAAAACATCCTATTGTGACAGTTGGTGAACATGCACTACTACTACTCCCTACCGTCGTCCAAACGGAGGAGAAAAAGAGGACAAGAATGAACTATTTAATTACATATAATGAGAAATGGGTGTTGGCTCTTCCTACAATGGCATGTTTTCCTACCCACAATGAGAGAGATTGACCAGATTACAACGTCTTTTCTGTCTCTCTGTGGCAGAAGCTTCCAATCTAAGTTTTCACTGCTTCAGTCATAGGCATTGTCTGTACTGTGAGTATAAAATCTCTGTTCCCTTTATCTATCACAGGACCACTTCCTGTTTGACAAGCCCGTGTCACCCCTACTGACATGTGCAGGCATGGCCCGTGACTGGCCAGATGCCCGTGGGATTTGGTAAGTGAAACGTGGTGGTACAAGTTTCTGCCTGGTCGAGAAGAATTTTCTTTATTTAGGGCAAAACGTGGGGGGTTAATATTGTTGGTATGTAGTAACGAATCTCAACAATAGACTTTAGGGAAGGACTGACTCATCTGACCACATCATTCTTTCCACTCTGTCGACTAATGTCTTTGGTTTTTGCACCACTGTACTTATAAATGTGCACTTATCTTTGTAATGAGGGTATTTTGAACTGCAGACCTACTATAATATCCCTCCTAGTGTAATTGTTGGACTGTTCTTGCTGATCATGTCTTGCATTGACATTCTCGCCCTTCTGTTTTCCTTACATATTGCACTAATGCACAAGCACCATGGTAATCAAATGTGAGCTGTTAACCAAAATCTCCGACCTTAATTACAGATGCCTTTTCCATAGATCTAAAAGCAGACGTCACTTTAGTCACTGCTCCTGTTGAAACACCAGCTAATCGAGCAGTCTGTGTGGCTGAAGCTCGTACTACAATGAACCCTCTTTCAAAATCACTTGGCTTTTTTCTTGTTTAAAAAATCTGGCATTTAGCATTTAGTTTGATCAGTGTGCAGTGCCCAGCCGTCCCTGGGCAGTCTTTAATGTCACTGGTACGTTTGTCATTTCCCTGCTGCTGAGCTTTGGAGGTGTTTTATTAGCAATGCAGACAATGTTCCCTCAGCATTAAGTTTCAACATGGACCCAGGAATAGTGCAGTGCAACACATCAGCCAACCAGAATCAATCACCAGCCTCCTCTTCTCTTCTCTCCTCAATAATTCACCTTCACTCTATCATTATCAGCTCTTCTTTCACGTCCACTGGCAGATTTCTCTTTCACCGACTCTCTCTCACACTCTCGTCTTTCCACCGTCCATATGTCATGCTCTACTTTCCCTCCTCTTTGCCTGTGATAACCTCATCTTACTACAGCACCTTTTTTTGTTTCCCTCCTCCCTCGGGTCTCCTTTTCTTCCTGTGTCCTGTGCTGCTGCTGTAGTTTCCAGCTCCTTTTGCACTTGTTCTCTTTATTTGCCCTAATTTCCTTTTTGTCAGATGCCGACCCTGCTCTCTCCATAACCTATTCATTACTTTCTTAAATCTCTAACAATATTTAAGAGGCCAGTGTGGTCAACAAGACAGTGACAGTAGCTTCTCAGTTCAAAAACTCATACAGAAAAGGTTCAGAAGAGGTCATAGGGTCATCTAAGTCCACTGAAGGCTTCCATTGAAAATAATTACACTAGAAACAGGTTTAGAGGTACTTGAGGGAACATCAGAGGAGATGATTAATGCACTCCATATGATGAATATTTAGTACAATGTTCATGGACATTTGATTATTAATTTTATAGTATTTTGTCATTTTTGCCTTGTCTAAGTACATTTACAGTATACATACTCAGTTTTCCCTTGTCTGCTAAGAGCAGTAGAACACAACGTGATTTTTTTTAAATTAAGAATTAAACTTTGAAGACAAAGTAATTAATTCAAAAGTTGGTGAGAATTTCCAATCTAGACAAAGATGTAGGACCAAAAGACAGACACCACGAATAGACCCCCACACCTAGTGTGGCTGAAGGATGGTTTCTGTTTTTCTACTGTCTGTAATATGTGCCATAAATCAGAACCATATTGCCTTGTAAGCACAGGTGCAGCCTTGCAGATGCCTCTGGCAAACACAACAGTGAATGACCCCCTGGCAGAAACAAGCATTATTCTCACTGACTTATGGCTAATGGCCTCCTCTTTACTCACCAATATCAAATGGCCCCGTTAATGGCAGAAAAGCATCACTGGTCTCTACTTAATCTGTTAAATGAAATTATCATGTACACTTACTTACAATAGGCTTCCCCAATATCACTTCTGCATTAAATCTGGATTCAAAGATTCAGGTGTTAGTTTACTCTTCAGTATATGGAATAAGTAAATATATGGAAGGTTTTGATGAGGTTAAAATCTTGTCCTTAATGTCTGCTAATAAGAGCCCTGTGTTGAAATTGACTGATTACTGCATCAGAATCAATTACCGCTCCCTTGGGTGCTGCAATCTGTCTGTTCACTGCTCCTTAAATATCAGAGAACAGACCCCAACCCACAGGGGTCAATGTTGTATAATTCAATTGAACTTCTCTCTGTGCAGGCACAACAATGAGAAGACTTTCCTGATCTGGATCAATGAGGAGGATCACACCAGGGTCATCTCCATGGAGAAGGGAGGCAACATGAAGAGAGTCTTTGACAGATTCTGCAGAGGCCTCAAGGAGGTAAGACTGTGTTTGTTTAAGGTACTGGATCATAGAGGATCATTGTGCACTTGGGCACAGCATACGTTTAATTTAGTGGCTTTAACTATAGTAGAAAGTCCCTCATTCCACCATCAGATGTAGTATTTAATCAGCCAGAGGGGAATGCATTAATATGAACTAAAAGCATGTGGTTTACGCTTGCAAAAGCAAAAATCTCCAACCCTGCCTAGAAAATAAAGCCTGTAGACAAACATATGGCCAGGCAAACATGAATTAGTTATCCACGGTCTCCATGTTCCAGTCCAAAGGACAAGCAGTGCAGCATCTGGTACTACACTGTTGCACAGTTAGTGTGTGATAGGTCTGAACAATATACCTCAGTGCTTCTGTACAGCTTCAGTTCACCACAGTGCCGGTGTTTGTATCAGTCCACTCCCACTGGAGTTCATTTAATTCTCCTACATTCAGCTTAAACTGTGAAAGACCACAGTGCCAAAAGCGAGAGGTTATTGTATGACTGAAACACATTCTTACTGACTAATTCTATCCCTCTAAGGTGGAGCGTCTGATCCAGGAGAGAGGATGGGAGTTCATGTGGAACGAGAGGCTAGGCTACATCCTCACCTGCCCCTCCAACCTGGGCACTGGGCTCAGAGCTGGAGTCCACGTCAAACTGCCCCTCCTGAGCAAGGTAACATGGATTTTTGTGTTATTATTCTGTTTGTGTCAAGACCGAAAACAAAAAAAGGCTTTGAAAAGCCTAATATCATCTTGTTTCTCCAAAAACAATGAAAACAATGACTTGAATTTGTTTAGTTACATCATATTTGCATACTTTGGATCCACGTGCTGGATTTTTTAAATGTGTATGGTTGCTACAAAAATGGCAAATAGGCCAAATAATATTTTCAGAACTTAAATGGACTGTGTTCACCTACAAATAACTTGCTTTTGATGTTTGTTATAAAGTTGTTATTTGTTAAATGACGATGAAATTTAAACCATTTTTAATCCACCTCCCAGGATTCCCGCTTCAGTAAGATCCTGGACAACCTGCGTCTGCAGAAGCGAGGGACTGGTGGTGTGGATACTGCTGCCGTGGGGGGGGTGTTCGACATCTCCAACCTGGACCGCCTGGGACAGTCTGAGGTAGGGAAACCAAAGTCGAAATGCGAGTGTGAATGAAGGGTGTGATCAACTGTCTTTTATTAACAGAGTGAAGCAATCACCTGCTAAACCAGTTGTGCAGTAGCCAATAATACATGTTTAGTTATTTATAGTACTCTGATCACAGAGTAGAAATGGTTCTTCGCCATTCTTCTTCATTTCTGGGAGGAGTGCAGTGCAGTGTAGTAATTAGCATTTGAGATTGTGCAGATTTAGAATCACTTATCTAATTTTCATCAAACATCGACTTCTGTTTTATTGTGTGGGCTGCACAGTGCTGTTTGGTCGTCCATCACCCAGACTGGTGAGCACTCAGGAGAGGAGCAATCTCAGAATGTGGTCAATTTAATAAGAGATGGACAAATGAGGGCACTATAGTCGTTTCTTTCTCTGCTAAGTACACAGAGATTTAATAACTTTCTCTATCAGCGCATGACAAAGTAAGATTTCATCATGAGTGAGAATGTAAAAAAAAAAGTCCTACAGTATTTTCCTGCACTCAAATCGTGCAGCTGTACCTGTTTCACCCTAACAGCAGATAATCTACCAGATGTTGTACATTTTGGAAATAAGATGCATTTTTGAAAATAAGATGCACAGGCGGAATTCCTCTTTTTAAGGAAACTAGTTAATTTATCATCACGTTCGTCCATGGGAAGTTATCTGGAGGTTGATTCTTGGCAACTGGACTTCGTTCTTGTTAGATCGAAACGTTCCACTACTCGTCAACCACCTACTGGAGAAATTACTAGTAGTAGGATTCAAATGTGTTCTGCTCCTCTCTCAGGTCCAACTGGTGCAGACAGTGATTGATGGCGTCAACTACCTAATTGAGTGTGAGAAGAGACTGGAGAAAGGCCAGGACATCAAGGTGCCCCCACCCATCAAGCAGTTCAAGTAGACACTGATGCCTGACCTCACTCAACAAACCTCGGGGCACACACACGCTCAATCACTCCGCTTTGTGCCCATAGATATGATATATATCTATGTCATTTTCTTGTTTATTACTACTTATCTAACCCTCCCTCCCAGCCCCATAATATACCTCTTTATAATGTAATCTACATACTATCATATGCAGCTATCTCTTTGCTGGCAATTGAGCCTTGAGCTTAATTGTGCTGCAGTGCAATGAGATTAATCTTTCACTCAAAGTCAGACCAAGCTCTAAAATGGCAGCAAAAACTAATAAAGGATGCACAAGCTGTAGGCTGTTTGAAAAGAGCAAATATGGCCACCAGCTTGTCCATCTTTGCATGGCCAAACATTATCTATGGCTCTGCACCCAGACCACTCCACAGCCCACAGAACCTGGCTTCATCCTGACTCCATTCCGTCCTGCTGCATGTTCTGTGCTCAGTCTCTCTCTTCCCCTCATTCCTGTGTGTTGATTGGTCATGCCTATTACCTGGTGCTTGTATCTTCCATCCATTTGTGCTACACCTTTCATTGTGGAGTGTGTGTACATAGTTTCTTTTTACCATTTTAGTGGATTTTAATGTAGATTAACAGCATAAAATTGAAGAGACTTGTGGATTTTAATGTTTTAATGACACGTTGGTGTCGAAATGTAATGTTAAAACACACACACACACACACTTGCCGGGCTGGGCTCTGCACTGTAAGCAATATCATTCAAGCTCATCACTGAATGTTAATCTGTAATGTCTTTTAATAAAGAGGACATCTATTTAACAGTACCTCCTTCTAGTCCGTCTCTTATTTGTTGATAGGGTGTTGCTTCTTTTCTCCGTTTCCACATGAACAACACGTAATTTTTGGTTTCCAAGAAGATTTTTCCTCGAGAATGCTTTAAGTAACCATAGTAACTGAGCTGCAGGAGCATGATTGTGATCCGTGTGGTTGTATAGCGCCATGTGACAATGTTTAGTCAGAGGCGAAACAAAACTGTATTATGCTGGAAAGCTGGTGCACTGGTCTCTAGTTTCCACACAGAGTCAAGATCTTAAAATCTGGAAAATGTCTGAATTTGTTGACTTAAACATTTTATTGTTTCCGCTGAGAATATACTGAAGGGATCTGCTAAAAGATGGGTATCATCCATATGTTTCTTGTTTGCCTCAAAGCCCATGAAAACACTAAAACCAAGACTGAACTGAACCTACTAGGGAACTCCTACTAGTCCTGTGGTATTAGAGTGACGTTAAAAGGACTAACGCACACTGAAAGCATCTCAGCAACGTCAGCGCTCGACTAAACGACTGTGTTTGTCTTTTCTCTAACAGCTCTTAAGCTTTGAAACTGCTTTGTCACTTAGTCACAATTGTCTCCAGTGAAGAAGCTAGTTTCAGTCTGGATGCTCAGGACAACAAGGCGTTCACTGTTCTGAGGCGAAGCAGCCGAGACGTCGAGCGTTGGAGTTGTAAAGCATGAGGAATCTGTTCCTCTTTCTTCAAGGATTGGAGGAAGGGTCTGACACCCTGAATGTACCTCCCTCCCTCCATCTCCCCCTCTCCCTCTTTGTGTGCCCAGAGCGTGTCACCAGCAATATGCTGCAGCTCTCCTCCTCTCCTCCTCTCTCCTCTCTCCTCCTCTCTCCTCCTCTCTCCTCCTCTCTCCTCCTCCTCGTTCCAAATATGGCTGAGGAACAAGCTGGTTGCTGTGGCAACCACTCCACTGAGGCGATGGGGGCTCTCTGGGATGGGGAGGGGGGAGGATGAGATTTGTGGGTAACAGAAAGCACATTTCTGCAGCAGTGTCGAGTGCTGCACAGCACACAGGCTCTCCATACAATAAAGACAGTCAGGAAACCGAAGGACTGTTTGAGTAGGAAGAAATCAGGAATGATAAATAGGAGAAAATATTATTTAAAAATGCTAATATCTGCTTAGAACTGGGCTTAAACCCGAATCTTACTGTACTGACACTAACTAACACAGTGGACTGTTGCCAAGATAACCTTAAATCTCTTTTCATGCTCCAGTTTCTATATGGCACAAAAACAGACTATGGCTAAATCTTCATCCATAATAGAAATAAATGAGAACGCCAGATAAGCCACTCCTGCTAAACGTGACCTAGCCTACTAGGTGCATAACTCCTATGTACTGTAGCTTCTGGTGGACTTCATGTTGTAAAGCTTTTTGTTGTATTTGTAGATTCTGCAGTAATTTCTTACAATTCCAAAAATAGAGAATGATAGTCTAGCTAAATTGTTATTTATTTATTTTTTAGGTTTCTTGTAAAACATTCATTAGCATAAAAAGCATAAACCGTTCATGTTGTTTATCTTTTTTACCATTTAGATAAGAGTCTTTGAACTTCACATCCTTTGTCATTGTTTC
This sequence comes from Anabas testudineus, assembly GCF_900324465.2. NCBI lineage: Eukaryota > Metazoa > Chordata > Actinopteri > Anabantiformes > Anabantidae > Anabas > Anabas testudineus. The sequence continues at coordinate 20,223,992 of NC_046615.1, read as the reverse complement.
TATACGTCGCTCTCTGTCTGTACAATGCAGCATTTCATTGACTGTTGTGCGCTGAGTGTCCTGAGGGCGACCAGTCAGCTGACATTGAAACAGTGCAGATGTTTTACAACATGCTGTGTACTTCAATAATGTTTCTGTCCCTTACACATATTGATCACAGCTGCTCTAACATTGACCGTCACCCTGTCATGTCCAGATTAAAAGAAAAACAAATTGTTTTGATTATATCCTGCCTTTTCCAGCTGTAAGTTTACAGTAAATGGTAGCTTATCTGGAAGTAAGGCAGCTCTGCTTAAACAGATTAGAAAAACTCTGAGCCACAGCGATGGAGGGACTTTGTGAGGTGCTGCTGAAAGAAACTGGTAAGAACAGCACACTGTACGAAATGAGACACGTACTGTTCTTTTGAATTTGTATGGTGAAGTTTTAGTGGGATTAAAGGCTACAGATCAAAGTAAATACTAATATTTGTTCACCAAAATTAACATGAGAACACTGCAGGTGTTCTGTGTCTTTATAAAAATGAGATTCTGTAGAAATATTAAGTTTGTATGTTAATCTGAATAATGCAATTTGGGCATACGACAAGCTTTGCATAATAACTGCAGTTTGAAGAAGAGAAAGATGATGAAGGCTTGATGATAAATACACCGACAAAGGTGGAAGCTCCACAACCAACAGTGGGGCACTGGAGTAAATAACAGAGTAGGATAGTATACTACAAATATACATTATAATAACTTTCTGATCACAAATACAAATGTGGTGGAGATACCAAAGTATGTGAGAAAGCTGTTAAAATAATGTAAAGTGCTTGGTCATGAAACTAGATGTTGTATGTATGTATGTTTGCATTTAAAGTGAGTAAAATACACTGTTTACACTCTGTTTATACACTGTGATCTAGATCATTAGGTAGAAATCTTACATTCATCAAGCTATAAGTTTATGTTTTGACTGCATCTCAAACTATATGATTATTTGGACATTGTACATACTGTAGTTCAGTAATTCTCTTGTTATATGTATTATATGACAGGTGTCTTTATTATTTTATCCACCACACATACACTTTTAGACTTACTGAGAACTGAAAGGACTGCAATTTTGAAGTAGAGCATGGTACATTACCAGTGTTATCAGAGAGCTCCCTCTGCTGATATTGTAGTATAACTGCAGCATTACAATGCAAGGAAACTATTTATTTATTTATTTATTCTGTGCAAAAAGTCACAATAGTACTAAAGCCTATTTTTGCCTGTATGAGAAAGAATTTAGTCAATTTCTTTGATATTCAAACACACACAGTCAATAATCCACAATACAACTAGAATACAAAACAACACACACACAAAATCCTTGATAAAAGTTTAACTAATCAGGTTACTAACTTCAGATGACTCACTAAATCCTACCTTTATCATAATGGACACAGGCGGTCTTGTTTGTCCTCATCTAAAAGGACAAAGTGTATTTGCTTGTCTGTTGTTTAGTTAGTACACAATCTTCACAAGCATCTCAAGTTGCAGTGGCAAAATAGCAACAGAAAAAACATGTATTTTGGAAAAGCGTCCACCTCAGGCTGTCCCATCGTTAAGAAAATGACAAACAAGACAGAGTGATATAATCAAAAGAAACTTAATTTGATTTATTGAATCAATTTCAGAGAAATGCTTCTTATATCAGAACTGACTCCAGCACACTAAATCCTGGGGGCTTTGTTTTTCCCACAACAGATATGCAGCACAAAGCCTCTAACCTCCACCTCAACATGGTGATGAGGGTGTCTGATCTTTCCTCTGAGGATGTACTCAGATTAAAAGCACCGGGGATTTGGTTCATACAATGTGAACTTGGTAAACAACAGTAGAATTGAAGGACAAACCAGAAAATAAAGTGAATGTTGATTGATCTAAATTTGATAATAAAGTCTGAAGACTGAGATTATGGCAACAATCAGACCACAGCAAGTACTGCTGACTTGTTTTTACTGAGTTAATACCAATTAGAGATAAGGCATCGATTAACTGTAATGTTTGTCTTTTCTATTCAAACAAGTTGTGAAGAGTTCTTCTTTTGCTTGTCATAACAATATAGTAAAGTATCCCTGAGTTTTAAGCTGTTAAGCAGTAAAAACACCGTACTGGATGATGTTGGGAGTTATCAGAAGATTTCATGGACGTTTTCACTGTTTTCTGCAGGTTTCCTTTAGAGAAAATTATTAAATTACTGATTGAGAAAATAACTCACTGCACATGGGAAACAGTAAAGATTTACTGCTCTTGCTCAGTGGTGAAGGAAGTACTCTGATCATTTATTTAAATAAAGGTAGGTATTCCATCATGAGGTTATCTGTAAGCAGATATCAAAGTTCTACCTAAGTAAAAGTGCACATGTATAGCCAGTAACATATACTTAAAATGGCATAATTACATACTCAAGTTGTGGACATGTTGCAACTAATTAGTAAATGATAACACATTTCTTCAAGTTGAACAGCTCTAATCAGCCATATAACTGACAACTGCGTGGGCATGTGTGGTTTTTAATGGATTATAGCGTGTCTGGTTTTATTACGTTACTTTTGTGTGTTAAAAATTACCTATAGAGTGCAATAAAAATAACAACATAAATTGATAAGAATCACAGTATACATTAGTTTCTTGTGGAACAGGTTGCCGCTTATGAGAAGCCTAAATTCCAACAACCTGAATAGGTCTAATGAGGCACATAACTGGAAACACTTAAGTCTAAAATAATTCAAAAGTTTAACTAATATTATTTTGTAGGCAAAACTAAAGTAATGACTAATTTTACTTGTCATATAAATGTAGTGAAGCAGTAAATGCAACATTTGTCTTTCAAATATAGTGTAGTAGAAATAGAAACGAGCACATTATAATGGTAACGTCAGTAGTATAAATAATAAAAAACCTGATGACCTGTGCTATATGTGAGCTCTTTTTTTTATGTTTGGCCACTAAAAAGGTATGTATACATGGGCTGGATACTTGAGTGCGTCTGATTATTATTTAACAGCCATAACAAGCTGTAATCGACACATTAAATGTTTTCACTTCGTTAAAAAAAAAACACGATTACATGTAGTGAACTATCATCATAATCACTTCCGCGTGTGAGAGAGGAGGTTTGATTTAGTCGGATCGTGATTGGCTCGGAGACGACGAGGTCTCATTTGTCGGCTTCTCATTGGCTGATAGAGGCGGAGTGACGCGGTGGGTGGACCAATGAGAGGATGCCACACTGTGGTTAGGAGCGGTCCCGCTGTCTGCTGAACGTCTTCACCGCCTCCGACTCTTTCTCTTTCTCTATCGACTAGTCTGCATTTGGCCTTGTCCGAGGAGCCTGCAGCCTTGGCTTTGACGTCGCCGAGGAACTGAAGACGGGGGCTGCCGCGGGCCTAATTTGCAATTCAAACTCCGTTTGGTTTGACTAAAAGCGAGGAGCACTTCCAGCCACCGTTTGACGACATGTTGAGGCTGATCTTTTTGGTCGCACTCGCCGGGTTCACCCGAGCCAGTGATGTGCTGGAGTTCACGGATGACGATTTCGACAGCAGAATCGGAAGCCATGACCTAATTCTCGTGGAATTCTTTGCCCCGTGGTGAGTTTTTACATGATTTGTGCTGCGCAGTTCAACTGTTTCCAAACGTCCGTTAGCTGGGTTTACGCTAGCTTACTTGCTGCGTGGTTAACAGTTCAGCAACTGACGTTCATTAGCAGCAACCATGACACCGTGAACCTCTAGGGGAATATAAACACAATTTATATTACAAGCTACAAATTGCAAACTGCATGTTTCCCTCTTTAACATTAAGTGTTGGTGCATTAGGGGCTAATTGTCTTTATTGGCTAGTGACCAACGTTAGCATGTTAGCTAGGAGCGAGAAGGTGTGCGCTAACATGGAGTTCTTAATGGATTACAGATGCAAGCCCTGCAAATCACTGTTACTGATTGACGGAAAATGAAACCATGCATATTAACGACAATTAGTTATGACCTGTTGTTGTTTTTCTTTTTTATCAATCTGAATCATTTTCGTTGGAAACTAAATGCGACTGAGGCTACGAGGAAGTTGGGGGGTGTGTCCTTTCGTTGTTGTAACGTTCTGATTGGCCAGAGAAGTTTTGGTGTCCACCACTGATTGGTCCAGAGTAACAGTGACGTGTTCCACGGTGCCAAACTTGAATAAAGTTAATAGCTTTGTATTTATGAAAGAATTTAACTAATAAACAGTTAAATTTAGAATAAATTAAAATAAATTTAGATCATTTTTAACTGACAATAAGCCACAATTTGTTTTTGAGCAAAAACTTGAGTAGTTGAGTTTCTAGCATGTCCAGTGAGACAGTTGGATGCTTCTTTTGTCAAACATGGAAATAAAGTGAATATTTTTGTTTTTTGTGATGTTTCAGACAAAATAAGACATTTGAAGACATGACCCTTGGTCTTTACGCAATTACAATTGGCATTTTCACCTATTACTGTTAATGTAATGAGACCAAGATGTAAAGCTAGATTAATAGACATTCATAGGTTGTGGCTTTGTTGATTAGTTTTTTTATTTTTTGTATTGACTGGACAAGCAAGCTTTTGCATTGAACAAAACCTATTCGATTACCTCCTAGGTTTCCAATTCCACACTGAAATCGAATTGCTAAATCTTCCTCAGCTGAATCCTCAGTACAGCTGAAATATAATTCATTGTAACTGACTGAACCATATCCTCTGTCCATTAGGTGTGGCCATTGTAAACGGCTAGCACCTGAGTACGAGTCAGCCGCCACACGTCTGAAAGGCATCGTCTCTCTGGCCAAGGTATTGCATAATGCAGTTCATTTAACTTTGTACACTTTAGTGTGTCTTTCAACTCTTTGTACTATAGTGCTCTCTGTACTTTTCTTCCTATTAGGTTGACTGCACAGCTAACAGCAACACTTGCAGCAAATATGGTGTTAGTGGTTACCCCACTCTGAAGATCTTCAGGGATGGAGAGGAGTCTGGTCCATATGATGGCCCCAGAACTGCAGGTGTTTGTCAAGGCTTTTTTTTGTCCTCATTATTTCCAAATTTACTCAAATCCTCTTAATATTGGCACATTTCTTCACATCACTATATGATCATCTCTAATTTCTCTTTCTGTCTCCTGCACTTGTTTGCTTTCCTCTTGCTCTGTGTAGATGGCATTGTCAGCTTCTTGAAGAAGCAGGCTGGCCCAGCTTCTGTGGAGCTGAAGACTGAGGCAGACTTGACGAAATTTCTTTCAGACCAAGACGCAAGTGTTGTTGGTGAGTTACTGTGTGAATTTTAGCCACTGACACCTCTACCAGATCATTTTCATGCTTGCTAAGTCATTTAGCAATAATGTCTGTAAGCACGAACCTAGAATGATTTTGACTGCATCTCATGTGAGCATGCAAAAAACAGTGTCCTTTTTTAACCATCGATATTGCACATTGATCTAAATGAGATTACTCTTTTTTTCCCCAGGGTTCTTTGCTGACGACAAGAGCACAGCACAGGCAGAGTTCCTCAAGGCAGCCAGTGCCTTAAGGGACAACTACCGCTTCGCCCACACAAACTCTGAAGATCTTCTCGCTGGCCAAGGCATTGACGGAGAGTGAGTGGCTCATTCTTCATTTGGCCTAAACCTAATTATTAATTTTCGTACATAAGTGATGAAATGGCCCCATGAGCAGTTTAGCTTCTTGTTTGTCTTTTCCTAGTAAATAGCACTAAAGTGACATTTTCTTTGTTGGCTCACAGGGGAGTTGTCTTGTTCCGCCCACCACGACTTAACAACAAGTTTGAAGACAGCTCCGTCAAATTCGCAGAAGACAAATTCACCAGCAATAAAATCAAGAAGTTCATCCAGGACAATATGTGAGTTTTGAATGCTTACCAGTTTCCCTCTCCACATCCTGTCTTCTCAAATTCATAGCCGGTGCAAAAGTAAATGGTGCAATTGCTAAGCACAATACATTTACAGCAGTTGGTAACACTCATCTTACATAGTAACGGTACATATTTACATACGTGGCCCAGGGCCAACAGGACCTTTGATAGATGAGGTGTCTACTCTGCAAACACAGACTCAGCTTTCACTCAGTTCTGGCAGTACGTAAGTCAGGGAAATTAACTCAGACAGAAGATGTTTGATAACCGAATACTTCATCTGATATCAACATAAGAATGTTTTTTAAATTTTGGTGAGATGTCTTCTTTTTTTTTTTTTTAATTGAGTGGAAAAAAACAAGTGAAAGAAGTTAATTTGCTCGGCAACATCACTACACTAACTCTTTAGCAGGATGTGGAACTTGTTAGCATAATGATTTAGTTTTTACTTAAATGTTCACTTATTAATAAAGTGGAAACATAAAGTTAATAACTTTAGCAGTTTGCTTTTCTTATCTACACATGGGTAAAATACCCATATTTAAGTTTTACTTTCATTTTGCACCAGGTTCATCTTATCTAAGAGTAACAACATGATAGTGAATGTATCAGTATGTTAAACTTATTTCAGTTGGTGTTTTTTGTTTTTGAGTTTTTTTTATTGGCAAACGATGTGAAAGGTGTGTTCAGATCAAAACAAATGAAATGTTTATAAGTGGTAAGGCCAGTTTGTTTTGAGCAGCAGCTTTTTCAACAACAAGGCAACTGAAAGTACTTCAGGTAAAGAAACACAGGGCAACAGTAAAACACAAGGAAATGGGGTTTAAATCATAAAATTTAAATGGAAAAATAGGGAATAAAAAGTGCAATTCAAGATGGGATCATCTAATTTCTTCCTAAGCTGATAAGTTCCTTCTCTCTTCACCTTAGCTTTGGAATCTGCCCCCACATGACAGATGACAACAAAGACCAGCTGAGGGGAAAAGATCTGCTGGTGGCTTATTATGACGTAGACTACGACAAAAACCCCAAGGGCTCCAACTACTGGAGGAACAGGTAGGAGTCCCTCAACCTGCACCTAGATTGCTCTCAGCATTGTAATACGTGGTGGATGTAAAAGTTGTTTTTTTTTTTTTTTTTTTTTATATATGAACATTTTGTCTAAGAAACAATAATAATAATATGAAGGCAGCACTTTTCATCACTGCAAATTCTCAGCTGAACTTCTCCTTATATCTGAAACTCCTCTCGTTAGCTAAACGTTTCTCTCCTTCAACACAGCATTTGATTTGAGATTCCACTTTGCGTTTTTTCTTCCCTGAAAGCCAACTTTAAGACCAACTTACATTTTACAGGGTGATGAAGGTGGCAAAGAGTTTCCTCGATCAGGGCAAGAAGCTGAACTTTGCTGTCGCCAGCAAGAACACTTTTAGCCACGATGTGTCCGAGTTTGGCCTGGATGGAAGCTCAGGAGAAGTGCCCATCGTGGCCATCCGCACTGCCAAGGGCGACAAATACGTCATGACTGAGGAGTTCTCGTAAGTCAAGACAAATCCTTTTTCTTATTTCACGACTGCAGTTTAAAACTGTTGATTTACCAAACATACTAACTACTACTAATGTAATTATACACACCTCTCTCTAGTTGATTTTACAATAAGTTACACCTGCTTTTGGTGGCTTTCTACTTTTGTTTGTGTCTCTAAATGCTGCTAAGTGTTAAATGTATCAAAAATATTCAGTTTAATGTGAGATATGACAGTTTCTTAGATGCTGTCTTATATCTGTGGTCACATTCTTAGAAACATACAGATAAACAGTGTTTAGGCTGCACCCGAGAGCCTCTCCTGTCATCCTTTAACATCTCCTGTGAATAATAATTTGTTTCATATTGCTTTTCCAACACAACAATTGTAAAAGCTAAAGCATGATGGCATTAAACAGGATATTTAAATCTGTAAATGTTTTACCTCATCTCCTACTACACCATGACACATTCTCATCGTCTGGGTGCTACAAATTATAAACCTGCATATCATCCATCTTTAGGCTACCTATTAGACTGGGATTATTTTTCAAAATAACGTGATGTCGCAAATGATACACATATCTGCATGAAGATGTGCAGATACATGAGATCACATACATTTTCCATGTAGTGTCAAACTCTACATTAAAACAGACACAGTGCAGTGGTGTAGTCAGATACACGTAGAGCATGTTTTTCTATGTTGTTTTCCACCAAACGCTGTCTTCCTGCTGAATGTCTCTTTCCTGATCTGTCAACAGTCGTGATGGAAAAGCTCTGGAGCGTTTCCTGCAGGACTACTTTGATGGCAAACTGAAGCGCTACCTCAAATCTGAGCCCATCCCTGAAAACAATGATGGACCTGTCAAGGTAAGAAACAGCATGGAGAATTCTTAATTTCTGTTTAAACCAACTTTGCTCTGTCCTGATGGGACTTGTTTATTCCCAGTGTGACTATTTGATTTACCACAGACGTGTACTCCCAGTGTATTAATGTGATGTTCACACTCAGAATCATTTTAAGTAATATGTCATGTAGACGAAACCAGTCTAATCTTTTATGGCTCACACTTCCTCATCATGAGAAGAAGTTGTGGGTTAATTTGTTTCTGATTTACTGTAAAGGCTTGGGAGCACACTGTAAGTTATTTTACTGGAGTCCCTTCGCCAAGATCTTTTATTCTATAATGTCACTGTGTGCTAGTAGTACTGTCAACCAGTACTTCTATTTATTTAAAGTAAGCTCTGTGTTGACAGTGTAAAGCCACTATAAGCTGCAGAATGTACTGTGTCATCATGGCTACAAGATGAGACGGTACAGTCACAAAACACAGGTCTTTAATATACCATAAATGATAAACTTGTATCTCATTTGTCTTCAGGTTATTGTGGCCGAGAACTTTGACTCCATCGTCAACGATGACAGCAAAGACGTGCTGATTGAGTTTTACGCCCCATGGTGCGGTCACTGCAAGAACCTGGAGCCAAAATACAAAGAGCTGGGAGAGAAGGTGAGGGATGGACTCCTAACCTACTTCAGTGTTTACCAGATTAGTCTTTATACAAGCAGCATTTTTAATGAGTAACCAAACTGTTTTAGTACCAAACATGTTTAGACATTTCGCTGCATCAGCTGTTTAACAAGTTTAAGTTGAGTGTTGGAGGAACCTGGTTTAATTTAATTAATTTGAACTCAATTCTTACTTGAGTAAAGATGTATACTTTAAGTTCTTATAATCCATGCACACTGTTTTATCAGCAGTACTGTTGCATTAAAGCCAGTGTGTTCATGATCCTGCCGAGTTTAAAAATAGCTCAACTAGACCTGAAACTAATTCACCACAACATTTTCTGTGTCTCTCTGTTCCTGAAGCTGGCCAACGATCCCAACGTTGTCATCGCCAAAATGGACGCCACCGCTAATGATGTGCCATCTCCCTACGAAGTCAGCGGGTGAGTAATTTTCTAAATTCATTTTCTGAGTTTATCCTCCACATTTAGGAATTTACTGAGACGTTTAGTACAAAAGATGTTTAACAAGTCTCTCTGGGTTTAAAGAACTTTATCGCCCATACACACACTAAAACAACAAATGAATGAATGGATTACCTCAACTCAGCCATGATGAGTCAGTCTGCAACCTGGATTATCTCATTTCTCTGTGCTGCAAAATCAGCCATCCATTTTTAAAATACTTTGCAGTAAGGAACCATGTCACTGACCCTCCTTGTTTAAGATGCAGTTCATTTAGAAAATAACCAGAGTTACTCTTTATATAATTAAATATACACTTCTCTTTAAAAGCTAAAAAACATCTTACCAAAGAACCAATTCTCGTAATTTACATTACGATTTATTTAATAATTTGATTTCACAAAACAAGCCAGTGGAAAATTTGTAAAATGAATTATATTGAATTATACATGATTTAACATGTAGGCAGATACACCAGCCCATATCAGGGTATTTCAGATGCTGTTGCTTCTGCAAATATTTTATTGTAAAGAAACATACTATAATATGCATTTAAAAGTATTTGAAGCAAAAGTAAATCAGTGTATGTGGATTAATAAGAAGAAATTGCAGATTAAAGTCAGGGTGCACTGACAAGTCAATTTTCGACAGCTCAGTGTGTCGATGGTCACAGATGTTATTCATTGATGTAGTAAATATTGACTGTCAATTTGGAGGATTTGTGAATTCTAAACTTTAAAATTGATAATATGTGCTTCAAACATGTGTCTGACGAATAATAAAGTGTCATTGTAACATCGGTCTCAAAAACAGACTATTGTACTTTAACTATATGAATTCTTATCAACCTCCACAACTTTTGTTTTTTCAGTTTCCCCACAATCTACTTTTCCCCAGCTGGACGTAAGACAAGCCCAAAGAAATATGAGGTGAGAATCTGCTTGAGTGACGAGTTAAAGGGAATTCACGCCTGTTGTTAGCTTCTCTGCTAATCGTTCAGTGTCACCGCTCTCGTTCCAGGGAGGTCGCGAGGTGAGCGACTTCATCAACTACCTGAAGAGGGAGGCCTCCAACCCCTTGGTAATGCAGGAGGAGACCAAAAAGAAGAAGAAGAAGGATGACGACAAGTCAGAGCTATAAAAGCTCCAAACGGGAACTCAACAGCCCCCTCCTTATCATGCCAGGAGGAGGAGGACTGGTGAAATCCAGGCAGAGAAAGAACTAAATTATATTCCACTCTTTTAGTGAACTACCGAATGCTCTGAAGCCAAGTCAAAAAGACGCGGCCCTCCCTTTAGGTCCTCTGCTGCTCTGGGAAAACTGTGGAAGGTGGAGAGGTGGTGGCCAGGGCCTGCCCGGTGATTTAAAAAAACAAATTAAAAAAACATACATTTTTAGGGAAGAGGGGACAGCTTTTGAAAATTTGAGATTTTTATTTCCCCTGGTCTGTCTACCACACCTCAGACTGATGCACTTTGGTTTGACACCAGTTTCCAGTCATCTGTCGCTTTAGTTTTTGTTGTCTTCATCGTCACAGGGGATAATGGTAATGGTGAATTCCTCTTTTTTTGTTTTGTAACACATCTTTGTTTTTGTACATTTGGAAGGATTGTGAAATAAAAAGGCCCACAAAACCAACATGTACTGTACGACCTCATTCATCAACTTAAATATTCTTGCTGTCAAAGCAAAGTTAAACACTTTGCTTTAATAATGATTATGTAACTCTTACTTTTTGTACTTTATTTTCATCTCATGTTTCTGCGTACTTTGCCTTCACTACCTTATCCAAACAAATATTGTACTTTTTCTCAACTACATTTACAGTATTTGACAACATCTGATTTCAGTTTACAAGACTTGAATGATCCCCGCTGTCACAACAACTCATGGAGAATTCAAATTAAAACCTACAATTATCAAAGCAGCATATAAGGTGTTTAAAATAAGCTCCATCTTTACCAGCTGGAACAGTTCATGCATCCATATTTTTTATTCAGTGATGTGTTAAACGATCTGCACAGTACAAGTTTGAATACACTGTGGTATTACTACCTTCCTACTCATTCACTGCAACCTTTAATTATTTTCATTGGAGATTAATCTCATATTAACATCTCATTTTATTTTTATTAATGATTCTTAATTTCCTTACATTTCATAGATTATTGAAACATTTCCACTACAGTTTGTATTCAGTCAAGTGTAACATTCATCATCATCATCATCCAGTGATATTGCAAAACCTCAAAATAATTTCTTTACAAATATACAAAACAAAGAAAAACAGAACCTTTTAGATTATTTTGACATTTTTCCTTCATGAAAAACATTAGTTCTACAGAATTCATAGTAATAATCATATAACTATTGGATCATATTGTTTAAAACATGGAATTTGGTTTGGTGTCTAAAGGATAAAGGGGGGAAATAGACGACTACTCCCAGCAAAACAGATCAGGAAGAAATAACGACTTGTCAAAATTACACCTGTGTTTTATTAAAAAAATTGTAGATGAATAATATTGAAAACAATCAGTTACAGTCACCTTCATGCTAGATTTGCCATGTAAGGCATGTTTGATCGTCACTTGTTGCTTTTTTGATTTTCCAGTACATTTATAATTTGCAGTATATGTGTTCGTTTTTTACCATTGTGGATTCAGTAGATCAGGTTTTGTTACTATTTCTTTAACATTTAACAGAACAGTGAATAAATATTGTTTCCGGAAGTCTCGCCTTTGGCCAGTAGGTGGCGACACTGTATTTCTGTGAAACAACACACGAAGAAGAGAAAGAGCCAATCAGATAAAGAGAAGAAGAGCTCTGTCCGGGCATGTCCAGAACACTACACGTGTTGTTGCAGAAGGTACGTGTAAACTTTATCATCTTTTTGGTCGTTTTTTATGCCTTTTATTATCATTCACATATTTAACAACTATTGGATGAAATACTAAGAGATGTTTTCCTTTGAGAAATTATGTTTACCGCCTTATTACATGTGACTTTTGTCAGCTAGCTGTGTTAGTTTTTTCTAGAAAGGAATGCCAAACTCCATTGACATATCTGGGAATTAAAGTTGTCTTTGACTATCGGTAAAATTAAACACTATATAAAACAACCATTTTGATTATTGTTGAACTCTTAAGGACTAGTGTTCAACACGTATTGTAAACAGCTCACCTAGCAAGCACGTATTTATATTTTCATAACGATCATTGGAGGAGGCACTGGTCGCTACTGGCTGTCCACAATTTAAAAGATGAAAACACCTAAATCAGGTGTTGACGAGTGGGTTTGGGTTTTACGTACAGTCTGTTGTATGTTGAGTTTATGGTTTATAGATTAGACAGAAACTATAGTCTTATAATAACCTCTATCAGCCTGACTTTACTGGAGAAGTTAAAGAACACCCGTCGACCAGCTAAGAACCATTGAACTTGTGGCATGTGTGGTTTCATATACATGTAGAAATCAGTTACGTCTACTTTCTAAAAACATGTAACTTAGCTTTTGTTATTACCACAAGAAGGTGCTGTCAAACGGTTAGGTTATTAGCAACATGACGTATTACATCATTACGTCATTGTTATTGTGACGTGTTGATGTTAATCATCTGTAAGTCTGTAGTATTTCTCCATTGTCACATGGTAAATCCTATTAAAATAAGGAACTCTAAAAACATTGATTTAGATAATTTAGTACCTACTTTGTCAGTTTTATTTACTAAATGTGGTGAAACTCTGAACTACATTTCTGTATGTTGCTCTCACGTTTCATGTATAAAGGTGCTGAGATATGAACCGAGCTTATGTATGTTATGAAATGTTTATATTTTTAAAGGTCATGTATAGGTGTGAACACATACGTAATCCATTTCCTAAAGATAATCTAATTGGTTTATGTTGTATTTCCTCAGAAATGACAGAAAGATCAGTTTCCTTGGTTGACGATGGCAGAGGCATCGAAAAGAAATAAAGCCTCCTCCTCGTGGGAGTGCTTCAACTATCGATATTTGTGCAAAAAAACAATGATGATCCGAGCCATGGAGAGCTCAAGAGCTAGGAAGAAGTGCCAGCAGAATATAATGATGGAAAACATGAAGAGGAAGAAAACAAACCTCCACAATGAACCAGTGGATTCTATTAAACTGGTCAAAAAAACTAGATTAAATGATACAAATCAAGAAAATCTAATCACCCTGAACACTGAACACGAGAGCACTGATGCATCTAAGCCCGAATTCTCTGTATTTACTTCTAAAGCACCTGATCACCACAGTTTAGTCACAGCCCTTAAAGACAGCTGGGAGGTGGACAGTGGTTTCTCCTCTGAAGCCAGTCCTCCAGCCAGTGGTAGAAGTTCACCGTGCCTCAGCTCATGCCCCACCACCGTGGTGGCGTTGGACTGTGAGATGGTGGGGACGGGGCCTGGTGGGCGTTGCAGTGAGCTGGCCCGCTGCAGTATTCTGGACTATCATGGTAACGTCCTGTACGATAAATACGTCCAACCGTGTCAGCCTGTCACAGACTACAGGACCCGTTGGAGCGGCATCCGGAGGCATCATCTGCACAATGCTACGCCCTTCGCTCAGGCCAGGGAGGAGGTGAGACCAGCTTCACTCTAGCATCTGAATCTGCTGATAATTTTTTCCTGTCAATATTTTTTTTATTACTAAAGTAAACAATGTTCAGGGTTGAAGATAAAATGAAATTCACTATGATCAACTGGCACAGTGTTGCTCCCAAAAATTGTAATCGTAAAGATAAATGTTTACAGTAATATTTCTGTGACAAAGTGGGTTATTGCCTCCATTATAAAGAAGCTTCTGCATTAAGCTACAGTGCATCTTTTTACAGATTAAAACAAAAACATTTAAGAACTAGTTTCAACTCTTCTTAACCTGTCTTCTGCTTCTCTCCTTTTAGATTCTTACCATACTTGAGGGTAAAGTGGTCGTTGGCCACTCCATCTACAACGACTTTGAGGCGCTGGACATGATCCATCCATGTCACATGGTCAGAGACACAAGTACAACACGTCTTCTCAGCCGGTTGGCCGGTTTTCCCCGAGAACGCTGCGCCTCCCTCAAAATTTTAGCCAATAAGCTGCTAAACAGGAGAATACAGGTGAGACATTCACATGCCATGTCATATGGGGGGAAGGGCACATTGTTGGTGGCTTTTAGTAGCCAACTCTGCTCCGACTTGTTATTAAAATTGTGGGGTTTCTGTTTGTCGGCCCAGGTCGGGAAAAGAGGCCACTGTTCGGTGGAGGATGCTCAGGCCGCCCTCGACCTCTACAAGCTGGTGGAGGGTGAGTGGGAGCAGGAGCTACAGAACAAACTGAGGGACGATGGTGCTCCACGTGAGCCCAGCTTCGCTGCTTCTAACCACTACATGCAGGACGAGTACTGGCCTGATGATGTCACAGCTGACAGCCAATGAGAGGAGAGTATGTATTTAGTGGGAAATACCTCAAAAAGTTGCTATTACATGGTGATGATAACCATGAACACTTGATATCAAGTGTGGGGCTGTAATTAAATCTAATGAGAAGATGTACTGTATCACTTTAAGGGAACATAACTTTATTGTTTGAGTGAAAACACTTGATAACTTATTTCTTTAACACATGTTAAACATGGTTGGAGTTCCTGCCAGCACTTTGTTTGCTGTGATAGCCGATAACCTGCCTGCAGAGTTGTTAGTAAAAGGTAGTCTTTACAGACTTGATTATGTTTGTACCATGAAAAATGGTGGTGCTCCGAAGATGGAGGGTGATGATGTGCAGGGTTTGAAGTTCTCTAACAGTTTCTGCTCTTACTTGAAAGGTTAAGTTTTACTATTAATAGGACATGAAACTGTTCTTAGGCCACTTATGCAGCTATTATGTAAAACACAACAGTGTTTGTGATGTTTGTTTTTTCAAATATCATCTTTCTCTTGAACATGAAAATGCTTCAGTGACTCCTCTGTGTATATGTGGCCTTAAGTATTTTAAAGTGGTGTTGGTGGTGTTAGTGTTCTGACCTCGCATTGTAAGCTGCTCTTAAATGTCCTAATAAAATGTCCTGTTAAAATAAAACATTACAGCTTTGTTTGATTTGAATGATCAGGTGTTACAATGCCAGAAATAAGAATAATAAAGGAGCATTCGACCTGTTTTACTCAACTGTAGGTAACAAAGGTAAATCATGTCTTAAATAGAGGATCTTTGTAAAATCTAAAACAAAATCTCTTTCTAAAAAGAGAAAAAGCTGTTTTTATTATGAATATATTAGTAAAATTACAGATATTATTGATAAAGAATTTTTCCCAGACTCTGCTCTACAGAGATTTCTAGTTTGTCCTACTGCCATAACCACTTTATTAGGTAACTTGTAATTTTAACCCAATTCTGTGTTTTAGCATTAATTGGCATTGTGCTGCACCACGGACTGCATCATAATGAGTTTTTGTCTTTATTTACGCTGATAGCAGATGAGAAACTCCAAACATGGTGTCCTAGTTGATCCACTGCCAGATCAGCGTTAACAACTGCATTGTGAGCAGCAATAGCATTAATGGATTAAGCCACCGCTCTCTTAGGAAATGTTTTGTTATTTGCATTAAAAAGTAATTTAATGTCACACAAAAACACTTTTTTAAAAAGAATTGTGTTTTTTATGCTTCCACTGTATTTCCAGTGCTCAAATTCTGCACCGCTTTATCTTTTGTTTGTTTTTATGGGTCTAAAGATGTGAAGATGCCATGAAATTCCCTCACTCTTAACATGCAATACGCTGAGCTGCAGGTGGAGCCGTGCTGCTTGTTGTTTCACACCCGAACCCATGAATGAATACACACACACACCTACAGCTCAGGCTATAGGGAGAGAACAGAGAGGAGCATTGTTTGCCCCAATCCATCTAATTTTGTTCCTCAAATCGCTTTATTGAGCAGATCAGGCCCGATTTAGCAGATTAGTAGTTGGCTGCCTCCATCGCTGCATCAGGGGGAAAAAGTGTGTTGGTGACGAACTGGACAACTTCCAAACATCAACCATACAGAAGAACAAGCTGCTGCAGGTGAAATGAGTTCATAGAAAAACCTTTCAGCAGGAACTCACATTGAGATGTAGATGTAATAAAAGCCTTATAGCATGTCAGGGACTACTGAGATGGGTAGTGGGACTTCTGGTTTTAGTCTTGACTAGTATCTTCCAGTTTCATGTGGACACACCTGATCCAGGTAATCAGCAGTGAGTAGGGCAGGTGGACGCCACTCACATGTCTTTAGACATTAGGCACTGAGCACATTATGTAAACGTTTACATTACATTAACATTACTCTGAGCTTCTAATGCTCACAGTAATCTGCACACACTCGAACTGCATGTGTAGGGTCATGTTTACTGATATCAATGGACCAAAGTCTGAATTGGGATAATATGTTTAAGAATTTCTGGCTTATGAAACAGAGGATATGTGAAACACACTGTGAAGCTTTTCCTCTCACTCACAATGAAGCTTCTAGTAGTTTTTGAGTCATCATGTGGTACTTTTGTAAGCATAATGCCGTATTTCTTGATGTATTAAATAGCTGCTTTTAAGTTCCGAATGTCATAACATCTCAAATATCTTAAAAACATTTCACAAATTTGCATGAAATATGTATAGTTCTGTAAAAATTTTGAGTGATCAGGGATCGGCCTGAATTGATAAATGAAGGTTTCAGTTGCTTGTCAGCACAGACACTTGATCCCAGTCATGATGTGGCAATGGGTGGAAAAACTTATTTAAAAATTTTAACAACAACATAGAAACAATTTAAAGAAACTTACTCCTATAGCTAAAAAGTTATGTATGTTGCATTAAATAAAATATGGCTGGTGGTTAACTGAATAACAGCATCAGAGCTACTCTGAACACGCTTCATTCCTCTGAACATGTGAAAAGACTATTTTTACTTTCAGACTCCACCTCCTCTGTCACCCGAGGGTGTTCACGTTGCATGAACCAAACTGGGATACAGCAGCCACAATGGTCACTTTTCACACAACCAAAGTCTCCTTGGAATTCGATCAAATCCCTCCACCTCCATAAACCACTTCTTACCAAAAGTGTGCACTCAACATTACATCATCTATAATGTGCCAAGGCCCTGCCTTTCATTATGGGAGCACCTCCCATCCCCCTTATTACACACTCTGCCACTTTTATGCTGATTGAAAATCAAAAAGAAATCTGCTGGGTGTAACCTGGTGTGACGCCACTAATCCGAGCGCTACAAATCATAGTTCCCATCCACCCGGCTCTGCACAGACCCCTGCGAGTCTTCACCATCAACTTCACATCTGCCTCAGGTAAGACTGGGCCTCCACTGCTGAGGTGCTGCTTCACCCCTTTTCTTCCTTGGATGTACAACTTATTATACTTATATTATATGCATTTAATTTTCTAGCAACAGAATTCTTGAACAGAATCTGAGTTTAATTCAAATCTGAGTCTGTGGCTCTCAAAAGCCACCTCTGCTAATTTCGTGGGTGCATCATGGGACTAAACCTGGCAAAAGCAGCACTCTTGGTGCAGGAGCTCTGGTTTTTAATGTCTACTTAGCGGCATACTCCATGTTAGAAACGTCATACCTGTAAATCTGATATCTGTTAATGCAGTCAGACTACAAATTTGAGATGTATTATCTCGTCAGCGTTTGCATAAATGCCAAATGAGGTAAATGTGTAGAAAATATTAAGAATCCACATGAAACAAGTTTGCAGACACACAGTATAAATGTGTTAGTCTCATATAACAATGCTCCTCTGTTTAAATGTGACGTATGTTAAATTAGATGAGTGCTGCAAATAACATTTGGTTTTGTTAATGAGTCATCTACTTATTATCAGGTCAGTCTAATTTAATATGTGGCATTTTGACATTGATTGTTTTGTTTGATCAAGGATGTACAGTCATACACTTCATCCAGATGATACTATAGAGTTTAAACCTTCACAGTGAGTGTGAGCCTGTTGATTATAAAACCAATCAGCCTTAAATCTCCTGAAAAACAATCCAGGAGCACAGAGGTGCTAAATATAGCACAACAAAGATGCCCTGTAATGGCAGAGAGTGTGACATGAGGGGGGATTAACATGAAGCATGGTGTGAACTTTAAAAACAAACAAAATTATAATTAATCTGAATCACTAAAATGTTTTTTTTCTTCTCTTCCAGACGGTGCAAAGCCGCTTTAAAGCGCAGAAGACATGGCTGTGGTTGTAAGTTTCATCGCTTTTATTTATTTAAAATGATGGGGTCACATTTTGCTCACCGATATTTTCCACAAAAGTTTTCATACTAAGCTTTAACAGCGAGTGTCGAAGGATGAAAGGTCTCTGAATGAGCAGTACCCCCCAGCTATTCAACTTCCTGTAACATGGACTCAGCTGCAGCTCAACATTTCTCAAAACCAAAGTCTATTGTTAGGGATGCTGTCAACAGCTACAGCTGCTAATCTCAGATCCCTGCTTCGAGTCTACTAGTAGTCCCTACTGTGTATTTGCAGGCTTTACTGGACTCATGTGAGGGAGATTAACCAAACACTGAGGCCTATTGATTACGGTCCTGCAACACTGATGTTCAGGCATTTTGTCTCACGTGGATTAGATGTGTTTTAAACCTCAAACAGCACAACCACTTCTTGTTCTTAGAATTATTTTTGGGCATTTAGATTTCTCCAAAGTAATATGCAAGATAAATAACCTGAAATCCTAGATCAGTTGTAGTCTGATCTAGGATCAGTTGTACTGTGCACACTCTGTGTGCACACAATACAGTAAATGTTATTTTAAAAGTCACCAAGAGAGCTGCTACAGTAAAACCTAGTACATAATGAGTATTAGTAAGTGCAGTCTAAATTGTATGTGTAAAATGTATGAGGTTAGTAAGCCAAGAACAATTATAATATTAATAAGACACTTATTTTTGATAAAAATCCCACAGTGACATACATATAAAGCAAATTTCCTCATAAATATTTAAAGTGGTCTAACACAGACAGCTTCATTTAGTTTAACTGTTCCAGTGTTTGCTGCATCACACGTGTACTATTAATTACATTTAATAAAAGTTTCTTTAATTTTACTAATTATTGCTCCAATTAAAAGTCTCAATGGCTGCTGTGAAAAATACCATCCATCCAGTGCTGATGCAAAAAAACAGACAAAACTAATCTCTGAGAAACACAAACAAACTCTGCTTCTTGTTTGGAATCTGTTGGTCTTGAATGTTTTCTGCTGCATCATGACATAATCATAACATTATGTCGTCTATCTTCAGAGTGGAACCTACCGTATGGTGTCAGAGGAAGAGCAGGCTCTCAGGGCCAAGCTGGAACGTCTCACCGTCAAGGACCACGGGCCAGTGTTTGGACCGTGTGCCAGCCTGCCAGACCACACCAAGCAGAAGGTATCAGTCTTTGCAGGTGGAGCCACACTTAGCTGCATGAGCTGTCCAGGCCCAATCAACACGCATATCACACCAACCACACACTGTATATGACATACCCATAGGGGTCCTGATTAGACGTCTTCCCAGGATTGTGTGTGTACAAATGTGTCGTACTACACTACACTGACTTCTTCACAATATATATTTTATTATAAAAAGCTTAG
This sequence comes from Anabas testudineus, assembly GCF_900324465.2. Classification (NCBI taxonomy): domain Eukaryota; kingdom Metazoa; phylum Chordata; class Actinopteri; order Anabantiformes; family Anabantidae; genus Anabas; species Anabas testudineus. The sequence goes on along the minus strand of NC_046615.1, from coordinate 20,203,920 downwards.
CTCGCACAGCTGCTCATAACATTCATTCATATTATGTATTGAACTACATGTAATTGTAGAATAAGAATCGTGAATTGCTATGATTACAAATGTTTTGTTAACCGAACGTTGCCCCCCACCACCACCACCAGGCCAAGGATGAGCTGAACGAGACCGATGAGAAGCGGGTGTCTGCAGTGAAGGAGCTGCGAGGAATCATTAAGGAGAAGGCAGACGCAGGTGACGACCTGGCTAAGGTGATCCAAGACACCTTTGGGGAGAAACCAGACAGTTTACTGGTTCGCTTCATCCGAGCCAGGAAGTTTGATGTGTTCAGAGCCTACGAGCTTGTGAAGGGTATGTTAGAAAAATGTTTCATCACTTCAATGCTTTGCTGTAATTATGTTTGGATCCTTATTAACTGCATCACCAGTTTATGAAAACCCAACAAGAAAAACGCTAACACTTCTTTTAGTTATTAGTTCAGTTACACATTATTTTATTTGCTATGTCATTTTGGCAGCTGATGACAGAACCAGTCAATGCTTGTTCTCAAAAGATGCCAAATTCCTCCTGCCTTCCAGGCTATGTGCGTTTCAGGAGGGACTACCCTGAGCTGTTCGAGAATCTGACCCCTGAAGCTGTCCGCAGCACCATCGAGGCCGGCTACCCAGGCATCCTGCAGAGCAGAGACAAGTATGGACGTGTGGTTCTGCTCTTCAACATCGAGAACTGGGACTACGAGGAGATCACCTTTGATGAGGTAAGATGTGCTGGGTGCACAAAGAAATAATAATACCATACCACCCTATTCTTCCAACATTCAGATTGAAAATATTGAATATCTGTGTTTAGATCCTGCGCGCCTACTGTGTGATCCTCGAGAAGCTGCTGGAGAACGAGGAGACTCAGATCAATGGGTTCTGTATCATCGAGAACTTCAAGGGCTTCACCATGCAGCAGGCGTCTGGAATCAAACCCACTGAGCTCAAGAAGATGGTGGACATGTTGCAGGTGGGAAAACAAATTCTTCCTCTGGATTAATTGGTCGTTACAGACAAGAGTGGACACACAGATATTGTAGAAGTGAAAACTTGCTCATGTTTTCTTCTTACAGTAAAGACATTCATGCTGATTATTCCTCATGTTTGGTTGCGGTTTGCAGGTTGCATGTGTCACGTTTTCCTCATTTTATCCTTTCTCTTCCACCAGGATTCATTTCCTGCCCGTTTCAAAGCTGTGCACTTCATCCATCAGCCCTGGTACTTCACCACCACCTACAATGTGGTCAAACCACTCATGAAGAGCAAGCTGCTAGAGAGAGTGAGTTGGACGGGCACAATTCAGTGATATATTATAACTGTGACGAGATGCATTCATGTCAAAACTGTTCCTCGGTGCATGTACTGTATATAAATGAGCCACCACCAGTGAACATTCAAAGTACTGAAGATTTAATTTACATTTCACTTTATGTGGATAAATATGTTGTCTTTGTTTTTGGTGGTGGTGTTGAATTAATATCCCAAAATGCAACATCAAAACTGGCTTTAAGCTGATTTTAGTCTCTAACTAATTCTACAGCATGTTATAGATAAAGAGTTAAATATGTGGCATTCAGAGGGGCTGAGAATCCCCACAGTCTCAAATGCCTCCTGTTCTTGCTCTAGGTGTTCATCCATGGAGACGAGCTGGAAAACTACTACAAAGAGTTTGACCCTGAAATCCTTCCCTCTGAGTTCGATGGAAAAGGTGCCAAGTACGACGGCAAGGCCATAGCAGCCAAGCTGTTTGACTAAACGTACTCCATCCCTTTGCCAGCCAGGCATGATACATTACTGACCCCACCGACTGTGGAGACTTAAAACACAAGCTAGCTGTGTGGTTGTAGGAAAAAAATTTATTTGATTTGAGAATTTGCTGGAAAACAGTATGTTATCGCAAAATTTGTAATTGTTTATTCATGACAACCCACACAGCTTGTTTTAACACTGGCGGGCCCCAGATTTCTCAGTTTCCACTCCACTGTTCCCGTCTATCTTTGAACCATAAGGCCGATATTACAACAAGTGCCTGTCTCTTATGTTTTTTAGTTTGTTCGTTTCCCAGTTGTTCTACCTGGTGCACCAATAATAATGTCAATAAGTGTACAATAAACTGTATATAAACCTACGTTCTAGTCTTTGCATTCATCTGGAGATAAAAAAAAAGCAAAACATTTATAGGGTTAAAATGAACAGACACTAATGTTTGAGAAAATATTTATTAATGGGTGAGGTCAGATATGTCCAATCAGTCAAGGCTGATGACACAACACTTCATGATTAGATTACAAATGTAACACCCATATTCTGATATATAATAAAAGTCCATACAGTACAAAAGGAACTGTAAAAACCGTAAAGTGCAAGCAAAATGGTCCATGTCTTAATCATTCAGGACATATTACACATACAGATGCGGCAGTGGTGCAGGTAAGAGAATAAAGCTGCATTAAAGGTAATGGTTCAAATGTTTTTTGACAACAGGTACAAAGGTGGGTGGAGTCCACTGCATTTACACAGAATCTGACAGGATGTTACTCACAGGAAACTGTGAGAAACATCAAACATGCACGCTGTGGGTACTTCTCAAAGTAGCAGTATTACTAAAACAGCGTGACTCAGTCCTGTCCTGAAAAGCCCTTTAGTCCAGTGTATGCCCAAGTATCTCCTGCCCCAGATTGTAGACTTATCAGGGGAAATTCTCTGTGGTAATAATCCATCTAAACAGTGCATTTAGAAAATTAAACCACCTGAATATGCTCATCCTGTGGCAGCAGGCCTCACAGTAATAACTGCTGTCACCTGGTGCCACGGAGCAAGAAGAGGACGCAGAAGTTTAATGTTTGGCGCATAATGTTAAATGAGCAGTCTGAAAAGTGTTACTGATTTATACATTTCTGTTTGTTTTTATATAATCTTTAAACCTCTTAAAAAAACCTAATGCCCTGATTCTTTTATTTTGAAGCTGATTCACCACACAAACTGGAAAGTGGTGTCAAAATGATTAAAATTATACTTATATATTGTATAATTAAACAAATATTACATAATTAAACAGAAAAATAAGATTATATCTGATTATCAACAGCTCAATGACTCATGAGGAGCTGTAAACTCAAACCTGTTGCAGACCCACATTTATATGAAGGCACTTAAGTCATTTTTTAACTATTAACTATAATATACTTAAAATTACAAGTGATGTGGGGCATCAGGTACATTTTTGTTCAAGTATAAGTTCTGGATTTTTTGTCTAGAAACAATATTGCTGTACCAGTATTGATACTATAGGTCTCAGTCAATGAAATGTTTCTAATATCCACACTGACACTGACAAAAGGCCACAAATATGTAAGTAATGAACGAAGCTTCACATAAAGCTTCACCTGAACTTTGGAGTGAATTCAGCATATTTAGTGTGTGACCAAGACATATTCTTGCATATGTATACGCACATGAATATTGTTTTAAGACAGACTTGAAAAATCTAGAACCGATTCTTTAAAGGTTTTGAGGCATCAATTTAAAATAGATTAGAGGTCTAATTTGTGTGTGAGCTGATTCATAAGTTAGTATACGTGTGCTTTTGAATGTTTTCAGTAGTAATTCACGTACAAATATCCCATTTTCTTCTTTCTATACAGAGGTCAAAGGTCACAATCACGCTGTAGTTAAAGTACACCTTCCTGCCAAATACATCACCCTGGTGTCCAGACTCAATAACAGCTGCCAAACAACCAGCAGAGGGCGAACTATCGTTATACTGGGAAGAAAAGAGGAAGGAACAACTGAGCCCGGGGTCCTGTTACACTCTCAGGTATTAGTATCTCCTTAAGTTTTAATGTCCAATTTGGTTTACTCACTTTCTTAGAATAACTTACGTAACTGTAAGGTCTTTAGTTTCTGAAGCAGAGCACATACAAAGACTGTGTCTTTGTGGTTTTTGGTCTATTGTTTTGTCTCCAGTCATGTACAGTATGTGCTACCCGCTAAGTGTTTCTCCTGTGCTCTGCTGGCAACACTTCCCATCCCGGTGACTGCTCCTGTGACAGGCCGGCTGGTTCTTCTCCCAGTGGCAGATGGCGTCAGCGTACTCGATGATAACCTTATCCATCCAGGTGAGAGGCTGGGGGAACAGCACAGCCCCCTCGAAGAAGCCGAGGTGACCTCCATGTTGCGTCAGGGCAAACATCACATTGGGCATCTTCTCTGTAGGGGAAGACAGAGGTAAGGTGTATTTTCTTTTTAATGGAAAGTTAAATGCATTCACATAACAGAAGTTACACACAGTGTCTGTAACAGTAGAAACAAGCTGGGGCTGTTTGGGTTGTCTGTCTAGCATCAGATCCAAACAAAACATAAGTTAATAGAGGTAAAATGGCACTTCTCTAACTAGAAACACTGACTCCAGTATCGTCTTAAACATCCATAAACATTCTTCTGACGTATTTATAGTATAGTAGTTTCTCAAGGAGCTTATTTCAGCATTCAGTAACTAGCAATAGTTAGTCGAAAGTTGAGATTCACCTGTTCAATGAAAGCCTACATTAATAAATAAGTCATTAAAAATTCATCATTCATCAACATTCATAACTGCAAAAACAGGTGACATATTAGAAAGTGCAAGTCCTAACAGCTAACACTCAGAGCCGTGTTCTTACCAACACATTTCTAAAATAGGGAACTGAGATGCAAGAGCACATTACATACAGGATGGAAACTTATGATCATCATTTCTTCGCTTCTGCTGTTATAGGTTTTGCTTTCATTACAGCTGTTAACGATTTATCATCTTTATTTACATTTTTTTATGATTTTTCATAATAAATCAAACTGTAGATTGATGATTTCCCTGATTAATTAAAGAACTAGAAAGACAAGTGATGTGCTAGAGGAGGATTTTACACAACAATCTAGAAAGCATTAATACAGTTATTTTTAAATGTTAATAAATCCATTAACAACAACCCATACACACTTTATAAATGGTGCCTTATCTAAAAGCAGAACCAAAATGATTATGATCATCAAACTCATCGGTCATTAACTGGAAAGTGTGAAGTTTGTGGAATCAGCTGACAAAGTTGACATTAAAGAGTAAAATCCAACATATCCATGTTTCTTTGAAGCAGAACACAGGTTTAGTACTTATCAAGGTCTGAGTCATTACAAACTCAGTGATTTACAAGCACGGGGGCTGATGCATGGGACCTACTGAGGCAAGACAACATAGCAGGCTGCAGCCACACAGACACACACACATACACACTCTATATGTATAATCCAACAGCTCAGGCAGATCACATGGCCCTAAAAAATTCAACAAGACTGTCTGGGCTGGGCAGTGTAGAGTAGATCATCACTTAAGACTCCAGCTCCAGAGGAAGGAAAGCACATTTATTAGTTTTACACTAGTCTAAATATCACTCTGACGATGGTGTTTTACTGCTCTAGTTAGTCATCGCTGTCTAGGAAACACACCCAGTTTGAACAACAAACACCACATAGCCTCTCAGCGAGGGTTTGGTTAACTCGTGCTTCTGCATACTTATGTGTGAAGAATACTTTGATCCCTTCATCCATCCATTGTCTTAACCACCTTTCCTGTTCAGGGTCGTAAGGAGCCAACCTCAGCTGACACACCACGGACAGGTTGTCTACCCACGCAGCACGGGGGGACTCCACACAGACATGCTTTCACGTCATTGTTTTTATGATATTCTGTGGTTACAGTCAATCATATGATTGTTTTATTATATGCTGACCTATTTTCTGATTGCCCCACTAAGGCAGATGATTTTAAAAGCTATTTAACATTCGTTGTTGCTTTATCATAATGAATGATTTTCCATACGCCCCAATGAAGGTTAAAGATTACAGGTCAGTGTTTGAACTCCTGTTCTACTGTTGTCACCAATACTAACAACATACTGTGGGTATTGCAACATGACATATTAAGACACATTCTGTACTTTACCGCTATAGTGACCATTACATAATACCCCGTAAACTTCTGCTTTAATACCAAGAACAGCTTATGGTGAATGACAAACCTGCAAGTGCACGTGGAATAGCCAGTAGCGACTGATGAATTAGTGGGTCGTCTGAGGAATTTAACAACAGGAGAGGCACAGTGATCTGAAGAAGAACAAAAACCAACAACAGTTTGTTCAGAAATTATTTTTGTAAGGTCTAGTTACACAGTTACTGCTTTTGTTAGGTTCAGCAGCAGCAGTAGAAGTTGTAAGAGTATTAGTCAGGCTGTTCCCACAGTAAAAACATGTCCATACCAACACCTCCAAAGCTCGCTATATAACACTTTATATCTCATTTGTGTATTCTGTACAAAGAATGGCCGTTTGTGGCTTTGCAGAAGTTACAAAGGTAATGAGCAAATACTTAGATAGTAGATAAACTTGTTTGCCAAACTAAGTTCCCTTTTACATTTTCTATGGGGCTAAATTATGGTAATGTGTCACAACTACTGAACATTAGAGGTGCCGGTACAAGTTAATTCAGACAAAGTTCTGGTTCCATTAATGCAAAAACACGCTTGTGGTATCAGTCTTCTCCTCTAAATCTCAGAAGGAAAGAAGAAGGAAAACAAATAAGCACGTTTACTCAAGAGTTACGCCTCATTACTCCTTTATCTTTAACCATGAACGCATGAACCTGGTTTGGAGTTCAGGTGGAATGTCAAAGCGGTAATACTGAGGAAAAACAATTAACTGAAGTAGAAGTAATTAGAAATAGCAGTAGCCTGGTAGTAGTAGAAGTGTAGTGGTAATTATCCTAGAAACAGTAACTGTGAAGCAGAAGTATTAGGTCCATTATACTAAAGTAAAAAGTGTTGTACTTGGCGAGAGCAGTAGATGTAGTATTAGTAATAGTAGTACTGACACTAGCAGTAGTAATAACTGAAGGTGTGTCAGGGGTGTTAACAGTAATAACAGCAGTAAAATAAAACAAATTAAATGGCACTTTTAAAAACACACTTTTCACTTACTTTGTGCATGTAGTGCACACAGCTCTCCTTCTTGTAGTACTCCTTCACTGAGCTGTAGCCGTGAAATTTTCTGCAGAACAAATCAAGCAACAGAGTCAAGTCGTAGAGTTTGACATATCCAAAAGTAGCCAAATCATAATTTAGCAAAAGTTCACCTCATGACGCTGTCATCTATCTGCATCAGAGACGTGGCTGCGTACAGTCTGCTCAGGTCTGCATCACCAATGTTGCTGGAGTTCAACAAACTGCTCCTGTTTACCAGCACAATAAATAAAGACATTTAGTCAAATAGGGCAGAAACTAAGGAAACCAGCACATTGTCCTGTTCATAGAACCTTAATTCATACATATTATTTTTATCTTGTAGCACTTAGCTTAATAGGATTAATATCATGTCTATAGACAGATATATTGCCTGTCACTGCAACAATTAATGTAGTGTTTTTCCACCTGTGTGACAGGATGAGCCTCTTCATGTTGCCTGCCAACACAAAGTTGTAGAACCTCCGGCACTGGTCCCACTGAAGAAATGTTTCCTGGGCCCTACGCACAAATATAAATGCAGCTTTTTATAATAAAAAGTTACTAAACTTAAGTCCCACTTTATCCTTCTCTATTCATTATCATATCCAGCCCAGATTCGGTTGATCCGTTTGTCCATTAGTCCACCAACCTGAGGGCACTGTACCCCTGACAGACGCTGACGCAGCACAACACTCGCTCCTGGTTCGATCGGTTCTCACCCAGAAACTTACAGACGATGTTCCCCCCCAGACTAAAGCCCACAACCACCAGCTGAGTCTGGGGAAAGGCTCGTTTGATGTAGCCCACCATAGCTGCAAACTCCCATGTACAACCTGAATAAAAAAGATTCTTATGTATGATATTATATATTACACAGCTAAAATATTTTGAATATTTATTTGGAATGACAAATTATCAAAGCTCTTGTATGTGATGTTTCTACACAAGCCACTGATTTGTGAGTCCCATGTTATCATGAGCTATTCCCTCTTTACCATAGGTGAACATGCGTGGTGAGGTGAGCTCCACATTGGGCAGGGCTCCCAGGTGGTTGAGGACAGCACAGCGGTAACCCTGCCGCTGGGAATAATCCACAAAGGTCCGAATGTAGCTCTTCTCACTATGGTTACCGATCCCAGGGCAGATTACCATTGTAATGTCATCTGACATAAACAAACACAATACAAGACACGACACATGCACAAACATACAAAGTGGAGTCATGTGTGGGCATAAATATGGCTTTTGTGTGTGGCTTGATTTAATTGGCTGCTGAAATGCATGACATTCTTCCTTGAGGGAGTTCATTAGTGGTCTTCCTGCTTGTGCATACTGTGGTATGAGCGGTTCGTTACTCGGGGCCGATGTGTTCACGCCCAATCAAGCATATAAAACTAAAAATAAAGCCTAAAACATGTGAGTGATGTTAAGAGGTTAAGAGGTAGAACTATAACAGAAGACCAGTGGGTTTGTGATTAAATCCTGACCAAACATTAAATCTAAAGTCTGCAGCTCAGTATTAGGTTCTGACCTCCTGTGCTGTGGCCTCCCAGGGCTTCAAAGACATCAAAAGTGGCTGTGGCGCCGTCCTGCATTGGGAGGAACTTGCGGACACCGCAGGGCGTTGGTGTGTTGACACGTCCCATCTTGCCATACAGAACTGTCTGAAGATGACCACTTTTCCCCCACAGCAACGGAGGAATGTATCTGAAGAGAAAGAAAGGCTGTAAAGCACAGTCTTAGCAAAGATTACCAGTCCACACACACCAGTCAAAAAGCAGGAGGTGGCAGATTAAGACCATAAAGATGTGACACCTGTATCTCAAGTGATTCAAAACCAATTTCCCTAATTCCAAAAACTTTAAAAGCTTTTAAATCTTGGACAAGATAGGAACAAACGCTCACTCTTTGGTCAGCATCGGGCAGGATTTGAGCAGGTAGCGGCTGAGCAGCGTGTCCTGGTAGGTGATCTCTGGTGGAGCTGTGGGACTCTTCAGGTTCAGACACCGGACGATGATGTACAGGACCGTCGCTACTGCTGCCAGCTTCATGCCATCAAACATGGCGGGCAGCTCCGCCCCGAAGGTGTGCATGTTACTGTCTTCTAGGGTCATTGTGGATATGTGAGGAAACCTGCCGTGTGCACAATGAAAGAAATGTACTTACATGAGTCAGGAGCCAACAGAAGTCAAATATTTATTTATGAATGATTTATTTATAATAACAGTATGAGTCAGGTCAGTTTTTTAATGCTGTTATTTTTTAGAGCTTTCTACCTGACACCAGCTTAAAGAAATCACCTGTATGTTAGATCTCTTGGAGGTACTGATTCATAAATTAGGACACATGAGAAGCATCACAACATGTAGAAATACTGACTACTGGTTTGACTCCACAAGTACTGATCCTGATAATGACCAAATAAAACAGAGGTGCCCTCTGTGGGGCCCACACCCACCTCGTTGTCTGACTTCCAGGAAAAGTTGTGTGGTGTCGGTCCCTACTTTCAGTCTGTTATCCGTCTGTTATCCGTCTGTTCGTGTTCACTCACTGCAGGAAAACACAAAGTAAAGCGACTTTATGAAATCAGGAAACACAAAAGAGAACAGGAGGCGACATTAAAAACATAATGGGAAGGCTGTTACTTCACGTTTATTACACTGACACGCGTTTATTACGCAAGAGCTCCAAGAGGATAAATGATCACAGTGACTTGTGCTGAGGCTCTTGTTCTCTTTTGTCCCTCAGGTGAAACTGAAAGACTTCATTAGACCCCGAACACAACATGAAGTTTACAGAAAGTACACGACATTTCTACATTAGACATTTGGGACATTTCCGGTCCTACCATGGTGTTCTTCTGGAGTCTGTCCGGGTTCTGGTCGGATCCACCCAGAGTCGAGCTCCGGCTCTGATCAGCGTCTGTTTACAACACTGGAGATGACTGACCAGCAGGGAGCTCACGGTGCGTTCAGGTGCGCCGAGAAAACTGCAACGTTTCGGAAGCAGTGCAGCTGATAGCCCTTTCAAGACTATCCTGAACTTACTCTTCCCCTTACACTCTCGCTAAATAATAAGTCGACTACAGCAGTTGTATTGTTGTGTATATATAAATGAAGTCCCCACTTCTGGTTCTCAGTCTTCTTCCGTATATATTGAGCACATGATGAGACATTTGGAAAATCCGAGGTAACTCAAGGTAGCGCTACAGTGCAGCTTACTTCCTACTTCTGAGAAACTAACATTATAACAGTAAAACCTTCAGTAATAACTGTAACTTCATTTACATCTGTGGTATTTGCGGTTTCACTGGACAAATGGAGATACCTGCAGAAAAGCACCGTAGATGTACGTTTCACAACAACAACAACAACACTTCTTTTACAGACATGAGGTAGAGGATGTTACATAATGTAGGAAAGCGGTGGCCGCCACACCTACAAGACTTCACCTCGTCATAAACTCACAAACAAGCCTTAGACAAATATATCATGATAATTATATATATGTACAAAAGGATCGGGATTTATTTGATTACAAGGAACAACAGTGTACTTGATGTTGTGTACTATACACTTTAAAACAGTTTTGAGCTTCCTGCAACAATGTTTTACTCATATTTAAGAACATTTTGGGATAAAACAAGTGGTTCTGCTTTGTCACATTTGCATACACTCTTAACACTACATCAATTAAGGTTATTTTAATAGACACTATTAGTGAAGCAGGTTTAACATGTAAATTATATGTAAATGTCGTTATCTGACGGAACAGATAAAGGGAGAGAGGAATGTTGTCCTGGAACATAGGTAACCAGTTATCTAAGTGGAAAATAAAAGGTGAAATTTCATCACAAATTGAAAACAAGGAGGTGCATGTTTACATTTATTTATTTGTTGCTATTGAATTACTGAAGTTGCATTTTCTTCAGATGCATCTTATGCAATTATTTATTTACGTATTTACTTATTTATTTTTATTCTTACTTTTACCTTTTCATTTTACTGACACAGCGTTACAGAATTAAGATGTCACTTTCCAATACATGAACTAAACAAGCTACTTGTGCCAAATGTATGTAAATACAGTATGTAGTCTAAATTCATCATTCGTTTGTACTACTACTTGTTTCTACCTGGAATGTCCAGCAGACTTTTCAGTCAATGCAAAAATATAGTAAGTTACATTTTAATTTTATATTAGTTAGTTATATAATTAGTTCATTTAGTTATCATCAATTAGTTAAAAGTAAAAAAAATATATGTGGGATGACTTTTTTAAGGCCAGTAAAACATCTTTTTAACCACTGGAGGTCGCCATCCACTAAAAGGCCAAATTACAGGAACTAAATATTTATTCATAGTGACCTGTTTTATACCAGTATTTGTGTAATGTAACTGTGACATTCATCATAAACCTATACTATATATAAGAATAAATACATTATAAGTTTCTATATTTGCACACAGGGAACATGTAAAACCAGTCACTGTTTCATTGCATTTCACTTTGAAATTGCCCAAAGAGAATATTTGAGGACTCACCCTACAGTATTACTGTGGTTTCATTATTGCTTATTTTACATGCTACATTTGGAATCATCCAGAAGAGTATTACTTGATCATGTGTTAAACATTGTCTATTTTTTTGAGTGAATTGCAAGCAACTTTCTTTTCTTTGTACTTGCATTTTGTCAACAACAAAGATCATTCTTACTCATTTTAAAATATCTCAAAGAAAAGGGTACTCTAAATTAAAATTATATTTAATTGATCTTATGGGATATTGCCATTTGTTGATTAATTAAACAACCATACAGGGTTTTGACAAGAAATTAAACCACAGCCATGTACCATCTTCCATTCTTCATAATTTTCACTTCGTTATCTGATGTTCTTTGTAAATGCCACTCCTCATGGTTGTTTCCAGATGGGAAATAGAAGTGAAACAGCATTTATCTTACCTTTGTGTATAAAACATAACTGAAACACATCAGTTTAAGATTATTAAGCATGTGACCAGTTCAAAGTGCACTAAATGTTCACTAGGTTTAAATTTACAGGATTATGCTCCTCTCTGTTCGATGATTAGGCTCAAACAAGCTTCTGTCTGCCTTTAAATTCTATTCAACCATCATATTGTGATCATTCATCCTCTAGCTTAACCTGGTCATGAGAATAAACCCTTCTGTGACAGAAGAGGAACATCAGGATGCTGCCATCATGGAATGTCAACACTTTGACCATGTTTCACGTCAACAAGCCCACAATGCGTCTCAGTTCTGTTCTTGTGGTTTCAGTGTTGTGTGGACTATTTTTCCTTCTGCTCGTTAAATTTCACAGTTTGCGACTTTGCTGATATACTATTTCAGGCAGAAAATTAACCAGCGGGGGTTAAAACATCTGTAGGCAAAATCAAAATGTTGACCCTTTAACTGCAAGATGAGAGAACCTGTTTGAACCCTTCAGCTCATGGTCCAGAGTGATTTCCCACATTTTGTAAACATTTGTTGGCTTTTTTGAGGTGTATAGTTACTGTTACCTGGTAACAGTGATTTATATGAGTTTGAATGTGTGAGGTGTATAAATATGTGCATATAATCATAGATACAGTCCATGCACTATGTACAGTATCAATCATTTAGTTGTTTTTATTAGATATGACAGGAAAAGTGCGGTGAGACACAGATGCAGATTAATAAGCTGTGGGCTCCTGTTTATTCTTAATATTTTCTTGTGCTTTTTGCCTCTAAAATACACAAAAATACAAGTGTCACTTTAAAGTCCTCAACTTTCAAGTTCATACTGAGCTGCATACTGTCCTGTCAAACCGATTTCAACCATGTAGTGAATCCAAGGCCTGGAGCCCTGTGGCAGTTGCTTGCTGTGCCATGTTGGTAATCCACAGTTAAAAAGGATGACAGGGAATGAGAGACAACAAAGGACCCCAGCTCATCTTCATCACACAAAACCCCTACAGCAGGTCATTGGTGTTTTATTTGCTAGACACGTTCAGGAATAAACTCCATTTGAGCAAAATCAAACTTTTTGCAGCAGCTGAATAACAAAAGCTAAATAGCTTAAAAGTCCAAGTTTAGTCACTTCTTTATGATTCTTTTTTTTTTATCTCTTATGTACAGAAACTGATGGCATGATGATTTTTACAAATGGCACGTCTATAAATTTCCCTACATAACTTTCCTTTTCAATTTAAAGGACAGAAAGAACCAACTTTTCTCAAATTTACTGTATTTACTGTTCCCCTTCAAGAAAAACGTGCACTTTCATTTCTCGTTTCCTCAACAGGTAGGAGTTGAAGTGAAGAAGTCCTTTAGTTCCCACAGTTTCAACCTTTACTGGGAATACGCAGGGTTTAGTATCATGCCATATACACTGGGATTTAGCTTTGATGTTTAAAGGTCATCTGGGGGAAGGATTTCTTTTTCTTTGCAGCACGTGAGAAGGAGGAGTAGAGATTTCACACAGAACGCTTTCACGATTGAACTGTCTCTACATTTCTTTAGCTGTATTCGATCTAAACATGCATGAGAAAGGAGATACACTAAGCATGCAGATGCGATTACAATCGACCCTCAATGCACAGCAGCCTTTTTCTTACTGTATGTATTTGAGCCAGTTGCAAAGTGTGAGATCATTTTAAGCTGCATTTAAATCACTTTAGCTTGTTACTAAGCTACAGAAGGGTAATTTTACCCTGCCTGTCAAAATGAGTGCAACTCAGAGTTTGAGAATATTGTTCCTGCAACTGTAGAATATGACACATTATGCACCACAGGAAAAGAAATTTAAAGGTGGATGCCACAATGCAGGTACCATACCCTGTAGAGGTAACTGTCTCCTAAATTTGGACCAGGATGAAAGCAAAATTAAGTGAAAGATTCAAAGATACACCCAATAAAAAACATTCCTCACCTCACACCCACACCCTTGGACAGCACAAAACTTAGCTGTGACCCTCTGCTGGGTCCCTGCCAAGAAACGCCCACAGATGAACCTCTTAATCTGCATTTCAGAGGAATACTTCATGCCTTGCATCATCATGGGAGTTTTACCAGAACTATAAAAGAAACAGCCAAAAACTTCAACCACACAGATTCAATGGAAAAATTACATTATGAAACAAAGCTGCAAATATGTCCTCCAGAGAAAAACTATGTTATTTTGTGTTGCTGTGTGTACTGTTCATGTAGTTTGAGGCAAATTGATTTAACATGACTTCATTTAGCAATATGCTGAATTAAAAAAACACACACAGCACAACATAATCCACAAGTTCAAATTTTGCAAAAAGTGTTGAGTGGGTGTTTTACCTCATACGGGTTTTTACATCAAAGATATTTATCAAGACATTAGGTTTGATGCTAAACTATCGTTATTAAAGCTCCTTTTGTTTCCATGATTTATAAATTCCGATATGTAATAATGACAATAAATAATAATCATTTTAAACTCCAAAACTCCTACAGAAAAGTAGTGAGACAAATGAATACACACATCTCCACGTATCTCCTGATGCCACAAGGAACCTTAAGATGTATCTACTCTGCGCTACCTTGCTCTCCCTCTCTCACTAACCCTGTTACAAGATATTTTAATAAGTTTAAACACCAAATATCATCACTGTTCTTCACACACATAGAGGTGCTAAAAGCCAAAATAATAGGTGGCAATATTCATCTTTTAAGATTTGTTTTTCAATCTTAACAGTTTATTTGCAAAGTGTATGAACAAGTATTTCTCAGATTTTATAGAGGGGAATTAAACAAACTTGTTTTGGTGTGGACCACAATTACCAGACACCTAGCAGGTTAATTAGGGCTCCGCCCCACATATTGTGCTCACCTGTTGACCATATATGGAGTATTTGCTTTTTGCTTTAACAGACCCTGATAAAGACCAAAAGCTGAAATGCAAGTTGTTCAGTAACCTGCCGGTGTTGCAGGAGATTCGGTGTTTTCTGATTGTTTAACCTCATCCATGCACTTTGATAGTTGTGCCATGAATTTCCACCTGGCCTTGCAAGTTTGCACCATTGCTCCGGCCAGGGGGCACCAGGGGTCGCCAATCAGATTTGTGGGGTGAAGAGGGGGGGGGGACCTGTGCTACCGCAGCTCCCCTGCTGACTCAGTCCCTCAGGTGCATGCATGAGTTTGTGATAATTTCCCTCTCAGGTTGCAAACCCTCACCAAAACAACCAACATGGCGTCGAAGCATCCGACGGGAAAGCTTCACTTGTTTCCATGGTGATTTAACAACGAGGGGCCGAGGGCGTGGCTACAATTAAAGCCCAGGCGGTGATTGGCTGAGCTCACAGGCACAGGCGCACGTGCTCGCGCTCTACTCCCGCTGCCTGGGAGTCGAACCTCCGCACAACCAGCTCGAGCTCGTCCGCGCAGCAGCGTCCGCAGAGCCGCCGCCGTCCTCCGACACTTCGCGTTAACTAAACTAACTAACTAACTAACTAACCACAAAGAAAAACTACAGCCATGAAGACACACCTGCGTGTTGTCGTGTGGCTGCAACTTTTCACAGCTTGTGTGGTGCTCGGAGTGGACGGTGAGTTGTCCCTTTGTGTTTGTTTACAGTTCCAACCGCCGCCGCTAACGTCCCCGGACCGTTGCTGTTCCGGTGGAGTTCGTTCAGTAAATGGTTGTAAAGTTGAGCTGTTTTCAACTTTACTCACTGGAAATGTGGTTCATATTATTTATCTCTTTCTGTGTTTGGTATTTGATGGCTTATTTTCAGCCTGGCGCCATGAACTAGCCAGTTAATCACCAGAGTAACGGAGCTGTGGGTATTTGTAGGTGACGGGTTCGAGCGATCCTCTGCTAAGCAGACAGGACGTGAGAGGATCAGCTGTGGAGGTGCCAGGCTTGTACTGTAGTCTGATAAGAGGCATCACGCAATTTGTACACGAGAATAAATGAATGTTTTTCAACTTTTGTAGGTTGCTTGGTATGAAATAATGCATGGTTGCAGAATTAACACCTGGGGGCAACACCTTTGTGTAGGCTGATCCTTTTAAGAAGCTCCACAGACTTGCTATTATATTTCTCCAGTGATAACCCCAACCCGTTGGTGCTTGGCTTTTGTTTGCATTTGTATGAATCAAACGTATTTAGGACGACAGACAAAGGGGAAAATGACCTGATTTTTCTGGGGAAGAGGAAGTCTTGACATGTCAAGTGTTTTCCTTGGTTTGATGATGTTCCTGTTCCACTCTTACACATTGGAAAATTGAATAATTCATAACTTGATTAGTTGTCACCACAAATTTAGCATTTCAGTTAATGCTAATCAAAATTGAATAAGGACACCATCCTAAGGCTGTAGATGAGGGCAGCAAGTAAATATCTGTTGCATTATTGATTAATTTGCCAATTTGTCAGCAATAAAAATGCTTTCTTCAGTTTCCTGAAGCAAAAAATAAAATAAACCATAAGGTTTGCTCAAGACTGATAGAAAAAAAGGAATATTTGTGTTTTTTATGCACTTTTTCTGTCAGTCTGTAGAGAAGCACACATCACAACATGTTTGTTCCTCAAGGCTCAGAGACGGGTTAGCCATTGAGAATAGGTGTGGTTATCCTGACCACAGCGTTGAGTCACTTTTCCGGATGCAGCCGCCAACATAGACATGCCAGTGAACTTCCACCCACAACAGCGCTCACTGAGACCTTTCCACACTGTCAGGGCTAGAGGGAATGAGACTTGTTGCTGCTGTGTCATTCAATATGTTTACAGGGTAGAAGAAGAGCTGAGGGGAGGGATTTTTCCCTGTGTTTTACCTGATTAGGCTCAATTCAGCAGGTTGTAGCTCACTTGTCGCCTGTATTTGCTGCTGAGGAGAGAAAAGTGGAAAACTGTGTTCTTTGTCAGGGCTGAGGCAGTCTTTTCTCAAACAAGACCACTTAGGGCAGCTGAGTGAACCACAGCTAAATATAGAATGACACTCTGCCAATGGTGTATGTGTGTCTAAAGTGTGGATGTAGACAGGTGCATATGAACAATGAGTAGTACACGTTAACTTGCTAGGGTTCAATTGCTAATATCATACAGTTATCGGACTTTTTTAACCTTAATTTCCTATTACAATATGAATTACTCTGGGTTTCGATTTCAAGGTTTTAGAAGATTTTCAAACCTTATAAGAGCAAAATCTTTGAAAATACTGAGGTCAATAGACCTTTTTGGCTTCAACATGAAATTGGATATTGATTATTAACTTATCAGGATCAGTCGCAGGCTCCAAAATCCAGTGACAACCAAGCTAGAGTGGATTAATATGAATAATACATTATTTTGATATTACATTTTTTTAACAAATCTACTAAAATAATTTAATTGACTAATGAATGGTCTGATTACTTTGTTTATTGTAGCCGTACTGTAGATTTTTAGTTAAGTTGATGTTGTGTCAGTAAGTTTGCGTATGTGTGTGCTTCAGAGTCAAATACAGTTCTTACCATCTGCCTGTTCTGGGTCTTCCCTTCAGGCGTATGTCTTGTTCAGCACTGATGACTCTATTATGTGTTCTCCCTCCAAATCCCTTAGAACAGGACAGGATCTTTTTCTTCCATCTGAATTTTGAATAGCTTCCCTAATCAATGTTTTATCACAGTATGGAGTATTTTCTAATTTGGGCAGCTTTATTAGTGTCTCTCGCCCCACTTTCCAATCTGTGATGCTGAATATTTTACTCGCTCTCATGTGAATTTAGACATTGAGCCAAGGATAAAATTGGCACTACTTGAATCGATGAAGAAGAGAAGTTCCCACAACGTCTCTGTGAATGTTAGTGACAACTTAATGACTGTTCTGGTGTACAGGTATGGCTCCTTTAAATTTAGACTGTTCTGGTTGTGACAGTATTTCAGGCTCTATTTCAGTAATAGTACTTAGGAGAAAATCTTGTTTTGATGATGATGCGTGACGCTTGTGGGTATTTTTAGTAACTGGCCCTCTTTTTTTTTTGGAGCAGCAGCAGATGGCTGTGTTGCTCTGGAGTAGCACTTGCAGATTACAGAAAGCTCACCTGCAGCTGGACTCCTGCTGATCTTCATATCGAACAGGTTTGGGTTATTTAAGGACACCAGTAGGCCTGACCCTGATAAATCCACTTCCTGTTACAAAGGTCCAGGTTTGCATTTTGTTCTGTCTCCGCTCAGTAGTGCAGTTTGGCAGTGGTAAGTCATCAGACTAGATTAGCACTCTACAGGTCTCAAGCCTTCTTATTATGCTTCAGGACATCCTTAACAGTTTTAACAAGGGCTGTGTGTGTGTGTGTGTGTGTGTGTGTGTGTGTGTGTGTGTGTTTGACAGAGAGGGGCACATGCTTCTCTGCTTGGCTTTCTGGAACACTGAGTTCCCACACTTGCCTGCCAGCCTATATGCTTCAGTGTGTGCGTGATAGAGCAGAGGGCAGAGTGTTTACTGTATTCAGGCCTGAGGAAAGACAGGATATGAGTATTGACGTAAGCACACACACACATACAGTATATGCAGTCATTTATCATTTCCCATGCATTTATCAGCCTCTACACAATCAGCATGAATTAAATGGTTTTAGGTCATTACAACATCTACTTTGTCAGTTCATTTCAAACAAGCTAATTCCTTTAAATCCCTCTCAAACTAAGTTTATTTATTTATTTATTTATTTATTTATTTTTGGTATGCTACTGATTTTCCTCAAATCATCTTTGATAACTCAAAAGCAATTCAAATGAAAGAGATTTTTGCCCATGATCATCACTGTGTGTTTTCCTAATGCAGCAAATAGCATGGTTTGTCTTAAAGAAAGCATCAAACTGATTAAGGCTTTCCTGCTCACTAGTGTCAGAGCAATAAAGTGCTCTTTTCTCTCCCTAACCAGTCACTGTTTTTCTTATATGAGCTGCAGCAAGTATCTTCAAAGACTCCCCTTTCAGCCCTTGTGTCCTGAAATGGCTCCCCCATCTTTATGCCCATAGCCCAGAGCCCTTAAATAACATCCTAGAATAAATTTTGCTATCCAGTCATGAGGTGTTTTTACTCTCTGCTTGTGATCTTGCTTAGCCGAAGGTTCCTTTTTTCCTGTTCACCTGTGCTCCGGTCAAAGTAATTTTGTTGAATCAGATCACTTAGATTCCCCTAGCACCAGTAATGATTTTTTTTTTGTTCTGTGAAGCTTCTGCAGGAAGCGTGCACCACATGTTGTCCTGCCCCTCATTTGTTTCAAAAAGTAAATATAAGACTTATCATGTTCACTGTTCCCTTCAAGAAAACACAAGCCCATGCAGCCATTTGAGATATGAGACTGGGTTTTTGTAAAACCTGTGTACATAGGCAAATAATTTAATACTTTAGTCAGTACAAACTTGTTTTATTAATAGAGCTGGCGTCAGAACGTAGACAATAAGAGATTATGAGATACAGAAGTACCTAATTTTAGTGTCATTGGATATTTGATATCTTTACATGGTTTAACCTTATACAATATTACTACGTGCACTGAAATTATCCAACCACAGTGGTGTTTTCATATCTGAGGTTTAAGGTTTTGCATTTTCTAACACACCCTCTTTGTTGGTTGTTGCATTGGGGACTGGATCATTATGTGAGGTTGACTCTAACTGCTCTGTGTTTTTGGTCTGGTATTTGAAACTCATTCTTGGGCTGAGGGCTCATGGGAAAGGCACAAACCATGACTCATAAGGAATTAGAAAAGTACAATGCTCTGTGGAAATTGCTTGTTTTGCCAAAACAACTCCACATACCTTCCTAATCTGTCACCGGATAAAATGGGGGACTTTGTTGGGCATTCTTAGTTCTGGTGTAGTTTTTGGGAATGTATGTAATGTAATGGCAGTATCTGTGTGTCTTAAACATATATTAATAAAATATGAAGCCATATTAGATCAGGGATTGTCTCCCTGAGACTCGCGTAAAACTTTGAATGGGCCACTCTGGGACTGGTTTATACAACACCAGGAAATGTGGAAAAAAGATGCACTTCTAACATACTTAGTGTGTGTCTACATGCATCCTAGACTAAAAAGTCAAAATGTGGGCTCTTTAAATATAATTTTGTCTAAAAATACCTAAAGTATCTTTGTGTTACTGAATAGGTTTGGAATTTTTACTTGCGTAGACAGTTTCAGCAGCATAAGAATTAATTTATACAAATAATAATAACATCTCTAACAGGATCTGCTATTTGGATTTCTGTTGTAGGTAAATGGATATTTCATTGTGATGCTCACATGTAAAAGCACTGCTTGAAACATTCAGCAGCAACATTTGTCTGTCAAGTTTTTCTATATTAATTATGTCTTTAGTAGAAAGTGGTTCCAATAAAAAGTAAGTACCAGAGACAATGGGAAGAGATCATGGTCATTCACCAGCATTGTTTTGGGCTCACAGATATAGACACAGACAGAACGTAAAACGGATATAAAACCAAAACTCTCTAGGGTGTCTGGGCTACATATCACAAGAAATTAGTAAGGAATGTGTTCATTTCCTAATATAGGCTGTGGTGGGTCAGTGACAAATTTGAAGCTGCTTTTCCTGCACAATTTCTCAGTAAACCAAACTGAACCACAGCCACTGATTAGCATAATCCTTGGCTTATCTGAAACAATATTTGTCTGTCAGCTGGTTGTGTAAATAATAGGGAAGAATAAGTATCTGGTTCCATCTCAATCAGTAACTGAGCTTACAGATATTGTGGTGAGGAAACCACACAATGCATAACTGCATTTTTTTCTGCAGCAGTTTGAAGTTTTTTTTTTTTCTCCTTTTTCTTCCTTATACAATCAAGTTCATATATCATTGTATTTCATTAAACCATAGGGAGCAAATGAGCATTGTTTTCTTCACTGCGTTCAAATTGCATCACTGGGGATTTTTAAAGAGCCTCTGCTGGTTTGTCTTTTTGCTGACCACCTTGACTAATACATCACTGGTTTTAGTTCCTTTATAAATCCACATTAACTCCCAACTAAATTACTCTTTAGTCAGAACACAACCAAGATTTACAGAGACGGTTAGATGAAGCGTGTTGTTTCTCTTATTTCTCTTAAGTTGTATCTTAAATAGCATGGGGTCATCAGTAAGATATACAATTTATACAAGACAATTTCTTCAGTTTATCTCTAAATGCTGAGATGACTTCCTGAAGGGAGCTGTCTGCCAGTGTAGGAAGGGAGGTTGCATTCCTTCCCTTGAGATAAAAAACCTTTGGATAAGGATGTGTTGATGGTGTCAGCCAAGTCTGTTGCCTAATAGTCCCATGAGATGTGAAAGCACTTGAAGGCCAGGACACTGGATACAGCACTGATAACACTGGATGTCCATGGGAAGTGCAGTTCTTTGAATAAATAACCAAGCAGGATGTTGGCAGGGTAGATTGCTTTCATTCTCTTTCTCCCTTTTCCCTCAATGAATATAATGCAAATCTGTCTGACATCTTCTGTTGTTAATGGATGATTAATGGGCTCCAGATTTCAACATTAGTGTATAAAATAACACTACAATCCAGAAACATCAGTATATTTATTTATTTTATTATTGTGTTTTTAATCCTTCATCTGTCTGAAGATCAGCTAGTTCACACTAAGTAAACTACTTGAAGCGCTCTTAACTTAAAGTGTTTTAAAAAATAGGAAAAGTTGCCCCAGTGTATTTGTGAGTTTAGAAACAGGCAGCATTGCACAGGAACCTGGGAGCCTCTCAGAAATGTAATTTTCAGTCGTGATCTTGTGGCCTCCGAGAAGTGTAGCCGCAGCAGAAATTAAATGGCAATTTTCTTACTCTTGAAGTCTAAAAAAATATTATCTACTCCCACAAGTCAGTTTTATTTTTTTGTGGTGGAAAAGGTACCCCACATTGAAGCACTGGAAAAATGTGAGATCAGGGCTCCTATTTACCCTGCATGGCAGAGACTGTGGTGCTTAAACCACCAATTTCACACTTGGGGTCCAACCGCAGTTTCCTTCACAATTATCCAAACGATAAGTGTTGCCTTCCTTATCATCTCTGATGTTAAAAGTATCTTAATTATTTACTTCCTCCATATTTTAAATGTCAAAATGAATAGAAGGGTATCATTTAAGTGTTGATTTCCAAACCTTTATGTATCCATGTGCAGAAAATTGTAATTATATGAGGTTTATTGTTCAAACCTTAAATAAAGCCACTAGTCTTGCTGTATTGTGATAATCTATGATACTTAATTGTAGTATCACTCTTAGTTTCCCATTTGTGATATTTAATTTGTTGTCATAGACACCTAATTGCAAAATCTCTTTGACATAAAACAATAAAACAGTAAATCACAGCTCATAAAGTCCTCATGCTTTTGAAAACCACTACACATCATATTTCTCTCTATCCAGTGCCAGCTGACTTGATTTCCTTTTTGCCCACAGAGCTGCCAGATTGTCAGGTTCAGACTGTGCAACAGTGATGCCAGTGGAAGCGTCTAGTGTTGTTTACAGTGTAGTGATGGCTTACTCAGCTGTTCTGGCCGTGACCTGCAGCAGGCTGTTTACCTGTTGTTGAGCAGCACAACAAGGGACTGGAACAGCAAATGTAATAATGGATAAAAACATGACTTCAGCTGCTACTCTGTCAAAACATGTTTCTGTCTTTCTCACAGAAAACCTTCAGATAACTGAATGAGAATCTTCACAGATACTTTTGCATAACAGGTTTAATTCTAGGAACTGCACATGGAAGAAAATGGACTAAATACAGTGTAGACGTGCAACGAGCCAATGCCACAACTACACAAAAGTCACAACTGCTACAGTATCTAATTGTCCTCTTCTGGTCCTGAAATATAGGCTTGGAAAAATTTGATATTTGTAGAACAGACATCTTGAGCTGTCAGACAGTTTTGACTGTGAAAGGATTACAAACTGCAGCTGGGTGATTTACACAAGCAGTTTTATTGTGTTCTCTTCTTTAACAACATTTCTCTTTCCTGCTGCCATAAAGTCAAATTCAGTCTTGTAAAAAAGCTTGCTTTACTCTCTTTAAATATCTTGCTCTTCCAGTTTAATTTAGCTACTATCAATAATTTTTCAAATATAATAAACATCTGCAATGAATCTTACTCAAATGTCTTTGTGGCTTGTTCCTTGTTGCAACACGAACAGGGAAAAGTATGTATATATTGTAAATAAGTTACTGTCTTTACTGTGAGGTTCTGCAAATCCACATATCTCTGTAGCTTAATTTGTTTAATCTCCCTACCTCTGTCTGCAGGTGACTACTGTGAAGTCAATGTGTGCAGTAATGGTGGAATATGTGTGATTAGAGCAGGAGCTCCGTTTATCTGTATCTGCCCTGATGGCTTCTCTGGTGAAACTTGCAATGAGACTGAGACTGGTAAGTAATGTCTTTGAGGTCAAAATAAACCTCAGATATGAGTTATTCTGTACAATTTGTTGATCTGATAGAAAAATATGTATGGAAGATCACATACATGGTACTGTTTAACCTCTGTTTAACTTGGCTCTCCTTTTCTGTGTGTATGTGTTTCCAAAAGGACCCTGTTACCCTAATCCCTGCAAGAATGATGCCATCTGTGAGGTGACAGGCCACACACGCAGAGGTGATGTCTTCAGTGAGTACGTCTGCAAGTGCCAGTCAGGCTTTGAAGGAGTTCACTGCCAGATCAGT
Organism: Anabas testudineus; assembly: GCF_900324465.2. Lineage (NCBI taxonomy): Eukaryota > Metazoa > Chordata > Actinopteri > Anabantiformes > Anabantidae > Anabas > Anabas testudineus. Next base: position 20,180,177 of record NC_046615.1, on the reverse strand, counting down.
AAGTTCCTCCTCCCTATCCCTATAAGTTTATAGGATGATATAATATTTTATAAATAGTAGTAGTCTGGTTCACATCCAATTCACGATCTGTCTCACTCTGTCATATGTGAATATTACAATTGTCACCCAGGGAAAGTTGTATTTTTGTGGCTGTATTAAACATATTTAGTATTTACACTGGTGCCAATAATAAAGCAAAAGGCTACTGCAGCATTCATTGTATGAATGATATATAAGAATCTCATAACAGTATTGTTCTGTGAGACAAGACATCTCTTGGGGCTATTTTTGACTATTTTATTAGAACTGTATTTAAGATTGACTGAGAAATTCAATTATTAATCACAATCATGAGTCATGACCATTGAGCATACGAGTATCTTTCCTTTCCTAATGACACACATTAGTCTCCAAGTATAATTAATTGGCAAGTCTAATGAAGTTCCTGTTTGAGTTCAACCTGAAACACTAACATGGAGACAGCTGTTGTGAGTGTTTGCCTCCAGACAGACAGCTGTCTTCCTTATGGTAGCTTCATTCACATGTAACTCAGACCAGGTTGGTTCAGTCAGGGTCATACTGGGCGAGGGACACAACAGTGGAAACACGTGCTGCTCTCCTTCAACTGCCTCCACCCCTGAACACTGAGACAGATGGCTACTGTTTGCATTAGAAGGCAGCAGGGCAACATTGACCAAGTGTGCAGAAAGAACTAGAAAATCCTACATGTGTTTTGTGTTTGATTGTGTATGCCCTTTTATCCTAGGTGTCCAAGGGGCTGATTTAAATGCAAAAAAAGGTAACAGAAACTGGGACTTCAGGAGAGAATGGTGTGTGTGTGTGTGTGTGTGTGTGTGTGTGTGTGTGTGTGTGTGTGTGTGTGTGTGTGTGTGTGTGTGTGCGCGTGCGCGTGTGTGTGTGTGTTTGTATGGCTATCGGTGTGAATTTATAATCATTGGACTGGGGACATTTTTACAAAGTGAGGACATTTTAGACTAGGTTTTAGAGTTAGGTTTAGAATTAGGTTGGGGTTAGGGAAAAGTTTAGGGTTAGTTGTGATTGTTAAGGTTAGGGTAAGGCAGTACACTTGATAAATTAAAAATTGAAACAAGGTAGATTAACTTGGCCTATGCCTCCTATATTATGTCAATGAGTGTCTTCACACTGACTGCCATACAAAATGTGTGTGTGTGTGTGTGTGTGTTTTTGTGTTGAGGACTGTGATCTCTTTTCCTTCTTGGATCTAGGTGCTCTCTGTTCTCTTGGCTGCATGTGGGGGCTGAGGAATTCAACAATTACGCATGCATGCGCACATACACACACACACACTAACATTCATAGACCATGAACTGCTGAGGCCAGCAATATTTCTCCTTATTTCTGAGTGAAGGCCAACAGCAAAAGCAGCACTGAGATCAGGCCAGTGTTAGACAAACAACCCTATTATCAGTTCACCCTAACCCTGTCAGGAAGACTTCCTTTTGCAATGAAAGATTTGATGTTCAATTCCGTCATGCCTCAGACCTCAGTGGAACCACACATATGCCTTCTGAGCCAGCTAAGTGGTTTCCAAGTTAGCATCTATTTTAATCCAGAATCCCCAGTACATATTTATGCTCCAATTTCCAAACATTCCCATTTGATTTAACAACATAGCCAAGTTATTTTTACTCCTGAGAGCCACAGATCACAGCTCATCAAAATCCATATCCATTAACACGTTCTTTGGCAAGTGCTGTTACGTTAGCTGCCGTGGTAAAAGCACTCTGCAGAGCAGGCATTTACACTAATTAGATAATGTCTAAGGGATCATGATGAGAATTTATTTAACCATGTTGGTTGAGGAGAACCCCTCTAAGGACTACTGGGTCAGGGAGGTCCCCCTTCATTTGTAAACTGATGACTGTGTTGTGACAGTTTAAGTGCTCTCTAATTTGTGTGTGTTGGTAGGGTACGAGGCTAATGACAGCCAACTCATATGGTTTCTGTAAAACCCAGAAGGAGAGGTGCTGTAGAAGCTGCTATTGAGGTTAACCATGGAAGGTGAAGTGTAGTTCAGAATTTAACTTGCATCCCCGCACTCGGTTCTGTATTGAGAAGATATTTTGGGGCAGCAACTGATTAAAACTTAAAGGCTGCCACTACAATACACTCACTGATAATTTGTGATAATGTTTGGGACTCTATGATAGGAGGATGAACTAGTTTTAGGTTATGAAATTGGAGCCAGGTGTAGAATTGAACCTGATGCACTGTTACAAATTAGTACAAAAATGCAAATAGACAATATAACGGTGAAGAATCCCCAGTAAAGAAGTGGAAGATGGACTAGGTGGGAATAGAATATAGAGTTAAAAATAGCACTTTCCTCTCTTTAAAATTTACTGTGTATGGGAAAGAAGTTGAAAACAACAAGGTGTGCAGAAGTTTTTTTTTCGTAAACTAATATCTAGTTTAGCTGTATTATTTTGTTTTTTCTCTGCAAGGACTAATTTTCCTTTTGAGAAACTGCTCAAGGGAAGGAAGATATTTCTGCTGGTAAAGGCTTAATCACGTGTGCATTACACATCCTACACAACCACACACAGCTCATGATCTCATATAGAGACTGTTTAGCATACACATGCACACATGGTCCATCCCTCATTCCCGTCTAGCCAACAGAAAGTAGAGGTCCATGCTGAGCGTGCACAACGTCAGCACTGCTTCTGTTGCTGGGTGAAAAAGTGAACATGGAGGCGTAACGGTGAATTAAGTCTGCCCTCCTGACAATGTCACACTCACTACTCAAGTCTGACTGCAGCACTTCTGACTGTCCTGTCAAATTGCCCTAAAAGCCTTCATGAGTTGCAGAGAATGAGTGTATGTGTTGGGGGACTCAAGTATGGAGATGCAGAAGAGAGAATGAGAGATGTCGATAGCTGTTCACTTTGGGCCAAAGCAGATGGATGTAAACAGTGAGGCAAGAATGAGCTTTTTCATTGCTTACAGTCTCTAAAACCCAGATTTTCATAACAGATTAAGCCCGTTATTTGCTTCTTGGAAATCAGAAGGGTGTGTTTGAACTATTTGCTTTCAGTTGAGCTTTCAGTTACTCCCAGGATGTGGTAGTGTGGGCAGACTGGGCTTCATGCCCTCTATGGCATAAAGACAGTGTTTATATACATATAATATGTACATGTGTTTGTCATGGATCTGACTCAGCGTGATATGCATTTCATGGTGTATTGTTATTGTCTGTTTTAAACAAGTTAGCCTGGTCTTTTAGATCGCCAAAGCTGCTTACCTGAAATCAGAACATTATCTTGAGCAATATAAGCAGCAGTGTTTTAAGTAAAGGGTATGAACCTTCGTAGGTAAACAAGAAAACAGCAACAGACCAGTAACCCACCCACCAACTGACATGATAGATTTCTATAGTTTTAAACTAGAAATTACATGTGATCATACATTTGTAATTAATGTACTTTTAAACTAAGGTGAATTTTTTTTAGAAAGCAAACCTATAAGGATTTTTGATAGTTTTAAAAGTTAAAAATGTCCAGCTCCCTTAAACTAGAAAACGATTTATGTATTTTTATTCAAAATATGTTTTTAAGAAATTGTGCTCTTTTTCTTCATGATTTTGGAATTCACTCAGAAAGTTGAGCACTGTACACACACCTCTTTGACTTTGTGTTCCTTTGAGGGTTTGCCTGAGATCCTTGAGAAACTACAATAACCACATTTGTGTAAATATGTAACCATAATGTGGTGTTGAATAATTTCAGACATTCAGCAGGGGAAATCCATTGTTTTTATCTTACCAGACTCCCTGTTCTCACTCAAACCACAATGATATGGAGTCAGGACTTTGTCAATTTGATGACACTCTGAGCTTAATGTTTGTTCTTTATGTTTCCAATGAAGAAAAAAATAAATGTATAACTTAACAAATGTAAATTAAGTTGACTGTAGATATTTAAATGCTGCAGACATTGCAATTTAAGAACCACAGCTGTCATGTATCGGCGCACAGGATCTTGTGAGCACTTATCTACTTTATGACATCAGAGATTCCTCTCAGGACTGCATCTGTCCAACAGTGACACCCTGGCAAAGAGATGATTTAAAGTTATTCTGGGTGCCACTGGCAATCCCTGGTTAATGACAGTCCAGTCCACAGTGCACAAAAGATCACACATCTGGAAACGTCAATATTTTTCTTATTTATATAAGCCATCTCAGTTTTATCTGGTGACAGTAATGCATGTAGAGCACCCTATTTGGTTGATGTACCATGGCAACATTGGGAGTGGTGAATAAAAACATATCATTTTCTCATTTCATGTTGTCAGTGGTTGGAGGAAAAGGCTAATTTTGCTTCTGTATGGCAGTCCCAATGCAAACTGTATGTATTAAAGGTGCAGGGTTGAAAACAGTTATACCATAAATACAGTACATTACTTCAACACAGTATAGGCCAGTGTATTTGTTGGGACTAAAGGTTCTTAACTGACTTGTCGTTTCAATCCTCAACTAGTTTTTGATGCATCCTGGCACCTTTGTTTAAGCCTGAGTCCTGCTGGCTGCAGCATAGATCCTGGACACAGATAGTTTTCCTGGTCAACACATGCACTGCCAGCTGACCTTGATTAATCAGAGTCGAGTTTCAAACAAGCTGCATGAGATTTGTATTGGTTTTTGCCTCATGCTGAGACAGATATACAGATAGACACTCTAAATAATGTGGTAGTGTGTTGTTTCCATTATAAGCCACTGGATTTGTTGGATACAGGCCATACACATCTCACTCTGCTCCCTGAAATGTGTACTATATGCAAACAGTGTGTTGTTACTGTTAGTGATACTGCTAAATATGTAACAGTTGCTTAGGTGTCAGGTCAGCATTGTTCTTCTTGGTTGGCATTGTAGAGTTACAGTCTTCACCTTGAATCCTCTGTGCATCTGTCATCATTACAGTGTATACATTTCAGGCTTGCATAGCCCTGATGATAAACATATCTACAAGCCTCTGCGGTGTTTCTCTACCTGTCAAAAGAATGCTGGCTGCTCCTCAGGCTCCTCCCTCCACTGACTCCCTTCTGGTTGTCAGGTAAATAAATAAGAGAGTTTAGTTGGGCAATAGGCAGTATGATCCTCCTACTCCTGGTGCCCAATCCTCTTACTGGAGAGAGGGCCAGCTGACGCACATGGGACAAAGGTCTGTCAGCACCTACTGATGTAGATCTCTGGGTTGTAGATCTGTGTTTTTCTAACTAATCTAATTCACTTCAATTCAGTTTTATTTGTATAGCGCCAAATCACAACAGAGGTCATCTCAAGGAAAGTTTAGTCTAGTTAGTCCTAAAGTCTAAATGTTGGAATCATGCATACAAACTAAACCTTTAATCTATTTAATGGATCATGGTATCTGCATTCACTGTATTTGTTCAACAAACAAGTTTATTCTGTGCCACAGTTTTAGTTTTCTGATTTGGTTAGACAATTTATTAAGTTTGAAAAGTCAGATTTAGGCACCTTTTAGTACTAAGACAGCCCTTCTGCCAGTGAAACCTGAAGATATTTTTAATAGCATCAGAATATCTGGATACAGATAGTAGCTGCTATGAAGTTGTTTTACAAAAGTAAATCGATTAGACAGCTTATTTACTAAGTGTACACAGTTTGATATTTAAAGTATTCAGCGATCGCTGCTTGAAATAGTCTTTCTTTCTTTTTCTTTTTTTAAATTTACTTTAAGCTCCTGGAGCGAGAAGTGTTAGACCTCATTATCCAGAGTTTGTGCATATGCATTTCAGAATCAGTGTATTCCTCCAGTGACAATGTGAAAATCAATGTTTGGACATGGAGCTATTTATGGAGAGAGCATGTGGGTAGGGAGATGCTGCCGTGTGTTTTTGCTAGAAGCAATATTACATCTGTGTGCCCGGATTGTTTGCATGCAATAACAACCACTAAAGATAAAAGCACTGCACTGCATATGTTGATGGAAAATCCCTTTTTGCTGTACAATCATCAGTATAACCAGCTAAATGTGAACCTGTGGTCAAAATGTGTTCAAAGCTGGTTTAGTCACACTGCCAGTTCTTGTCTTTCATTCGGGATTCGTTTCCCTCCCTGAGTCATCTATCCTACCCTTTGAGGTGCACACTTAGTGTTGATGAGGGCGCCATCAAGAGGATATATAAGCAATTACAAGGAAATTGGCTAAGAACTGAAATGGCCGACCCTGATTACATAGCGTGTCTGAATTTTTATTTATTTATTGTCATTTCCATACTCGCCCAGTTGCCACTCCTCTCACTCTCTGACCACATGATGCCTTGGTGCAGCTTGTTCTTTGATATTAAATATCCTGATTAAGTCTACATTAACTGTCTAATTACATCTAATGAAGAAACAGCTCCTTCACTCTGCTATAGTTGCAGTACTGTTGGCATGGCTTTAACTAACCTTATTGTGAAACATCTGAAGAATTATCAAAACTTTTTTTCTCAAGCATGACATGATCTTCTCTCACATTTCTGTGCTTTATTTCCAGACTGGCTGATAACAGCTGACTAATAAACCAGTTATGGCTGACTACAGTGAATGAAGGTGTGACTTATGTCTCTGTAGATGTGAACGACTGTGCCGGGCAGCCATGTGAGAATGGTGGCACCTGCAGGGACCTGGACGGAGATTTCAAATGCCACTGCCCTTCCCCTTATGTGGGCAAACATTGCCAACTGCGTAAGTGTGACCAGCCAGAACGGTACATTACAACATGGTCTCACATGATGGTTATATAGCTAAAAATAACTTCCTCTACTACTTATAATAGTAGGAGTATGTGTTGCCTGTTCACTTTAAAGTTTCTTCTGAAGACCAAATGAATAAATGATAAATTAGTGCTATTACTGGTATAATATAAATATACCAATTAAGGTAAGTGCAGTTGAAAGAAGACTCTAAAGACGATAGGGTTGGGAAGGCAGCCAGGTTACTGGATTTTGGGATGATCAATAGACAGAAAATGGAGAGCCTGGACCCAGATGAAGAATCAATACCTTTATTCAATTAAGCTGATTCAAAGCTCTGCATCTTTAATGATTTTTATGGTTTAGCACACGCATAATATGGAAGAATATCCTTAGACTTTGATTACCTCTCTGAGTATATGCATACAGCATATACTCACTCACTCGTTTTTTAACAGTATCAGTATGCACTCACCATTTTCCTTTAAAGCCATCAGATTAAAATGTTCTCTGACTTAAGATAGAAAACAGAATCTTAGCTTAAAAGAATAAAAAATTATGCAGGGAACAAAGTAAGAATTTTTCTGTAGAAATGTGAGCTCCTTTAAATTAGGTTTTTCTTTAAACTGTGTGCAACATTTGCATTAGGGTGAAAGCTTATCTGAAGTTAAATCTGCTCCACGCCTCTCCGCCCCAGGTTGTATTTCTCTCCTTGGCATGGAGGGAGGCGGCATCGCTGAATCCCAGATCACAGCCTCATCAGTTCGCTACAGCCTCCTGGGCCTGCAGCGATGGGGACCAGAGCTTTCCCGCCTCCACAACAAGGGGCTCGTTAATGCTTGGAGTGCTGCTGCTCATGATAAGAACCCATGGATACAGGTGAGGCCAGTGATTCTGTACATTAACACTTCAATGCTGTAGATATGCACAAAATGAAGTAGTTCAATAACTGGCATCAAGACTTTGATTTTATAGTACTTGACATTTTTAAACTTTGGGGTAAAAGTTTTGTTTTTGTTTTTTATTTTTTTATTTAACTTGACTGTGGACTCTTCTGGATTCTAGATCAACATGCAGAGGAAGATGCGTTTTACAGGTATTGTGACACAAGGTGCAAGTCGCATGGGAACAGCAGAGTTCATCAAGGCCTTTAAAGTTGCCTCCAGCCTGGATGGCAAGACGTACACCATGTACAGAACAGAAGGACAGAGAAGGGACCATGTAAGGAGACACTTGAGAGCACTGCATCACAACATAATCTCAGAGAGTTTAGACTATTCTTATGATAAACATAGTTAATCCAGTAATGCTATTTGTTTTTTTAACACCTCCCTCTTTTGTAGGTATTTGTGGGTAACGTGGACAACGACAGCACTAAGACCAATCTGTTTGACCCCCCAATCATTGCCCAATATATCCGCATTATTCCTGTGGTGTGTCGTAAGGCCTGCACCCTGCGCATGGAGCTGGTTGGCTGTGAACTCAACGGTAAACCTACACAGAAATGAGTAAACAACTTTCACATGCTCTAGGAACAACCATATGATAGTGTTTGTTGGTGCCTAAACAGAATTAAGTCATTCAGACTAGGTGGAAAAATTGTTTTCAGGAACGGAAATGCTTTTTTCCCAGAATTTACGCCCACTGTTTGCACATTATTTCAATTCCTAAACTTCGTGATTGATCACATTTCAAACTGTGCATCTCAGAGTATTACTCAGTAACTCAGAAAACAGATGCGCACTGTCTGATGACTCTATTCCAAAATGATCTCGCTCTTTATTAAAACCAGATGTTCATATTTTTTATAATATACTGGCACACTTGCATCACGTTAGTGATTCAGAACACATTGGACAGATTAATCATCTAAAAATTTATTGTCACCACAGCAGGCAAACCTAAAACGAAGTTCTTTTAAGTCTTCTACATTGCAAGAAACATCTTTTCATCCTGTTTCCCCTTTAATCGTGAGCCAAACCCGCTGGCCTCATTACACTGTTGAATGTTCATTTTTCTTGATGGTTGTCTCATTTGTCAGATCAGCATCTGTTCTTCTCCCTTCGTTTGTGCTTCCCAGTTTGTGCATGATGGCAAGCCTGCTTATTTGCAGCCTTTTTTGTTCAGGTCACCAAATTCAGCCTCATTTGATTCTGTGACACATTTTGCACAATCAAATGCAGTTCATTGTGACAGAGAGCATCAATACAGCGGAAGTTTTTGTAACTTTTATAGCTTTGAACCTCTATACATCTGACTCGCACATTAAGCTGTTTCACTAAACCGCAGTCATTGTTAGAGACTTTCTAGATGAAAAAATTAGCTAAACATGTGAAGTGCTAAAGAGATTATTACAATCTGTTTTTACATTTACAAAATTTTTAGTAGTAAGTTGATTTTAAAATGTGCATTAGTGACTAATTTCTCTAGATCACAAAAGGTAGCTTTCTGCCATTCCCTGACCACACATTGTGATTTTTTTCAAAATGATCCACAGTTAGTAGAAACAAGAAATTGTTGTTTGTTACCATCATGTGAGTCAACTATTCCTAAAGCTGCACATACACCTGTATGTTCTGTCTCTACCACCTGCATCGTGCCCCACATCATCGTCGTCTTTGGATGTCTTGTTTGCTGCTTCACGGCACTGGCTGGCCTGGGCGTCTTCATGTCCGCCCCTTGTCTATCATACTCTTTTTCTCTCTCTTTCTATTTCTCTATGTTGTCCCCTCCTCTGCCTGGTCTCATCTCCACAGTGTATTCAAACACTTCAGGTTGTTCAGAGCCAATGGGCATGAAGTCCCGCCTGGTGTCTGACCACCAGATAACGGCCTCCAGCACCTTCCGCACCTGGGGAATCGAGGCCTTCACCTGGTATCCTCACTATGCCCGACTGGACAAACAGGGCAAGACCAATGCCTGGACCGCTGCCACCAACAACCGATCTGAGTGGCTGCAGGTAGGAGAGGAGGAAGGGACAGAACTGCGTGATGATTTTTGTTTTTCCAACTCTGCATTTGTAAAGTGAAGCTGTATGTACATGTTCAGGTGGACCTGAAGTCTCCCAGGAAGATCACAGGAATCATCACACAGGGGGCCAAAGACTTTGGCAACATCCAGTTTGTCACCGCCTTCAAAGTGGCTTACAGTGATGATGGAAAATCCTGGACCATCGTGAAGGATGAGACCACAAAGACAGACAAGGTAAGTTCAGCTGCACACAGGACCATGGCTACAGATGTTGAATATATTACATTATAGAACAATTCCATTACTCTGCAATACAAGGCAATTAAATAAACTTGGAATATTTTTATATTTTAAATTTACTTCTCTTTTTTCACCTTATACTGTTTGCACTATATCTGTTTCTGTGAGCTGCAACAAGTGAATTTCCCAGCTGTAGAATCAATAAAGTTCTTATCTTAAAATAAATTTGGTGGGAAAATACACTTCAGAATAAAAAAATGTAATATAGCCTGTTTAATGAAATAAGAATAATCACTGATTTTAAAAAAAAGAACATCCTGGTGTATTTGGGGTTTGTGTTTAAAAGTAAAGATGCATGCCTTGCCAGAGAGTTATTTTGTGTGTGGAAAATGTAGTAAAATGGAGTCACAGTTGAGCTTAGATCATCCATACTTTCAACTTACAATGTGGAACCAATCATGCTGACAGTGGCCCTGAATAGTTTTCAGTTTGAATTAATTTATAATCCACCCAAAAATCAATTTAACTCGCAGATGTGCTATTGTGCTATGACTTAATCCATTAAACTCTTATTACTGAAGTTCAGTTTCTGACTTGAATCTTTAGTTTGTGCAAATGATTAAGGCTCCTTTCTTACAAGGCTCATATTTTCAGACTTTGATTATTGTCTGTCTGATACCCACTGTTATAGTCGCTTCTTATTGTCATACAGTATTTTTTTTTCTGCAGTTACCTGAGACTGTAGTTAGTTTCCATCCATGTTTTTCCAATGAAACATTATTTAAAACAATACAATGTAAGAAGAGAAGTAAACATGCTATCCACTAAAGAAAGCTCTTAACTCCAAAGACACCAATATTTTCCATTAGTATTTAGCTGTTGCAGGTACAAGCAGTATGAAAAAAATACACCTATGATGTGTGTTGTTTTAACTGGCTGCTACTCTGTGTCCAGATCTTCCCAGGTAACAGCGATAACAACGTTCACAGAAAGAACATCTTTGAACCATCGTTCTATGGGCGATATGTTCGAATCCTGCCATGGGAGTGGCACGAGCGCATCACCCTGCGAATGGAGCTCCTGGGCTGTGACGAGTAGCACCTCCCAGTACTCGTCTCCCATCTCCTGCTCTTTTCTCTACCTCCACCCGCTCCTCCCCTTCTCCTCCTCCTTCACCCTCCCTCCCTTCCCCTTCCTAACACACCTGCACTGCCTTGCTCTCAGCACTAGGGGGCAGCAATCCCCTGAGTATCACACCTCCAACCCAACCCCTGCTGGTTGGATGTGAGAGATGTGGGAGATGTTACCCCTAACCACTGTTACCAGGGTCCAGATTTAGTTAAACTCACCTTTGCCCTCTTGCCATTAGTTACCTGGCGTGCACTCTTATGTTTACTACCAGAACTAAAGCTGCAATCACTTCAATAAACAACAGTAAACCTGCTTTGTTACTAAAAAGAGCTGCGGTCAGATTTTTATCCCACATGCTGGCTGCATTAAACATGGTGAGTCCCTCATCCCTGTGTCAGAGTTATGAGGTAACGACACTGCTGCTGCCTGGACTGTGATCCTAGATCCGTTCTACATTGAACGTTGAACCTCTAAGACCTACAGCTGGTGATGTACATAAGCTCCACTCTGTCCCTATCCTGTAACCAAACACTTGCTGTCTCCCCATGACCAACAGAATATATGATATCTTTAGTGGATACGTTGATGATTTTTGTTTGACCATCTTCCTCACCAAAAAGCCAATCTGCACATATAAAATCAAATTAAAGTAACACATGTTTATTCATCTTTAGTAGCTAAAACCTGCACGTAATCTAAGTGATTTTAAACTTATTTACATGCAGTTTTTTTTGTCTCTGTTCAGGAAAATCTTAACTTGATGTGTCACAGTGTGCAACAATATTTTAAGTATATTCCTGCAGTGGTTTGGACAGTAAAACCCCCAGTTCATTTTTTTTTACTTTATAGTTGGTTTGAAGTCGTTAAGAGGGCAACACTGAACTCTCTGTCTTCACTTTGTTAATAGTAGCCAATAACAGAAAAGTGAACATCCCACGACTCAAACCAGTCTTCATAATTGGTTCTGACCTGTGTACAAAACCCTGGTCCAGCTTTTACATAGTGTACAACATAAACATGAAATTGAGTTTGAGGCCACAGCTTCATTTAGCCAAATCAGGGGTAAAGCTTCGTGCCAACCCACATTCAGATTTTTGTTTCTGTGGAGTTATTTAGACAAAACATGCTGTAGTATGGTGCACAATATTATATGGTGCAGTCTGACAATGAACCATCACAGTCAGATAGTTTAACAGTCAAACAGGAGACATAGTCATTAACAGACAGGATGCTACAAAGTACAGAGAGATCATTGTTTAGTGAAAGAGAAAAGAGAGACTTTATTGCTCCAGAGGAAATGAACAATATCCACTGACAGAGATTTACACATGCTGCTGTGATAGGCTGGCAGGACATCTTCAGCCAACAAAAAGAGAAGCTGGTGCTTTGATAATAAATTCAGAAAATAATTTCACCATGGTCATAACCTTAGTCACGTGGTCTTCTTTCTTTAGACGTGTCAGTTATTGCAGTGTTCATCATATGTTACTGGCTGCTACATCAGATGTATATCAAATTTCAAGTGGTGGTTTCTTTTAAACATTTCTCGTCAGTTTATCGTTAGTATATTTAGTTTTCTATTAATAGGCTGTTTGGAAATGGCGCATCATGCTAGTGTTTTGCTAGAATTACAGTATTAAATCAGTAATTATCAAGAAATGTGTGTATTACTAATGGTTGGCATTATAAACTCAGAGATTAACCATAGCTTATATTGATGTTATCGTCTCAGGTCGATGCAGATCTGCTCCTAATGTACAGTAAAAGCTACTGAAACACTACTAATCCACTCACTCGACTGTGCTTCTAGTTGTGTTCACCCAGTTTCACTTTTTTATGGCACTTTGATGTTTGTGTTTTGATATTTGAAGTATTCAAAAACAAAGAACCCAGTGTGTTGAAGAACAGACAGTTAATATGTTCATAATATCATGTAGAGGAGAAAAGAAAATAGATGCACAGTTCAGGCAAACCCTTGGTTGTTTAGTGTTGATGTGTGACGTGCATATATAGAGTACTTCTTTACTGGGATTTGTTAATATGAGTAGATGTTAATATTCGATGGAGACCATATAGTTGGTGTCCAACATTATTCCTCCAGTTCAAAGCTGCGCTCCCGCTGATAAAACTGTAAGAGAGAAACCAAATTAAAACTGATTTTTACGGTTCCACTGGACATGTGGCACAACCTGCCATATCATCCGCTTTTGTCGCCCCCGTCACCGTATTCACCCCATGAATTATGAATTATGGGCTTGTGCAATATTAGACTGTTAGTTTTGATAACAATGATTATTAATTCAAGATCCTTTAATAATGCATGAGGGGATAGCTGTGCCACTCGGAGGTCGAGGATGGATGTTGGTGTCAAACACTGTACAATATTTATTAGTGTTGCAGACACGTCACCCTTGTTATCCATGTCTGCATGCATTCTAGTGACGAGTGTTGTTCCAAGTTGAACCAATTTGAATTTATTAGTGACATTTTTTTTAAGACATTCATCAACATTCAAATTACTGTTAATATCTTGTTTCTTCACTGTTCAGATTTTCTATGATTGAATAAAAAAATGATGACGTGTTTTTATGGTATTGTAACCGTTAATTTCATAAAATCTTCACTGGATTTGAAGCTTTTTTTATTATTATTATTCCAGTATTGTGTTTCTAAGAGGATTCTTTAATGTTTGGCCTTTGTATCTATAAACGAAGAATAAATAAAGAATTAAAAAAAAAAACTATTGTAAATGAATATAACTGGTCCAAACAGCACAGTAGTAGTCTGTAGGTGGATATGATGGGATATATATATATGTGGCATATTATTAATCATAATGCTGAATCCATCAGAGCTGTTTTCCATTTAAAAAGGTGCGAGATCAAAAGACCCAAAGCACTGAGGGTCGTTTTGCCTGTTTAGCATTTAAACACCCCAGGGGCCTAATCTTCCTTTATTCAACCATACAATCTTCCAAAGGTATCTTCACCCGCGTCCCCTTCTCACCCTCATTACAGTCTGTGGAGGTCACGCTAAAGTGGGGAAATCCCTCTGTAAGAAGGTTTGAACCACACAATCATATGAAAATACATTCATGCAGTGAAGGTGACATTTTTGTATTTCGGCAGAGGAGTTCAGTTCAATTCTTTGCAATATTCAGCAGTAATTTGAGGGAAACAGCTGTTGTTGCAACGTTTATTTTATTAAATGACTAAATACCTGCAGATCTTCATACCAGACAACCTAAGTCAGATAATGTTGATGTCGTTTCATCAGAACCTCTGTAGTAACAGTCACAGTGGAAGGTTTCATTGTCATCGTAGGTCTTCAGTGTATCATTATTGCTTTTACAAATCCTCAGTGCTTCTATTAGTGTCGAGGTTTTCCTGTAATTAAGTGACGCTTACAGCAAATAATTAGGTCCATCCTAGATCATGTGAAACACATACCCTTTCTACATTTTTATTTACATGTATCTGCAACCAGTTTCTTTGTCCACCATTGCAGTAAACTAAATATTAAGTAAGCAGATTAATCAATATTGAAAATAGTTATTTGCAGCCTAAAAATTTTTAAGTGTTGTTTTAAACGAACCAGCAGGAAAACTGCTACGTACATCTGAAAGAGAATAGCGACTTGTTCTTCGTGAATTGCTCAATATCTCTCGAAAAATATGAGGAATTTAATCTGCATTTAATCTGAGTGGCTGCGCTCCTATCAGCTCCACGCCGGGCGTCTGTCTGTTTGGTTTCCTGATGAAACAGCTGGACAGGGACACGGACGGAGGCGCCAGGCCAAACGAGGCAGGAAACTGGAAGCACTGCACTGGGATTGAACAGGAAGGATCCAATCCTGGAAAACAACTGCTATTTTAGATCAGGTATGTACCAACACAAACAGCATCTCCAGGGATGTCATCTACAGTAAAAGAGGGGAAAACATGTTATTTCTGCCGGAATGACGGCTTGAAACTGTGGATTTGACAGGTGATGACTGGTTTTCACGTAGAGCTGTTTACAGCTGTGCCCCATATTTGACATTTTGTATGTTTAGCTGAGGCTAAACTTACATCAATGAGGTACAGAAAGATGGGAGATTGCAGTGTTTATTTGTTATTACAGCTCATTTCAGTCTGTTTCCTTTAATCAGGTTGGAAACTGTCACACGCAGCCCTACAGTTCACTGTCTTGCTGATCTTTTATTGAAGCCTTCCTCTATAATCATTACAGTTGCACTGAAACCACACCGTCTCTCTCACACACACACTCACCTCTTATGACTAACCGTCCTTTCTATGAGGAGTCTCTGCTAATGACAGTGTGTGACTGCGCACACTGACACGATCAGCTGTTTGGCCCCTCCATCAAACCACATCAACATAAACACACACACAGTCATCTCTTCCTCTTTCATGTCGTCTTTCTGGACTCCAGGTCCAGCTCTTCTTGCCTCTCTGGGCCTGAACGTTGAATGTTTGAAAAGTTGCTGCCTTGCAGAAATTACACCCCTGCGATGTCACACTCACCCCGTAGTTCACAGGGGCTGCTGGTATTTGGGGCCCCAGGCCAAAACCTTTCATCTGAGGCTTTGGGAAGGGCACCGGTCTGTTCTCATCAAACACGCTGGGAGATAATGGCTTAGAGACACACAGGGAGGGGAAACGTCTGTCACACTGGCTGAGAGCGGGGGGGGTTAGGCTTTTTAGAATGACTAGAGCCTCTTAAAATGTGATTAGGTTCAATCACTTTGAGAGTAAAGCAACTTTATGGCTTCACTTAAATCCATAAATCAAAGATTAGTTGCCTCTTTTGCTACGTTCAAACTTTTTGAAGATAATAAACATTTTTAACAGTCAATACAGAAAATCAGGTGATCTATAAGGGTTCACAAACTTTTTCTTGACACTGTATTTGATCAAATAATGGATGGATTGCCACAAGACTTTGTACATATATTCAATGACGTCACTTGATTTCAGTGATACCGTGATTTTTTCTGTTGTGAAATCACCTCGCCACCTACTTGGATTGGCTAAAAAAATAGTTCCAGACGTTCATGGCTCCTAGATGATAAACCCTTAACTTTACCTCTAGTGCTTTCGTGAGGTTGACGTTTGCGGCTTGAAGTCAAATGTCAGCTGCACAGCTTTGATGTAGTAAACATAATATCTGCTAAATATCAAGATGTGAGCACCTCAAAGCAGAGCTGCTTGCGTGGCTCTCGGTTGTGTTAGTGTTCACTTTTAAAAGGAAATCCCCAATAAGGCAGCAAGCCCTTTTCATAACCCAACATGAATATTTATTTTGAAAGTGATGGTATGAAAACACTGCAGGAAAGTCATGCAAGTGGTGGAGAAACAAAAGTGAGCAAGAATAAAGGCTTTAATTCATGTTATTCAGCTTCAGTGATGATGACTGAAGATGCAAATATGAAAAAAAAAAACGTCACCCAGACACAAACCAAAGGGGATTTCATTGAGTAAGTTCAACGTCGTCTTGTGACGAATGTGAAAAACATGTTTTTGTTTCATGACACTGTCCAATAATCATCCCCCAGATTTCTACACCCTGCGAGTTTGTCGGGAAAAACACAATAAAGTGGCTATTTCTAGTCGGAGTAGGAGTTGCTGCTTCTTCACAGCGCAGGATAAACAGACAGCAGTTGTGGGTTTGTGGATGGAAGGAGCAGAAAGTAAGAATGCAGGGAGGAGAGGCAGCAGAACAGGATGGATACTGAGGCTCAACTGGCATGAGAAGTTCTGCTTTGGGCAAACCACAGCTGATGAGATGTTGGTAGCGATCCGGATCTGGGATCTCTGCCATTAGATGATTATGTTTTTTTTTCTTTTTTCGTATTTGGCCAGGAATGTGACATTTATGTACTTAGACGGTTTGCAAGGTCACATAAACTCAGATTGAAGTTAAAATTCCTTTGGGCGTAACGGAGAGTCAAAGAATTGTTCAGCTTTGGACGAAGTCTGTGCTCCTTCAGTGCTTTGTAGTTTTCAGCCATGCTGACTTCACGGCCCTGGGGATGGAAGTGTCGTCATGTTGGTCCTGAATAAAATCAGTGACTGTTGGAACAAAGCTACGTGTCCAAGAGGGAACATGATGTCTCAGATGGCCTCCACAATGATCTGACCTACATCCAAATGAGATTGGTCGGGTTGACTTGGACATTTCAGAGTAATAGAAAAGCAGCCAACATGTGTTCAGCACATGTGGAAAAGACTGTAGGTGACTACCTCCTGACAGTGTGCAAAGATGTTATCAGAGCAAACTTCATTCTACAAGTGCTCAATTTTCTGGAACATTTCCATGAAAGATGTACACAGTTGATATATATGTAAACAAGTGAAGATATAAACAGACGTCCAAATCCATCTGAAATTCCCAAGTCCTAAGAGAGAAAACCTGTGATGTGGAAGGTGTAAGAAATATGTGAGCAAGTGGAAGTACTGAGAACATATATATTTCATTTGTTACTGGAAAGTCCCGGTAATTAACAACATAACACCAACTAACTGTCACAAATGTATGAGGAAAAGTTCCAGGAAACCATTTGGATTGTTGGGATTCGTGCAATAAAGTGTTTCAGTATAAATCTTTACTGTGATGTAGAGAAGTGTGTGTCCAGAAGCATAATTTAACATGAAAACCTGCACATCCTGGTTGTCTTAGGCTTAGGGCAGGTTTTTCCTCAACATCCACAAACCCAACACACGGCCCCCCTCTGTCGAAATAGTAGGTTTGGATTTCTGTTATGTCGGCCGGGTGTCAGTCAAGTCACGAGAAAAACATCAGCGGCTGCAGAGGGGCTGACCACAGAGCAAAGCATTGCGTGCAAGTTTCAGAAACAGGCTCAGGACTCTTTAAGAGGGGGACTCCACGCTCTGTGGCTCCTCTGGGGATGGCGGGGTCTTGTCAGACAATAATACCTACCACAGCTGCAGGGTTCACTGTGTGTCAGTGTCAGGAGGGCAGCTTGCATCTGCACTGCGATAACCAGCCATCCCTCAGATATTTGGGCGGCGGCACTACAGCAGCACATTCTCTCGGGCCCCAGCGGAGAACTGGAATCGCTCTTTATTTTCCTCCATGGCTGTGATTATTTCAGCTAATGATTGAAATATGAGTTCATGTGGCAATATTTGCTGTGTTACTTGAGGCCATGGCAAAACAGGGGCGTAAAATATGCTGTGTCAGCCTCAACATACCAGGAGCACAGAAGCTGGCAGCCAGTGACACTGCTGCTGTTTATAAAGAGACTGGAGAACATTTCCACTTCACACCTGCCATAAATCTCAGATATTTGTCGTAGTCCTTAAAAGGAGCAGTTGCTTTGGTTGCAGAGTTTCTCCATCACATGTTGGACGGCCACATTTGGCCATCTGTTATTTATTATTGTACAGCCAGATTACAGTTTTTTTTTTCTCAGGTTGGATCTGGGTGCAAGATGGGTGAAGGCTGCACAGGTGTTTGTGTTGGAATCACTTTGATGACAACACAACAGACAGACAGACAGCATAGAGATATAGCAGCAGCAGCAGTAGTGGACTGTGGGGGCACAGAAGTCGGCCATAATCTACCTATAACGTTATCCACACACTTCAGGATCCTGGATTTGTGCAGGTGCTGGAGTGATAGCAGGTTGTAGCTGATCACCCTCTTAGCCTAGTGAATGATGCGTTGATGCTCTTGTGCTTGACAGAGGAAGCTTATTAAACAGTGATGGAGCAGGTTGTGATGGAGTCAATGACAGCAGTGTAGAAATGCACCAGGTTGAACCCATTCAGAGCTGATGTTCTGCTTTCTATGGAGATCCTGGGTCGTCAGGAAGTGGACGGACTCCACAGATGGAGGTTGGTGGTACAGGGTCGCCAGTGTTATTAGAGCGTTGATCATTAAGTTGTTCTGCACACCGTGGGATTCTCTGATTGGTTAGAAAAATAATCCTCTCTCAGAAACCTTTAGAAAAGAACATCTCTGCACTTCATGACAGGAAGTTTCCAAGTACAGTTAAACTCCAACTGCACATTAGAGAAAAGTTCCACAGTGTCTCTTTAACTTTTAGTCTGATGATATCTTATAAAGTCCTGCGTGTTTTAGTATTTATGTGGGGTTTGCATATCTGCGTGTGCCTACGTCACAGCGAGAACTTCAAACGGGATGCCTCTTGTCGTGACGTCACGGGCGCTCCTCCGGACGCGGAGCGGCGCAGCGCGCACAGAGACGCGGAGACGGCGGAGGATGAGGAGGAGATGAACTGAAGACACACGGGGCGGACAACTGGTTATCTGTGAGTCGGCTTATTTACGACTTCTCTTTTCAGTTTTTTTTTACCCTGCGACCTTCATGAGTCCGATTGAAACCAGACAGATTCAGTTAGAAGATTTAATGACTGAACTTTGGAGCAAAAATTCACCGCTGTGTTAACGCTTCACTAGAAATAAGGGCTGCTTCAGGACGGAGCACAGAGGAGTCGAAAGACATTTAATACACTTTATTATTTCACAACGAAATACTTTATCAGCAGCACGGATTTGTTAAATAATTTAGGTGTTGGACACTTTAGGGAAGATGAAGTGGAAACTTCCAACTAAATAATTACGGATAATGTGTTTAACATATATTTCTGATGGTTGTCTGCCAACAATGTGAGGAAGGTTTCATCATTTTCTACCTTTAGCCTGTAATACATTTCCACACACCTATGATTTTTTTCAGTTGCAATAAATTTTGACTGTTCTTATTTGCATAAAATGATTTATAGAAAAAGAAATGTGATGTTTTTTATTACAAAATAAGAATTTATGCATCAAAACGGTGGTTTATACTCTACATTCACACTTTAAGCACTAAATTATCAACTAATATGATTTTAATTTGACTATAGGGTTATAAGTAAACACTGCGTCCTGCCCTTTAACCCAGGGTGAAGGACTCTAATCCAGCACAGGCCAATTTGTGAAGTATTCATTTTTAAATGGATGTGACAAAGTGTTTTGAGGTGTAGTGGCACCGAGGAGCCCAGACACTGTTCACGGATTGAGTACAGTGTGACTCACAGGGTGGAGCTTGGTATTTATGGCAGTTCTGATGAGGGACAGCTGAATAAAGTCGATGTATTTTTCTCTCATTCTTCAGTCCAGCACAGCATGATGCTCAGCCTACTGCGCCCCCTACTGGTCTTCTTCCTGTCCCTGCTGCTGCTGCTGCTGCTGCCCGGCACTCAGGGCTGGGCCCCCGGGTACAGCAACGGCTTCCACTACCAGGACATCAGCAACGGCAACGGCAACGGAGAGAGTCAGTCCTTAGTGTGTGTGTGTGTGTGTGTGTGTGTGTGTGTGTGTGTGCTTGTCAGTGATAAATATATAAAAAGATTATTAATGTAAATAGTTTGGGAGAAGACAGAACTGACCTGCAGGGACTTTGTTTGCACGTCACACTAGTTTAGGTTCATAAATATGATTGGACAGATGTTTCTCAAGACACTTTGAAGCGATGGTATAATTTACATTTGGCAGATGTGCTTATCCACACTTACACGTGAATTTGATTTGCTCAGTAAGCTGTTCCAGAAAGACATTAACTTTAATACAACTGTGTTTGACAAGTTAATATCTGCTGTGAGATCCAGGCCGTGCAGCTGTGGCCCAGTTTTTAGGCTGATTCTAATTCGATTTTGAACACGTTAATGTTAATCTCACTCATTTCAGAGCTGCATAGATGTTAATCAACAAAGATGGACACATCATCACATGTCAGCATAATTCAAATAGAAAACCGTGGTACACTGAGCGACCTGTTGAATGACAAGTCCAATTGAGCAAACTGTGTTTCATCACTGCTTGACATTTTAAGTCAGGTAGGGTTTATTTAAACAGCACTTTTAAAACAACAGAGGTTGAGCCAAAGGACTTTTAAACTGTGTACACATTACAACAACATATAAGAATTATAACAACATAACATAACATAAAAAAAGGTTAAAATACATTTAAAATACATAAATTAGGGCGACTTCAAATTGAACTAGAAGCAAGGGAGGGTATTTAAATTGACTGTCCCACAGCCTGGAGGCAGCAATAGCAAAGGCTCAGTGTCCTTTAGTTTTAAGGGTGGGGGACTAAGAAAAGTTCTGTGGAATTTGACCTCAACGACCTAGAGGCAGAGCGCAGGATTAGTAAGTGAGTAATGTATATTTTAACATATCATAGCAGGGAAAACACAGGTGTTCCCAATAACACCAATAACTGCTGTTATTCCCTGTGGTGTACGAGTTTCAGGGCCTTGATGTTGTGCATTGCGTCACTTCTGGTTTGGATAAGTCGGCCAACTGAGCTATAATGTAACCTATACACACAGTACGGATTAAAGGCACAGAACGAAACTTTAGATTTAACCATTATTGGAAGTGTCTCATCAATCTATAATACAGAGAACACGAATACTGAATACAATCAGAACTCTACTGGATAAAACCTGTTGTTATTTTCCTCTTTCCCCCCTTTTCTTCTTTTCTAGTCTACTTCAATGGCGTCCGTCTCCTGGTGGAATCCCCACAGCCTTCAGTGCTGGCAACCAGGGGCAGCAGCGTCATCCTTCCCTGTCACTACCACTACGAGCCCGAACCCTCCACACCGCGCAGGACCCGGGTTAAATGGTCCTGGTTACCTGCCAACACCATCACAGAGCCTGCCTCCCCTGAAGACCTCGCCAAGGAAACTGAGGTTATGGTCACCATGGGCAACCGCCACCGTAGCTATGGCAGCTTCAAAGGTCGTGTGCGGCTGCGCCGCTCAGCACCAGGGGACATGTCTCTAGTCATCAATGAATTGCAACTCAACGATACAGGAAGGTATCGCTGTGAGGTGATTGACGGCCTGGAGGACGAGAGTGTGACTGTGGACCTGGAGCTGCGGGGTGAGAAATACAGTTTTTATGTCGTGGCTGAGGTCTTTTCACCTCAAGTCGATTCGTTTGCACTAAAAATTTAAATGACATCGGTGTCATTTCTAATCCTTTTCAAGATGACTTGAAGTGTAGCACCAGCCAGAGATTTCCAAGTCTGCAGGTAGCATTCGACAGCACATTAACATTATTCGCTGATGTAGCTGAATCTGAAATTTTAGCTCCCCAAGTGACCCACATCTGAGCCACTTACACTCATCACAGGATTTGAGAGAAAAATCTGAACTGAGCAGTAAAGCCTTAGCCTTGCTGCAAATTTGTGCTGAAAAACTTTGTGCTAGCACAAAAAAATGAGAGGTTCATGTCTGTTAGGCTGCACACACAGCAGAAAGAAACGTTTTAGAAGAAGAGCAGATCATATTCAGATGAACGAGTGCCATGATTGGTGCCATCACACCTAAATGAAACAGCTGTAACATGACTTACTGATTGATAGTCATCACTGAAACACTACCAGCCCCAAAAACCAAGGTATTCATCACAGGAGGCTTTGGTAACGTCACTTATCTGTACGTTGTGATTTCATAATGCACTTCTCTTCCCTGTAAAGGCGTGGTGTTCCCCTACTACTCTCAGAAAGGACGCTATCATTTCAACTTCTTTGAGGCCCAACAAGCGTGTCGAGATCAGGATGCCACTCTGGCCACATTTGAGCAGCTCTTCACAGCGTGGGAGGATGGGCTGGATTGGTGTAATGCTGGCTGGTTGGCTGACGGCACCGTGCAGTATCCAATCACAGTCCCACGTGACGGCTGTGGGGGAGTTGATTTAGCTCCTGGTCTGCGTAGCTATGGGCAACGACACCGCCTCCTCCATCGCTATGATGCTTTCTGCTTCTCCGCCTCAGTCAAAGGTCAGTATGAGTCTAAATGTTTTTACACTGGATGTGGGGGTGAAGGTGTGTGTTGTGTCTTCAGTTTGCTTTGCTGTAGAACTACAGAGAACTTCTCTGATCTTGCCTCCTTAGGGATAGTGTACTTCTTAAAGCACCCGACCAAGCTCAACTTCACAGAGGCGGTCCAGGCTTGTGCTAGTGATGGAAGTCAAATCGCCAAAGTGGGACAGCTTTTCGCCTCGTGGAGACTGAAGGGATTGGACCACTGTGATGCAGGCTGGTTGGCTGATGGGAGTGTCCGTTACCCTATCAATAAAGCCCGTTCCAACTGTGGCCCACCAGAACCAGGGGTGCGTACTTTCGGGTTCCCCCCTCTGTTCCTGAAATACGGTGTCTACTGTTACCTGTAGACACTTGAGACATTAAGAAGCTGATTCAACGCTCTGGCCTGGAGGTTAGCATTAGCCGTAGCCTGGATGCCAATTAGCAGTTAACCCGTTTGTCCATTTTAAAGTGAAGCCAGCGGTATTACATTTACTACCAGTCATCAACTGTTAAACTGTGTACATCCATAATGTGGTGTTTTCTAACCAGTATGTTGTCACTGGAACATAACTCACATGTATTTGTTGAACATATTTCAAAAGCATGAGCATTTATATGCTGTTTTAACACCCTTCCATCTTTTGGGAAGACATCCTATAAGATTTTGGACCCTGGCTGTAGAGATTTGTTTCATTCAGTTGAGGTGATGAGTTTTCAGTCCAGGTCCAGTTCTTCTTCAGAGGTTCTGGACAGGCCCAGCCAGGTTTTTCCAAACTGTGAAAACAAATTCTTTCTAGACCTGGCTTTTTGTGCATGTATGCTGTAATATTAGCTGGGATATCCTCATCAGACGTCTTAATATCTGTAAAACTCAACAGACACAGGTCTCTCCCTCCTACAGATACAGAGAGTGCATCGTTTGTTGGTTTGTTCTTGGCTTCGTTTATCTTGGTTGCAAATTAGTCTCTCACATCCCACAGAGCAGATTTTGCTTTAAATAATTTCCCACTTCCTACATTTGAACAGCTTTGACTTCAATCCACGAGCAGCTCTGACTTTAAATCGCAGATGATTCATTTCAAACAGATTTTGGACACAGAAAATGTATTCATATTCAAACCTACTGCACTCCTAACGTGACTTCACCTAATATAAAAACAGTAGAAACATTTCAGAAGTGTGAAACTTCCAATCTTACATCAGCAGATTTTTAGTTTTATTGCCCTGTTACAGAGCATCTTGATGGTAAAGGAGTGGAGAGTGATTCTCATTCTGTTTCTGTCAGATCTTTACAGTTGGTCCGTAATCGTACACTGTCACTTCCACTTTCTAACACTGTGAAATAGAATGGGGTCTTTTGTTTGTCTCCTAAAATGTCCAAGCATCCCGTTTTATATATTATATAAGTATAATGCGTGTTTTTCACTTTGTGATTACAAGTAGTTGACATTGATAAAAAAGAAAGCATAAGTTATGAGTAAGTATCTGTATTGTTTTAATATTTAAAATACCATGTTTACATCCATTGTGAAAGAAGAAGTGTTTCGTTACACACATGTACCTTTTAATGTTTTTTATTATCTATGCATTTGTACTATTTCCTACAAATTAATAAAAACACTTCTGTAAAGACGTGTTTGAAGAAATAAGGTATAATTTAGGAACATTTGTGCAATCGTTAGGTAGATTTAGGTGCGGCTGATCCAACACACCTGGAGACACCCTGACAACAGGTTCAGATTGTGAGTTCTTCTATGTGCTGATGACTCGGTCCATTGTTGCTTGGGACCGTGACCAAGTTCGTCAACCACACTTTCAACCCTGTTGTAAAACCTGACATGCCTACGCCGGTTCTGACATCAAGAGAAGAGTCGATTTATTTTAAACCTGATGCTGTTTGTCACCACCAACAATGGGTCCAGTGCTTTGCGTGACTGAAACACTGCAGCTTCAGGTGAGTCAAACCTGTAAATGTGTATGTAGAATATTAATCTGCAAAGTAGCTGCAGCTGCCAAATATCAGTATCAAAAACATACAAATTACCACAAATTACTTTCCACCACTTTTAAAACGTTCATGCTTCAGTTATGTTTAAAAAAGAACACTTCAGTTTTTATTTCCAGGTGTTTATATCTGGATCCGATACACAACTTAAAAGATGGCACCTTCAGTTTGAACTCTACCTGCCATTACAGTTTTACTCACTGTTCAAACAGGACTGTGAGTAGAGGTGAGATGGTTTACTGACACGTACAAAACAGTCGTTGTATGTAAAGCAAACAGACGCCGCTCTGTCTGGGCATGATGCACGTTTTAGATGTGCGGAGCTGTACGTGCTGCACCTTCCTGCATCCGGGTGTGAACAGAAGTCACAGTGATGAAGTCAGCCAGTTTCATAAACATGACTTATTTACACCTGCTGGCCAAACATGGGCACAAACACACACACACAGATTACTAGTGCACGTACACTTCTGGTTACGCACACGGATGTACAGTGTGACTGCACAAGCACTCCACATATATGCATACAAACATCAACCACACGTACTTTCTCAACACATACTAATAAACGCACTACTGCTGTATTCTGTCGCACACATACCCACACAGGGCGGATCTGTTTGCAGCGATTGAAGTGATGAAAGTAGTCGCTGTAGAGACTGATGAACGAACTATTCACTGCATGTTTTTCCACCACTGGGTTCCACAGAAAGGGAAAAAACAAACTAAATGCCATGTTTATTCCTCTGACGTGGATAATTGAGCTTGTTTAGCAGCTTGTTTTTCAGTTTAGGATTTATATGTTCTGTAGCACACAATGCAAATACAGTTTTGTGGGACTAGAACAATAATTTCACAGAGACGGATGGTTCCAAGTTTTATTTGGTACAGCACAGTACAGTATACTGTATGTTCACATCAGGATTCACAATCTGAAGAACCAATAAGTCACAGACACTGACAGTGGCCTACACTTCTTTTCCGGCTCTGATTTTCTGTCAACCATTCCACCGTTTTGTCTAAATCAAATTAATTACCTTTAAAAGATTCACACTCCATTGAGCAAACAACGATGGCTCGCTCACCTTCATGCTCTGTACCGTGTGTCATTGTGACTACCAGTTTGACTGTGTGCGCCGTTTGCTGCTTCAGTGTTTGTGAGTTGTTCTCTGAGAAGAGAAGTATCTGATCACAGATTTTAAGCTAATCTTGACCGTAAAAGGGTCATGGTCAACATTTTACAGAAGAAGCTCTTCTACTACATCGACCCTCATTAGCTCCTTTGTTGTCATTTTTTAATTTCTACTGCTTTAATTGACACATCCAAAGTTTCACCGCCAAAAAGATATCTAAGGCTTAAATGTAAAATCCACTTTTCTTCTGTCCAGCTGGATGTTAAATTAGTAATGCCCATTTGTAGCTAACTCATAGCTGCAGCTCAACAGTTAATTAAACTAACCAAACAACAAACAGGGTGATAATTAATTAGTCTCACAAGCTGTCTGCACTAAGTTAATGACAGATCCTGCTGTTCAGAGAATTGTAGTGAGAATATTTACATTTAGGAAACACTGAATCTAATAAAAGGTTTATCAGACAGTGCTAGACGAGGTCATGGATGCTTGTGAGATGTCACAAATATAAACTCTACCTGAAAATATGGATGTGCATCTTTTGAATCATTGCATGGCCCAGTAAGGTGGAATTTTGCAGTGTCCTGGAGACTCCTTAAGGCAAATACAGCCACTCAGTTCAATGAGATATTGTAGATCTTACTTGTTACTCAGTATGGTTTTCTTGTTATTTATAAGCTACATATGAACATTGGGGTGTTTTTATTTAATTTCTACTACTTAAGGTGCACCACATTACAATGTTTAGCACAGAAGTGACTGAAGACTCCAAAAAGTGCATGAGTGCTGACTATTTCAATCCAGGTCTTTCGTGGTGACTGTAATTATTTCAATCCAGGTCTTTCGTGGTGACTGTAATCACGGCACAATCACTTCAGTATGTTTGATACTGTGGTGGTGTTGTTGCACAGTGGTTCTCAAATTTGAGGATGTAATAAGATTCTTGGGATTTCTCAAAAGTTGATTCATGGTATTACAAACAAAACTTCTCCCTAGTTTTTACTCATACTTTTTTTGATTTTATGCAGTACTGAATTATTGCAAGCATCAAGGCCTCCTCGGATAATTCAAGTAAAACAAATCCTAAGGTCACCATTCTCTAAATTATATTCAAATGGGTTAGCGTGTTCTCAGTGCTGAATTTTAAGGGGGAGCTACCAAAATGCTTGAGAATCTTGTTAGAAATTGTGGCTTTTCCACTCTGAAGTTAAAAGAAAGAAAATAAATGACATGACAGATTTAAAAATGCCCTTAAAATACGTGTGTAATAATGTGTATGACTTGGGAGAATTCAGTTGCAATTCGTAACATTTTATTGCCATGTTTTGGACTTTGTGTGTCACAGTTTGACAGGTTTTATCTATGTAAAGTTGTGTGCAGTACTGGGAACTTGTTGCAGAAAATGTCATCTTGTATTTTGAGAATACTTGCAAATACTATATCACAGCTATAAATTAGACTGTATAAATACATAGAAAACTGCACCTCAGAAGGTGCATGGTGACATTCAAAGATCCAAAACATGAGTAAATTATACTATCGCTGTCTAGATGTGCTTTTGATTGGTATGTACATGGCAGGGAATGTTATCTTTTTGGTTGGGCATTTGCATTGGTGTCCATGCTTCCTAACAAAAGGGGTCCTTTGTGGCTTTCTGTTTGTCTTTTCAGTCCTCCTCAGAGCAGCTTTCTCTGGTTCTCCTGGCGGCTTACCCCTTTACTTCTTCTCCTGGGGGATCTTTTGTGTAGCCTGTTATGGTTGGCGCCAGCTGAGGGAGAAAAGGTACGCATACTGATGACATCATATAAACACGAGTAGCCAAATGACTTATAAATTACCCTGAAGTTAATGGTGTGGCTAAAGGATCCATTTCAGGAACTGCCATGGGCTCACTTCATCAGTGGGTTTTCAACTTGGGTTTTCTGTGTACAATATATTACACCTTCCACACTGACCACTGAGTTACACACACTTTATGCCTCATTTATTTTAATTATTTATTTTACACTCTCCTAGGTATTGTATAGATTTAGCATTTTGCCTGTGTTTGTCTTGTGAGTTATTACTTCATATTGTTTCTGGTATCTGGTATTGTTCAGTAGTCCTTCTCTAATATGAATTACACTTGGATGATGTCAGCATTTTCTTGCATACTCACCTTCTATACACTCCACTTGTGGCTCTTGCCACTGTCCGTTTGCCATACAATGAATTACAGGCAGGTGGCGAGCCGTGTAGCCCGCATCACACTGGTAGCGGATTGTAGAATTGATGGCGTAGTGATCCCTGCTGGTTCCCATAGGTCGGCCATTTTCTACCTTAGGAGGAACTCCACACGTGACTGAAAAAAGACACATTCATCAGTATTTTTCTAGGAACTTTCATGTAAAGGATTCTCAGAATCAGACCAGACACATATTCAAACCCAGGATGCCCACTGTACCGGGTCCAGTCTTGCAGGTGAAGGGAAGGTGGTAATTGCAGGGCACGTCATTCCACTGTCCACCTTCCTGCCAGATTATCACCACACAGTCCTCCTCAGAGATGAAGTAGTTATCTGGTTGATTTGACCTCCAGTTCTCAAAGGTCTGAGCACAGACATTATGATAAAACATTTTCAGTAAAATGACAAAAAAGCAGTCATTAAGCAAAGTTTAGTGGTGTTTTGTGCAGCAATGACCATCTAAGTACACAACTGAATAAATAATAGCCAACTAATCTCCAACCAAACTCACCAAAGGACTACCATCTGTCCAGCTGAACTCATTCTCAACATCTTTGTCACTAAGTCCAATCCACTGGTAGTCCTGACCATTGGCTGTGTTGCAAAGAAAAGAAGATTTCAGCATTACCAAAAATGAAACATGTCTTCCCTCTGACTAAAGCTAAATGTTTGGATTTTCTGTGAGACAACTGGTGTTAGTTGTTACCACTGCAGCATCAAATACAAAAAGTTCAGACAAGTTATAACAATAACAAGTTTTCACTGTTGATCTTATTTAAAAACATTAAAGTAAAGAAAGAAATGAAACTAAAGCCAAATACTAATTATGCAATTAAACTTTGAAAATGGGAACTAAGTGCAGTAACTATTGTGCTGACATAAAGACAATGCTTCAGAAACCCTGTGTCTCTGTAACGTTATATGATGTTATCTATTCTTGAAAGAAGATTTTGGACCACATCCTGGCTCAACAAGTAGCCAGGAGGAACCCAGATGAACCACTGAACCTGGGGTCCATAGGTGATGGCTTTACCAACTGAGCTGATTTCACTGACACAACCTAGGCTCAAATGTCTTCTTTTCTTTTCTAACTAATCACGACTAAAATAAAAAAAAAAAAACGCTCAAACTGAAACTAAATGAAAATCAGATGTTAAAACAAACATTGCGAGAGAGAGACCTAATCAGATACTTACAGTTAACAAACTGCTGTTCCTCTAGAGAGCTGATGCTGACCAGGTGGGCATTGATGTCCTGACAGCGTTGCTCAGCATCAGACCAGGTGAGTCTCTCCGCAAAGTGAAGGTAACAGTTGCCCATGAACTCCATCCAACCTTCAGCACAGCCGTGCACTTCTACATACACAAATTATAGACATCGAAGCACATTTGTCACAGTTCTTCATCAACGATAATTGCTAAGATATGGGACCACCAAAGTTAACACCTACCTTTAACTACTTCAGGCTGCATCACAACGGCAGGGGTTGCTAAAAACACTGATGGTGCTGTGGTTGGGCTGGTATAAGCTGTGTCTGGAGTGAATACATGAAGTGTAGATCCTTCATTGTTGTGATTTTCCTCCTTCTCAAATAAAGGTCTCAAATTATGAAAATGGGTAATGTACTCTGCGTTGGTCATTGTAGATTCAGGTGGTAGGATTACGGAACGCTTGTCAGCAATTAGTTTTTCATAAGAGTCACCACTTCCTGAAAGATGCAAGCTTTGGTCCAAAGTGCCACTGAAGTCATGGTGGATCCCGGACCCACTTCCTTGCCCACTTATCTCGACCACCCCCCGGCCTGCTGCAGGGCTGCGATCCAGTGGCTCCACAGTCACTTCCATCAACTCATCATCTGTTACGAAAATGATTTCACCGTGTTCTTGGGAAGAGTCTCCAGAGGCAGAAGCACTGCCTGACACACCAGATGAAAGACCACTTGGCGAGCCGCTGTAGAACCCTGATCCAGAGGGCTGGTATCCAGACAATTCTTGCTCACCAGACAGCTGAACTGTCAGATCAGTGCCACTGTGGTCAACAAATGAGATGCCCGAAAACCCACCAGAACCTGACCCAGACGCACTTCCCGATCCTGATGCACTTGATTCAAATGACTCGATATCGCCCTTTCCCAACTGCTGCTCAGTGGTTTCTCGGTCGGTTTTTGACACCTCCACTATCTTTCCATCCACCATGATGATCACTAAGTCTTCACCACTACCACTGATACCTCCACTTCCACTGGTGAAGCCTGATCCAGATGCACTGAAGTCAGATTGTTGTTCGTCAGTCACTTCCCCTGATCCAGAAGCACTACCAGAAGCACTGCCACTTTCTCCAGATATAAAAATGGCAGTACTTCCTTCTTCTGCTTCCTGGAGACCTCCTGAGGTAGACTGTTCTCCAGAAAAGATGTCGGCATGTCCGCTGAAGGTGATGTCTTGTCCGGAACCGGAGGTACCAACACTTGTACTAGAAAAGCCAGACTCTCCTGAGATGTCTCCGCTGGCTGAATGATCAGCTGAACCAGATCCTGAGACTTCAGGGACTACAGGGAGTGAAGGTACAGTGTGGTTTAGTGCCTTAACCAGCATTTGGTAAATATATTTAAAAACTAAAGGGGTTTAAAGTAAGTAACCCTGTAAAAGGATTAAAGCAGCACTGAACTACAGCTGTCTTACCAGGAGGAGGGGCAGCGTCGGTTATAATGGTTGTCTGTTTGATAAATTCAGTAACATTTTGACTGCTTTCTGTTTGATTGTAGAGTACTGTTGGTTCAACTAAAGGGAAAAAACACAAGGCAGCGTCATGTGAAGTTGTATAAACAGCACCAACAACCAATTAAAAATGAATAATTAAATATTTCATGCTTGTCTTACCAGTGGGAGCAAAGAACTCAGTTATAGCTGTTGTCTCATTGATAAAATCCATCGTCACTGTGGTCACATCAACACTGGTTTCATTTTCAACATGCACAGCAGGGACTTCAGCTGAAGGCAAAGTGAGATTACAAGAAAATTGTATTGGTATTGGGAAGCCGACATACTACCATTAACAATAATATAGTAATATTAGTACCTCTGAAACAGTAGGCGTCATAGCGTGAGTACTCATCAGGGAATCCTGTCTGATTGGGGTGAGTGTAGATGATCTGGACCCCGACCTGACCACCTCCACAGCGGGACCTGGGGGTTGTGATGGGGTAGCGAACGCTGCGGTCTAGTAGCCAGCCTGGACGGCAGTTGTCAAGACCCTGTTTCCAGGCGGCATACAGCTGCCCGGTGGTGGCCAAGGTGGTGTTCAGTTTCTGACAATGCTGCACAGCTTCCTCGTAGGAGAAGCTGTCGTAGTCACTGGTGAAGAATACCTCACCTGGTAGAATGAGCACACAACAGCTAAGACACAGCTGTACACAGACTGAAATACAAGTTGACAGTAAATCTAAATTCTTGTACTTGTAGTGTGCATTTTATTTACCTTGCAATCGCTCCACGTAACAAAACACATCGTAAAGTTCGTTGGCTGGTCTCAAGCCATAGGACCTGACTCCTGGAAGGTGTAGCAGATTACCGGCACACCTGTCTCTGGGTGATACTACTGGATACCTGAGCGTAACAGAGGATGATGTTACAGCATATAAAGGCTTTGTTTTGTTCAGTCTCTTCTGGAATTGGCTCTAAAATGCTGTTATTCCCTTCACTATCGTACATATTCATTTGACTCACCGGACAGTTTGGTCACGGAGCCATCCAGCGTCACATTGGTGCAGGCCTTTCTCAAAGGCGGCCTGCAGCTGCTTGGGGCTGGCAATGATGGCGCCTATACTCTTGCAGGCCTGCTGAGCCTCCAGAAAGGTCAGAGTGTAGCGACCGGTGATGGGTCGGTAGTGGAACACCACACCTGGAAGAAATACAGAGGCAGGGAAGGAAGTGTTTAGTAATCTAATTCTTACAGTAATTTATTTTTCTGTTTGCTAAACTCACAGCACTAAGTCTTATTTCCACATTTCCACAGATGCAGATTGGTGTAATTTACTGGTTGGAACATTTATCATCTGCCCGGTGGTTATGTAATTTCAGGTTAACCAGCAGTAATGTTAAAGGCTAATTAACATGGCTGCAGCCAAGAATGGGAATGAAAAGGCTGCAAAACAGCAAATTACCGAACATGTCACTGCTGAGACCTGTGTTCTGCTGCTTGAACATGTGGATGTGTTTTATTTTACTCTTATAGTGGTACCAGTTCTTCTTGTCCTCACTTCTATCAAACTATTTTAGATGCTATTCTTACAGTTTACAGTAATGTGTAACCAACTCACCTGTAGAAGCCATGGCATCATCTATTCCTGTCAGATCGAATGCAGGAGGGCCTGGCAATGGGGAGAGGATGGACACTTCTTCACCCTTGATCTCCTCACCTCCAGGTGTGGTAAGGAGAGATGGACCCACACCAGGGGCAGGGGTTATACGAATGATATCTGGGAAAGGGGTGGTTCTCCCAGGCACAACATCTTCATCCTCACCAGCTGAGTAAACAAGATTGCATGACTGACATGTTTTATAGTGTTATTAGTCACTAATAACTAATTTATACTCTCAGTTAAAGGAGCTTCCACAAAGTAAGAAAAATCACAAGAAGTCTTTCTACAGGATTTACCTTGGAAGCAGATGGCATCATAGCGAGAGTCTGGGTAGGGGTACCCTGTCTGGTTGGGGAACAAGTAGACAGTCCTCACTCCCAGAAGCCCCCCTCCACACTGGGGCCTGGCAATGTTGATGGGGTAGCGTACGCTCCTGTCTGCCAGCCAGCCAGCATCACACACATCCATGCCAGCCTTCCAGGCCAAGTAAAGCTCTCCAGTGGTGGCAAGCCGGGCACCGAGTTTGGTGCATTGATCTCCTGCTTCGTAGAAAGTGAACTTCTCTACAGACATGGAGTAAAAGACTCTGCCTGGGAGGAGATACATGAAGGACAACATGAAGACAAACACATTTACATGACAGTGCAGTGGAGATGTTTCAGGTGAATCTACAGTACCTGATAGTTTCTCAGCAAAACAGTACACATCATAGGTCTCATTGACATCCCTCACTCCGTAGGTTCTCACGCCTGGGAAGTTCTCCTTGTCTCCATAGCAACGCTCCCTTGGTTCATGGATGGGGTACCTTAACAGATCAAGAAACACAGACTTAGGTAGCAACAACATAAATAATGATTTAGTTTAGAGTTAGAAAAGACACTAAAACACAAAAAGCCTTTCCAGATTGGTGAAGGCTGCATCTGACAATTTTTGTAACTTGAATTATTATTTTCAAGCCTTTTCTCCTGCCTTCGAATTATTATTTGATCATGCCTCTCAAGCCTTTTCTCCTGCCTTCAGTGTGTTAGCTTGACCTTTCCTTGATGACTGGATGGATGAAACGTACCTAACAGTTTGATCAGAGAGCCATCCAGCGTCACATTGGTGGTATCCATCATCGTAGGCAGCTTGGAGCTGGGCAGGAGTGGCGATGGTGGCGCTGTTTTGGAGGCAGGCAGCCTTGGCCTTCTCAAATGTCAGGGTGTAGCGGGAGGAGATGGCTCGATAGTGGAACACAATACCTGTGAGATACAAAAAGTGAGTAGAGACAGTTTGGGTTTGTAATAAGATCATCCTGCTAACTGTGGGGAGTGATGAAACATCATCATCTGATTTTTATAATTGTAACATACCCTGAACCTGGATGTCCACAGAGTCGTAGTTATCCTCGATACCGTGCAGTACCTCGCAGCGGTAGGTGCCAGAATCTTTGGACCTCAGCTCTGTTATCTCAATTGTGGCATCAGTGGGCACCAGAGGGTAGTTGACCATCGTCACTCTGTCCAAATACTCTGTCTCCACATTAAACTTTCCCTCTGATGCCACCAGGATGGTTGTGACATTTTCCTTGGTGACATAGCTCCATTTGATGCGATGTGATACTGGGGAGATAGTTGGGGCTAGAGAGTCGTTGAAGGTGTTGTCCTGGAAGTAGCATGGTACCACTACCTTGCCTCCTAGCAGAGGTCGGAGGGGAGTCTCCAAAGGGATGCTAACACGTAACGTACCATCCAAGTCTGTGAAAGATATAGGTCATATTTAACTTGATAGTCTTTTTATTTGGTAATAAGGACACAACCTCATGTACAGTGCTAGAAAATAGGTACGTTTCTGCAAGTGTCTGCAGATAAGCTAATAAAAGCACAAAGGCTGACTTGGCTTCCTCATTCAAGTATTTACAACAGACATGTAATTTATTTATTTACATACTGATGATGAAGAAAAGACTCGATTTAAGAAAACTTCAGCATGTCCCTTACCATCTTGTTTTTCTAATGATATTGTTGCCGAGATGAGGGGCAAGGACACACACAGCAGAAGCAAGAGGGTCATCATTACCTAAAAAATATCCAAAGACACCAATGGAATCAATTAAGACAAAAGACAAGCTGTGGTTAAAGCTGCTTAAAACCATTGTGACTGCAATTGTTTTAGGGATGTATAGTATGTGAAATACAATATGTAAATAATACAATATAATTTCTAGCTTCCCCTGAATGAATAGTGATTTAATTGTTATGATAATTACGTGGTTTATAGAGTTTCATCTATTTCTGTATCCTACTGTGTTTTCCCACAATTCATATTCCATGTTATCCAGAATATACAGCACATTTCTTTACTGTGTCACCATCATTAGCTAAAATAGAAATAGGAAGTCAGGAGTCCAGTATCATTTGAAAATACCATACATGCTCGCTGAGGAATGAAAGCCGCACAGCCTCTGGGCACAGGAAATGTTTTTAGTACTAAGATAAGTGAAGGCACAGAGACGGAGAGAAGTATAAGTATGATGTATTCCTTAAAAACACTTTTACATCTGTTACAAACTAATGAAGTAATAAATGTTAAAGTGAACCTTTTTTACTTTCAGTGGTTTCTGTTGGCGTGTGTTTGTGAGCACAGTCTGAGGTGATTTACCCTTTGTCAGAATATTTAACGTCTGCATGCCTGAAAACAATGATCTGTTCTTGTCAAATACTTTACACGTCAATATAATAGGATGCGTCCTACATTATATAACATGTGGCTCGCTCTGTGACTTTCACAGTGAATGGAGTTGAGATTTCTTGCCAACAACAGTAAAACCTGCTTTGGAATTTAAAGCTTTTTGTCCATTTTTAGACATGTGAGCTGTGCGTCTCGAGGGACTCGGGTCAGTCACTCCACAACTTTGGTCCACACTGAAATATTCTCACAACCATTGGATAAACTGCTGTGCAGTTAGGCTAAGTTAAAAATACCCACATGGTGTATGAATCCTCACAATACTGATAATTCACTGATCTTTTTTTTTAGTATTATCTTAAAATCAAAACCTCATCTGCACAGTGCTTTAGTTTGTAAGTCCTGTGTAGCCTCACCGAGTTGTTAATGTCAACTTTTACAGTACTTATTTTAGTCTGCTGCTTTTTCAAATGCACTTTCTACACATTTTCATTCCACTTAAAGGCCAGTAATATCCCAGAGGATTTGCTAAAAGAAAATTAAGATGTAAGTCATTTAGTTGCTATGGTTCGTTCACTTTTTATGTAACAAGACTAAGTTTGATCATAAATATAATTTAATATCAGCAGCTGGAAACTTCAGTCCAAAAATACCAATTTCAATATCACAACCCCACTTCTGTCAAAGCCACATTACCGCACTGCTTATTTATTCTCTCAACTTTCCACTGCTGTGACGTGATGTGCAGCACACGCCAACACTGGGACCGTTGCGAGTCCAAACTGAACCTTCATTGTGCTGCGTTCACAAGCCCCAGGACTGCTGCAGAACGCTACCGGTTCATTCCAAACAGCCACAAAGACACATTTACAACCAATAAACCTAAAGCTCACAGAGAGTTTGCAGAGGCTGAACTTGGTAACCTGATGGTAAAAGGCCAAAGGAGGAGAGAGGCAGGTTCAGCTGACTCAGCATTAAAACAACAAAATACATACATGTAATTTAACACACGTCTATTGAATAACTCAAATTCTATTTCCATGGCATATTTTGTACAGGGTAATGAAACAATTTGGTCTTTACCCTTAGTAAGCACACGGGTAGACATGGTATAAAGGCATGTTGATTATGCAGTGTGTGTGTGTGTGTGTGTTGGCTGCTTGCATTCTCAGAGTTCCACAAATCCACAGTATACATTAGCGTAGGACTAATATTTGCGCTGCTGCCTAAGCTCTGTCTCAGAGTGAATCTTGGCTCAGTTTGAACAGAAACACAAAATTTCACACAGGATGTGCAGACAGATGGAGAAATCCACCCTGGAATAATTACACATGTTCATGATGCTCAGTCCTGAAACCTCGTTGTGATAACTCCCTGATTTGGAAGGCGTTAATGGCTTCTGCCTTTTTCCAACTTTTCTGCTTTATTCTCACACTACTCATTATTTTCATATACATTTTCTGGACTTGTTGGGCTTATTTATATTTCCTAGTTTTCCTAGTACAAATATAAAAATGAGATGTGTAAAAATATGCCTTTGCTTTTTTTTTCTCCAGTGAAGAAATTGGCATCTCTGAAGCTTTAATGGTTTTCTGTCTTTCTTTACAGATAAGAGTTAAAAGTTGTCTTTAAGTGATGCACACTTTGCTTAAAAGTTAAACTCTACTGAACTGCACCAATTATTCATAAAGTCCTGCTGTCTATGTTGACGTCCAATCACAACCGTAAGTGATGCTGATTGTAGTCAGGTACAGAGGTCAGAGGTTAAACTAGAAACTGCAGTAAAATGCAACTTTTCAGTTTAGTGTCAAGTTATTATTTTAGTGATAATGGGTTCAAATACAATATGTATGTATGAATGGAAAGGGAAGTCATAATACTATATTTCCTACGTATTATTTAACATCACAGTTAAGGTGGGCCTCCCAAAAATACATAGACATAATCAGCCATCAATCAAACTCACACAGCAGAAACCCTTCACCTATTTCTTTAATGAAGCCAATCAAATCTCACCTTTATTCTACTTATTCACTGAGCAGATCCTCTGGTCTCTTCATGCATTATTTATTTATTATGTATTATGTTAAGCTTTGGCCATTTCATAATATGCATCAGCATTTGAGAGCAAGCAGCACCAGGGCAGGTCAAGCCAATCAGCCCTGTCTCCACAGTATGCCTATTCAGTCAGTGGGGTGGCTGCTGCTCCTGTGTTCGGCTGCTGTGGTATGTTCCGCTCCTGGCTGAGGTGGAGGGCCAAAAAGACCCTGGTCTGTTCCAGCAACGGACAGGGGCAGGGCTTTGTGGGGTGTAATCTTGCCAAGGTAAACACAAGGAGGGCATCCAGGGTAGGCTCACCACCTCCCCCTTCCAACCCTCTAGCAGCTGAACAGAGTCGACATTGATATGCATGCGCACACACTGACAAACACAGACTCACACTCATAGATCACTAAGGGTATGTGTGGGAGCACACGTCCTATACCCAGCGCTACAGAACGCATGGCAATGTGTATTCCTGTGTCACTACATTGAAGTGCACACAGAGTTGCTTGTACAGTGAGATGATTGAAGGGGAAAGAGTTATATGCTTATTGCATTAGTACATGTCAGCATACTCAGCAATCTACGATCACAGACATGTTCGAGGAGCATGTGCACATTGATCGGTTAAAGGTGTTAAAAATTTGGAAAAGCATAAAGATAGCAGCTTTAACTGAACCCATTGTGTCTTGTATGTATTGTTTTCTCATTTCTCATTTACAGTTCACAACATGTACCCACACTGCCTTGTGTTACTATAGAAACAGGATGTAATTTTACAGAGCAGTGCCACATATTGAAGTAAGTGGTGTTGTTTTCCAAATAATCAAACCCTGTTTTCTGCATTTACATCTTCACCAGTTAGAATTTTAAATTCTGAAGCACATGACTTGAAGCTTTTTAAATATTTCAATTTTAAACTCAAAGTCTGGTTCTAGTTTTATCAGACTTTGGTAAAAAAAAAAAAAGGTAATTGTATAATGACACAATTAAGAATCAAGAGGGCAAATTTTGATATGTAAATTATTATGATCATGTTGAGCTCCGTTGTAGAGATAACAGGGAAGACAGTGGCACAATTAGCACCGGCATTAATTGGTCACTAATATGGTAATAAGATATAAGCAAATCAGAGACATGTTAAATTTCATAATTCAACTCCATCCAAAGTATATAAATTTGATTAATATACATATTTTAAAAAATTAACCATTTTCCAACCCCTATTTAACTGATTATACATTTCAAATCATCATTGACATAAACTTGTCCCAACAAATATTTAAAATCTTGTACACATCAATGACATTAACTAGCTGTGTTAAAATTCAGACACCGTACCAGATTTCCAGCACAATGACAAAAAGTCATTAGTGAGTTAACAGTTGCTTCTTTTCGTTTTATTATCTGTTTTGTCAAATTTGATTTCTGCTGTAATATGTTTCACTTTCCAAAGAACCCAAATGCAAAAAGAAACTTCCAGAAGTTACCTGTAACTTGACATCTGTGTACCTGATTCAATACCTTTCCTCCAGGCAGAGGATGAAGAAGCACAAAAGTATCCCCTAAAACCCCTTCAAAATATTCCTTGTAGGGGACTCCAGTGGTGAGTTTTTAACGTACCGTTGATGCTCAAAAGCTCCCGGTGCCAGCGACTCCAGGGGCCTCTTGCTCCTGCCTGTGTAGGAGAGCAGAAAGAAGCTTTATTCAAACTCCACCACACATTTAGATGTTGGAAAGAGACAGGGAGAGGGAGGGAATGAGAGGGAGGGAGAGAGAAAAAAGATGTGGTCCTCTCCTGCCAGTTGGTGAGGTCATACGAACAGCATTGAATATCAAAACTGAAACACTGAATCAGAAAAAACGGAGAGACAATAGGAAGGATATTTACTCCTGAACAGAAGTAAGCAATGATATCTGCACATTCTCATACTCACAATTAAATGAGGGTGAATTTGATTATGAGGCTTTACAGGTTTTACCATGGATAGAAGTCTATGTACACTATACAGGAGATGTGTGTTATTAATAATTTCTGTATGAAATAACAGTTTGAATCTGTACTGATGGGCGCCCCCTTTTTTGAATTAGTGCCCCTTGGGAACCTCTTTGCACGTCCCTCTAACTATGATTATATTATATGACAAACTCAGTGTTGACTCACGAACGGGGGGCTGACACATTAACAGCCAGGTCAAATGTTTCCGACTGTGGGTGCATGTAGATTCAAGTTGGTGCTGGAGGCAGAAGCTCAGGCCTCGTCAGAGTGTGTGTTTTTTCATTAGTCATACTAGAGGTGTAGAGTTAATAACTAGTGGATAGAGAAAGCATACTTGTACTGAACTAATTAAATAAATAGTCTGGTGCAATAGATAATTTAACAATATCCTGTTAGTTGCTTGACCAGTTCTCAATGTTGTAATAGAACACATTTGTTACTGGTATCATATATAGTCACAGAACAAATTCAGTTTTCTGCCTTAAATGCTCCATCACGCTGAAACATTTAAAGTTTCAATGTGCAGCATCAAAGAAACGAGGTATCATATATTAAAGCAATTTAATGCAAGCTGAAGTCAAACTGGAACTACTGCCTTGTGGGTGTTTGCCTCCTCCAACCATCCATCAGCCAAGTTATACTTCATATTCATGTCTGTCCAAACTCAGACGCAGTTCCTCCACGAGTCCAAGTGGACGTTTGCACCAGTTGTAATGAAACTCTCTCAAGTTATTCTCAAATAGTGTTCAAGTGAACAATTGGGCCAATTTAGAAGAAAATTCCCTTAAGAACTGGACAGGTGTGAAAGTGGAAATCAGGTTTATTTATGTAAGTAATTGTCTGAACATGTGTTTGTCTGTGCATGTCTGCTGGTGTCTGTGTGCATTCAGTGTGAAGTTAAACATGCTAATGTTGTCCTGAGGTTGAGGGAAGGCGTGTTTCCTGTTCGTCTCTATTCAGAGGTTTAAATACCGACTCTGTACTACCTGCACTCACTGACACACACTTACCATCATGTCTTCAAAGAAAAGGTCATGTACAGACATTAGCTGCTGATTTACTCTGATTGTGGTTGTTTATTTCCACACTCAGTGTTTGTTCAGCAGCTGCACGTGAAACAGAAACATCAGCTTTACTCACCAGGTGCTGCTGGGTAACATCACAGAAGATTTCTGTATCACACCACCTCAAAAACAGTCAAACTTAAATTAGCAATGAGAAAACCAATATATTTGCATCAGTATAAAGAGAGTGTTCATTCAATGAGGTGGCATTTACAGTTCTGCTACATGGAAAATCTCTCTAATAACCACACAACCAGGCAGGAGTTGATGTTTAGGTTTGTCTTACTCAAGGTGAAGACAGCCAAATTTCTAGTGAGTCAAACGCTACAACTGTTCCATGAAAGACAAACTGAATGCCAGACAAAGGAAAGCATTTGGGCGTTTTTTACAGGGCAGTAGACATTTTTTCCATTTTCATAAATTGTGGATTAACTACTGTGTCACTGAAACAAAGAGAGTTATTTATCACAAAAATTTAACCATCCCCAGACTTTCCATCACCTCACATTTATAAATCTAGATGACCTTTCAGCCATGTGTGAATGCCCATTTATTTGTTTTTTTGTTGAATATGTTTGAGTTTAAATGAAAAGATGAGACAAACTCAGAACTTCAGCTTGTATTTGGATATATTAGATAAAAGAGGACATACGTAACGTGTCAGAAGAGAAAATGTACTGGAACATGTGACTCACAGGTGTTTCTTGTTACCCAGAGGTGTCCTGTGAGACTAATTGTTAAAACAATAAATACTTCTAAATGACTATTCTTGGTTTTAGCCTGCAGCAAAATTGCTGTAAATCACAGTTTTGTGTAAAGAATAAACTGTTTATTGAATACACTGCTATTACAAACCTAAATCATCAAGTGGGGCAGCAACCATCCTTTTATTTCTGAATTGGGAAGTGAAGGAATCATCAGTGTTTGTATAAGTGAGTCCTCTTCTCGGATTGAGAATCAGTCCGTCCAGGCCTCTAGAAATAAATCAGTTAAGACTTTGTACTGTAGGCGCACACATGACTGTCCCTATTGCTCAATAGCATCAGGTTTAAGACGTAATGGAGGCTAAGATTAGAGTTGGTGAACATAAAATTTGAAATGAAATGTGAATTGGACATGAATGGTAATGTCTTTAATCAAGTTTTCCACCCTGTGCATCAATGTTAGACTACAAACTGCTCTTGTTCTCACTCTGTTCTTCACTACGTTACAGCGTCATTGCACGGAACTTGTTAACTGTCGAGTATATAAGCTTCACGTGTTGGACTAACCATACTGTATATAATAAGGCACACAACCAGTCTCCAGAAACAGGCCGGTCTATTTTCACTGGGTCGTAAAAGATTGTGTGTGTGGACGTGGAGTCGAACTGACTCACAAAACCAGTAATATTACATTTTAAATGACTGTGATATCCTGTAACACACCAATTTGTACAATATATCACACTATTTCAACCATGAATGAGCTATTTGTTCTCACAAAAATGCAGAATTTAGTAAATTTAATCATGAGTTAAGCCTGGGCTGAAAACAGTTTCAGCTGCACTTGTGCAGCGTGTTTCTACTTCATTGATGCTCAAAATGCTTTATGCCAAATGTCACACACAGCTGACCTGACCCACTTAACTGCATCTTAACTGTCTTTCCCAACGACACTTGAGAGCTGGGAATTGAACCACAGACCCCTGATTGGCTCTGCAGCCTGATCCACAGCCATCCCACCCTGCGTTTATTTATCAGTGCCTTTGTGAATACATTCAAACCATCGCTTCATTGGTTTCAGCTCATTAACAGTCTGAGTGAGTAGAGATTTCACTAGCAACCAAAAGACACCTGAAAGACCCCTCAGAGTGGACGAGGTCAGCACAGAGCCGCTTGTGTTTTCACTCTTCTGTAGCTCAGAGGATCCAAATGTGAGAAGCCGCACTCGGGAAACAAGCTGGAATATTGCTGACAAAGGGAGTCGGATCGGGTCAGCTGGAACCAAACTGAGGATCTATCTTCAGGGTGACAAATTTCAAGCTTGAGAAAAGTGCTGAGGTTTCAGTTGATGCACTTTCTTTTCCCACAGACGCACACGGCTGTGCACCAAGCGATACATGTACACATACAGCATATACTGGACATCCATAGACCCCAGAGGATGAATAACATACTTTTAATTACATGTCTTTTATATAAATAATATAAATTGGTACACACATTTAGTGCCAGAAGATGAATCCTTAT
Source organism: Anabas testudineus (assembly GCF_900324465.2). NCBI lineage: Eukaryota > Metazoa > Chordata > Actinopteri > Anabantiformes > Anabantidae > Anabas > Anabas testudineus. The sequence goes on along the minus strand of NC_046615.1, from coordinate 20,137,514 downwards.
GTCTTCTGACAAGTCCTGCAGCACTAGTACATATTGTCATTATATCATTAGATTTTAATGCTGATTAACACATTTAGGCAAATTTTTACTCTACTATAAGATGTGTTAGCATTTATCCCAACACACGTTCAGCAGAACTGAAAACGTATTACACACACGCTCGATAAACAATAATAATGCTAAATACCATACAAACAGAGAGGCAGACAGATAAGTGCTTTATTCAGTGTAATAGAGCAGCAGGGGCCACTCAAACTATATAAAGTACACTGCCCGTCCATAAAAAAAGTCACCACCTGGAATAAACTAAGCAGATAGTTAAGAGCCTCTGATTTTATAATTACTATATGGATGATTATAATTCTAATGGCAACAGCAACTGATGCAGTGGGTAGCTTCTCATTTCTTTACAACCATGTCTGAACACACATCCTGTGGTCGTGGAAAATATGTTAATCTGTTTTAGAAGAGGCAAATTATTGACATGAATCAAAGAAAACATCTGAGGAGATTTATGAAACTACTTAAACTGTGTTAAGAACTGTCCAATGGAAGAAGGTCATGTGGTCTGATGAGTCCAGATTTACCCTGTTCCAGAGTGATGGGAGCATCAGGGTATCAAGAGAGGAGGGTGAAGTGATGCACCATCATGTCTAGTGCCTACTGTACAAACCTGTGGGGGCAGTGCTATGATCTTGGGATCAGGAATAAATGTTGAGACATTGCAGAAGCTTATGGAAACGCTGCCAGGGTGAATACGTGCTGTAATTAAAGCTAAAGGCGGTCCAAAGAAATATTAGAGTGTGTGACTTTTATTTTTAACGGGTGGTGTATATTTAGCAACATTTTCATTTCAGTGACATCCTGGAGTTCAGCAGCAGGTTGCAGCAACATAAACACAAGTGTTAGAAACTGATACCGCTTTCAAAATGACTGAGTTCATAATTTGTTACTACCAAAAATACACTGAATGCTGCTTTCGCCACACAAGCCTGAGTTCATCCACGTTTAAGTCCAAATGCTGCTGAATTTTCCAACTTGCTGTTACTCACAAGTCCTCAGGACATTTGACTCATCCAACAAACAGAAGGTCAGATTGTTCGGCCCACACTGATCGAACCCAATTAAAATAATTAAATTAAATAAAAAAAAAAACAAAAACAGATGAATGACCAATTCACCAAAAAGCTGAAACCACACATTCTGCAAGAAAACATACTTCTGTGATGAATCCTGCAACCTGACTCTGGACCAGCAGATGGCACCAGACTCAGTTTCTGTGCATGTTGTGTGTCTCTTTCTAAAATGTTATCCTGTCATAAAAGACTGAAAAACTAAATTTTTTGTGTCTTTTCTCAAAATACATGTTGTTAAAATAAAAATGAGGGCTGTGTGTGTTTATCAGTGTGTGTGTGTGTTTTCTGTCATAAGGCCGTCTTTCAACCAGTCCTGGCGAGGCATCCTGTTCTGCTATCCGTTTAGGAAAATGTGTGTGTGTGTGTGTGTGTGTGTGTGTGTGTGTGTGTGTGTGTGTGTGTGTGTGTGTGTGTGTGTGTGTGTGTGTGTGTGTTGACACAGCCTCTTGCAGTTTATCAAGTGGGAGGGCTTTTTTTTTCTTTGCAGCCCCTCTATAGATGTGAATAGCTGCTTTATGGCTGTAACTCACTCACTAAATATAAATCTAAACTAGCCTATACATATGTATATGTATATATATATGTGGTGAGCATCATTGGACTAAATGTGTAGAGTAGATGTCTTCTTCTTTCCTTTATTTTGATATTTGCTTTAACTGTTGTCGCTATTGATGCATTTTGCATCTGGTTTTAGTTGTACAGAGTCTGTCTGAGGTCATTTGATTTAGATTATTCGTATTCGTATTATTATTCGTCATACTATATCTGTTTTTTGTCTGCTTGGGTTAGTTGTAGGTATTTGTTGATCATTTTTAGGTTATTTTACATCCTTTTGAGGTTGATGGATCTCTATGTTTCTTTGTTTTTTGGTTTCCCAGCCTCTTGGGCCTCTGGACTGGTGTCTTGTAGGCTCATTCAATAATCCATGCATTTATTTAATAGTTATACCGATATAGTTCATTCACAGATCAGGATTCTGCATTTAAATCTGAAACAACTTGTAAAATATGTTTTAAATTAACACATTTGGCTTGTGACCCCTTACAAATAAGCACTTGTGTTGATGGCAGTTCTACCAAAGAGTTATTTTTCCCAGTAAACATCACAAAAGTGAAACTGGATTATCCAAAATTTCACAAAATATAACACACCAGTGGCTATTATAGTGATGGTTTTTGTAATGTTAGTTGTTGCTTCCTGACACGTGTAAGCCCAAAGCATGCTGTTTGCATGCATCTCTGTCATTCCTGGAGCTATTTTAAACCTCAGCCATTAATAAAATGTAATCCATAGTTACTGTGGCCTTGAGTGGGAAATGTTAGCACAGTCTTTTGTAAAAAAGATCAAGGTGGAAGAGTTTATGAGCCATAATAACACCAAATACTTTCCACCCTCTTCATTAGCATAAGTCTCTGGGAAAGAGTGAACAAGACAAGAAGAGAAAAATGAGAGGAAGCAGTTGCACAGTGAAACCTGTTCACTTCATTATCCATAATTAGTGACTGTGCACACTCGTCATCTATGGAAACTACATGAAGGAAAGGTTTCCTGTTTTAAAATTGTTTATATGATGCTAAATTGGTCACAGCACAGGCTTTTTAACCACTTTCTCCCTATGGGCGTCTCCACAAATCAGACTGCTAATGTTACAGCGCTGCACATTTTAAACAAACCTTTTCACCCCTGTTTCCTCTGTTTCTGTCTGCTTGTAAGACGAATACCACGTATAAGTGAACAAGGTTTTGTTTGTCAGGAGGCTTTCAAAATCCAACATGCTTCTAAATGACAGTGTGCTCATTGAATGAGTGAAGACAGAGTGCTTTAGAGAACATTTAGCTATTTTTTTTAATCCATTGCATAATTTTGAGTGTTAAAAAATAGGTTTTTAGGTTTTTGGGTGCCAGATTGGTGGTGAGAGAGAAGATGAGGGGATGGAGGGGAGAGGTGGTAACTGGTTTTCAGTGAACACTACTTTCTTATACTGCAGCACAGACTAGCTTCTCATGCCGTGCTGCATGATGGGACAGAGAGCCGCTCCACATTTTCTTGTCAGGTTGCCAGACTCACATCAGCCACACTGGGCTGTCTGGCAGCGACCAGGGTGAGTCCGATGCTGGGAAAGAATCAACGGGAAGCAACGGGGACTGTGGGGTGATGGACGTCTACGTGAGCTTTACTTCAGTCCTCATCTGACTGTGTGAGGTTTCTGTGTGTGAGGCAGGCGTTATAAAGCTAATGAAGTGAGAGGTCTGTGTCTTATATCCCAGAGAGAACAATAATCTGATTTATATATGTATTAAGGCTGTCGGCAGAATAAAGCTGATTTTCCTTGATTCATTTCTACTGCTAACACTCCCTTGAATTTAAAAAGTTATTATTTTGTGCTCATTACACTTTGTTAGTTGATGCCAGTGTGATGATCATTTCCCTCACATCTTTAGGTGCTTTACTGACACGGTGTGCTGCATCTTAATATGTGTGTGTGGGATAATAAAGTGAACCAGTAGAATCAATTTATTGTGTAACGTGTCTTAATTTAGTCGTGGAATATCTTCTTGTGTCTCCATGTGTAGTTTTAATAAAAAATAAAACATGTAGGAGGTTCTCATCCTTGTGAAAGTGCTGCTGTGACACATTTCTATATGATGATAATACAAAAATGGGGAAATCGCTTGCACACAAATAAAAAGAGAGAGATACAGCACTGAGTTTAATTAATGAACAGTCACATTCACTAAATCTGTTTTTATTTTTTCATCTCATGTTGCTGCTGTTACTCCATCCGTCAGTCGAGCGTGCTCTTCCCTTCACACACCCCGAGCTCATTCCCCGGATTAGTGCGGAATAGTTTTTAGACTAGTTTGACAGACAATAGGCCGTCAGGTACCGATTGCATGTTTACAGTCCTCCTAGTCTAGTCTGGTCTGGTTTAGTCATTTGATTCGTGTTTTTGTTCATCTATACATTTTCCCTCAGCTGGCTACTATTTGTGATTGCCTGTTACCAACCTTGTCTCTCATTATTGTCGTCCATCTGTTACAAAACGCAGCGTATTTCTGAGAATGAGGTGATTGAGACCATTAATACAGCACAAAGGTGAAACTGGCAAACGGAAAATAACCTTATTCGACTACTATTGTTTTTTTATTACCTGAAGGGAACTGCACCAGGAAAGGAAGAGCAAGTGTATTATTATGAATTCATATATATAACAACCGATTAGACAAAACAAACTTATTGTGAAACAGTCACAGGGAGATTTTACTTTCAATACTTTCATCTGTTTTCCAGTGACAAGGCTGCTGATCAGGAACATAAACAGTTAATAATATTAATTAATATCTATAGTAAGTCAGAGAAGATCCTGATGAGACCAAAAAAAGCACACGTGATGATCAAAAACTGTTCAAAAGCAATGAGGAGAGACTTAAAACCCCCAAAAGATAATCATGACAAACATAAGCAGCTACTAAATTGCTCCAAGCATGGTAATAATCATAATTAGGAGGTGTTGATGGGGAGAGCTTCACTGTCAGGGCCCATTTTCTCACTGTCCGCTCACTTCACCTTTAATAAGACTGAAACACAGGGCTTTTACTTTTAAAACAGTCTTTCTACAGTGTTGAATCAGTACTTTGACTCCATTAAAGGTTCTGAATACTTCTTCCACCACTATTATCATCATCACCTTCAGCACCAAAACAAAGTGTGCCGCGCTGCAGCGCGCAGCTTTGGCCGCTGCAGGGCGCTGATGGCACGGCTTCAAAAACAAAAAAACCTGGGGTGAAAAAAACAAAAAAGGTGAAGAAAAAAAAAGAGAAAGAAACAAAAAGGAAGGAAGGAAGGAAGTCAGCAGCAGCAGCCGAACACCAGCAATGACCGGGCGTGAACTTTAGCGTTTTACGCACAAGTTTACGGCGGCGACAGGAGAACAAAAAGAAACCAAAGTGAGATGGAACCAGTTTGTTCTCAGCTCCACTCACAGGAAACAAGGAAGTGAGCAGCTGACCGACTTCCAGCAGCTTTCCGCCGGTAAGTCCCGCTGCTTTCACCGCTTTCTGTTGCGCCCGACACGGACGAAAAGTTGGATTGAGCCGCGGCGTCGGTGGAAACGGACTGAAGCAGGCGGGTTTTCACGTCCTGCAGCCCCACGCTGTGCGTCAGGAGGGTCGTGGAGCGAGCAGGCCCACGCACCGAGCAGCGTGTGTGTGCGTTTTGTGCGGGGTTTGTCGTCCCTCCTGCTTCAGCTCCTCCACCTGACTCCAGTGGGTCGAGACGCTGCAGGACACCTGGAGACAAACACACCTGTAGCCTGAGAGAGAAGGAGCCACGGCGCATCTGGACACATGTGGACTGTCAGGTTACATAAGGATTCACTGCGCTGTGGGTTCAAGCTGTAGACTCAGTGGTTAGTTCACCAGTCTGGACATGTTGAATTAAAACTAGTGAAATGAATCCTGCTTCTAACATGACAGGACTTCCTGTTTGCATCCTTAATGTGTATTTCTAGTGTTTCATAGACCAAATAATCAGCTGATTAAACAAAAACCATGCAGGTTAAATGATAATAAATAGAAGAAGCCAGTCACCACTAACAAGGATATGAAAGTGAAAATGTCTAACACAACTTCCCAAATCAAAGTGAGTCCAGACATTCAATTTAAAACCTCATGAGATAAACTGAAGTGAACCGTCCTCACAGGTTCAAGCCCAGCAGAGATATGTTTCTCACTTTTACTAATTGATTATATGATAATCACTGGTGACCTAATTAATTATCTGATCTTTACATGTGGTAGAAATGCATTTCCTTCATCGATAGTCAAACAAATGATCAGTAGTCAGTTAATTATTAGTTAACTGTGAAATACAGGGATTTTTTCTTTAATTAAACCATTAAACACTGACGTGACATTAATAAATTATACATGTAATTAAACACCAAGTCACTTCTTTTAGCCCGTACATTAAAATCATATTTTAAAATTATTTAAGTTTCCACTTCCAGACTAAATTCCAACTATTCCACAGTGAGAACAGCGGGTCGCTCCTGTCTCCCCACAACAGACTCTGGTTTTACTGGTGTTATGTGAGATAACGCACCATATCTACAAGTTGGGAGTGACTCGTGTGTCAAATCATTAGTCCAGCTGTTGTAATCTGCTCAGCTGGACGGACGAGACTCGTGTCCTGGGGATGCACGTCTACTTTCATACCAACTTTATCAGTCCAGGACATCTTTCAGCATTTGCTGCCACTGGTAATTTCATCTGTAGTCAAAACAGGGCGGTTGTCAGCTGACGACGTTGATTAAGTTAAAATATGTCTCATTAGATTACTGCTTGACTCAAATGGTAGCACTGGAGATGCAGTCTTCGGTTGAAGATGCTAATTTAGCATCATTGATTTCCAGTAAAAACCCACAGATGTATAAAAAAACATAATATAATTCATTCAGGGCCTGCTGATTTGAACGAAAATAAGATAAAGCTGTGTGAATGAGTACAAAAAATAAAGCAGATACATGATAAAAAAGATCAAAAACTGCAGATAATACATAAGAAACAGAAGATAGAGGTTGTAGCCGGTCATTATATAGTTTTATTTTCAAATTATGCACCACATGGTATGATTTACTTAAATGTTATTATTATGGAAATCATGGAAAGCTGAAAGATCTATACTTGGGATAAGTTATTCATCTGAAGCTCAGAAACAGGAGAATAGAGTCGTGGATTTCCTTGTTCTATAAATCATCTTGTAAATCTTACAGTGGTCTATTCTGCTACAGTGAAGTTTGCACTGATAGACAGTTTTGCAGGGTCTGTTATACACCCTTTTTTAGTCGTGATGCCAGCTTATGTTTGCTAATAAAGCTAATTCCATGAGTTGCATTCAGTGCATGATGAATTTATGATCTTGTAGTTTCGGCTGTAACTGCTGTTCCACTGGTCACTTTAATCATGATAACATCAAGAATTTGTTGTCTGACCCTCAGGGGCGTGATGGTGTTCTGCTTCAGTAACTTTGTGCACTTCAGCTGTTCAGCAGCAACGTTTTACTGCATTTAATAATTAACAGTTCTGATAATTTATCGGGGACTGTTTTAGAAGCCAAGCTCTTCATTTACTCACCATCAACCTCACTCTGGAGAAAAATGCTTTATCTTTAATTTAATTTACTGTAAAACCTCATCACAAATGTTTCACTCATTAGTACTTATTCTGTCTTACAAATGCCTAAACGTTATTGTGTCTGTCCACAAAGTATGAATCCATAATAGACCGGCACAGTGTTTGCACAGTGTCAAAGTGTTTCTCAGTTTCAGTTTTTATCGGGGAACGGTGATAGTGAACTGGATCTAATCACCAACTCCTCCCCGTCATAAATACGTTGAAAGCTTCCCATGGTAGATGGTCTCAAAGGTTAAAAGCTTTTTATTGGGGCTGTGTTGTTCGTCTGTAGTCCTGCAGTGATGACGGAGGTGACTCATCCCTGGATCAGGGCCGGCAGGTAGCATCTGGGGATGTTTGTAATCAGCCTCTTCATTTATTCATTGGTGATGGAGGGTTTTATTATTTGGAGGGGAACAATATGACTGACATACAGGAGACGGTCTCACACAAGGATTTTGTGTTGTTGTCCGTTAAAGGGACAATAAGTTGTTTCTGACGTTAATCGACTCCTGATGTCCGTGAAGTCTTGTATCATCATCACCAATATTAGATATATTATTATGAAACTTAAACTTTGATTACAGACTTTGTCTCTTCAGATAAAACTTTTAAAAAGAATCATGGTCAGGACCCACCGTATGTCTTTGGGACAGATATTTAGTAGTAGTTTACTTAAACTACTACTTACTGGCTTTCTTGTTCCTTTAAATATTGTATTTTTGCACTGTGCAAGACATTTTACAGTTGGAAAATAAACTCATGTATCTAGGAGTTCCTCTCTGATTGAGACTAAAAAGCTCCTGGGAGCTCCTGTCCCTTCCCTACATACTACTCTGTTCTGATTGGTCAGCTTGTGGAAGTCCTCCTGGGGGTCAAACGAGGCCCAAATTGAAATCTTGTGCACCAACATCGCGAACATCATGCCAAAATAATTTAGTGCTATTTGAGCAACACGGTGAAAGCACATGCTCCCCTCAAGCTGTATTCATATATACATCGTATGGACCCATTTACAGTTCATAAACTGCATGACATGTTTTGGTGGCAGAGGCACTGGAGACAAAATAACCCACTGCCCGTAGCAGCTGCTATGAGATAAAACTTTAATGGAGACCAGTATAACCAACACACGTAGTTATTATCATTATGTGGGCTGAAGTGAACTCACTGTGACGTAATTATGACGCGGGCCGTGAAAGTGTAATATACAACCTGTAGTGTTGGTTTAACACAAACTGCAGTAAAATCACTTTGCTTAAATAAAATAATTACACACTAAACGGTCAGGGTCCAATAAAGAACAACCTTAATGCTGTGTGAGTGGGGGGGCTGCAAAGAGTCAAACCTAGTTTCTTAAATGGTTTTCTGAAGTAGTAGATTATTTTTAATCCATAAAAAGTTTCTTTTTGAATTCACAGGCTGAAAACGTTGATTTATAAGATATGACTCTTATATACTGTTTTTCTTTTCACACTCAAATCATTCAGTTTAATTTCCTTTATCTCTGAAGAAGGGACAAGCAGTGGCAAGACTTGTGTAAACACCACAGATTCGTCATGTCAGAGGAATTCAATTTGTAGGAAGCTACCTTCAGCAAAGTACCTGTGTACCTGGAAATCAGTAATAGCATGTTGTTTTTGTTGTTGTTGTGTTATTTCCCATAGAGCCTGTCATTGCACCACCTGAGCTCTGTGTTCATAGTTATTTAAATGGAGCTGGTGAGAAGTGATTTCGTGCAGGTTTTCCTACTGATCCTGCAGCTATTTCCTTGCAGTGTTTGCTTATAATGCCAGTGAAGGTCATGACCTTGATGTCGTAAACACTGAATAAACTCGATCTCAGCTGTGGCTCCTCGCAGCAGTTATAGGTATTTATTTATGAGTTTAACTCTGTTAGTGTTTTTTGACCCTGGGCCATTTAGTCTAGTGCGGACTGTCATCACCTCCAAGCTCAGTGATGAGTTATCTTTGGATGGCAAATCAGGCCCATGGCACCCAACACCCCTGCCTTGGCCCCACCCATCAATTCCTGTCGCGCCCCCCTTGCAGAGGAGGTCATGGTTATTTCTGGGTACCAAGGTTAGGCTGGGTCACGTGTGATGCATGGTTGAGGTACGTCTTGGCAGAAAGTCCAGGACACTGAATGACCGTGTCAGCTGCCAGAACGTTTAGCGTTGCCGCTGCAGTCATTTGCTCTGCATGCGAGTGGAAGTGACTGTAATTAAGTTCATGCAGTCATTCAAAGACTGTGTGCGGTGCACAGATGGCTTGTCGGCCGTCACTGAGAAGCAATAGGATCTGCCCCCCTCTTTTTTTTTTTTCTGCAGGCTTCTCCTGTCAAGCCAACTGTTTACTGTCGGGGGTGATGCTCTTTGAAACTCGGCTACATTTCACACCTCACTCTTGGGCAATGGCTCAGTTATAAGTGAATTACATAACAACTTAGTTTTTTAATAGTTGTGGGATCAAGTAACCAATAAACAGGAACCACACACACGCCCTAGAAACAGGTTGGTAAATTGTTAGTGAAATTTAGCCGTTGTTCTTACTGTAGGTAGAAAGTGAGAGCAAGAGAGTGATGATTTCCCAATCAGAAAACTGCAGAAACATGTGCTGCTTTGCTGTGTGTGATGATTCTCCAGCAAAATATTCAGTTACCTCACTTTCTCTCTGTTATGAATGTTTCAAGGAAGTGAGTGAAACGCTCAGGACAGTCTTTCTAGGGATTAATGTCTGTAGGTGTGTATGCCTAATTCTGAGAGCTCTCTGCAGAGACAGCTGCTGCAGTTAAGTTCCCAGAAATTAAAGTGGTATTATCAGAACAAAAGATTGGTTTGTCCAGAGCTTGCTGGTTTTATGCATAATCAGAATACTGCTCACACATAAAGAGAGCAGCAGCAAGGTACAACAACATTAAACAAAGTACTGTGTTGCAGTTGAGAAGCCACATTAAGAGGAGGAGCTCAAACAGCATTGCTTCGACTTTACACTGCCCTCACAGTAAAGGCAGCGACACACACGTCAAGTCTTTGTTCCACTTCCCAGAATGCGTTTGTGAATCCTTCTGGGAAGTGGGACTTTAAAAGCAATTGCTAAATCTACTCCAGTGTTGCATCAGTATGTTGTGAAGCAGCCTGATGACCAATAACAATATACACAGAACAGAAAACTAACCCAGACTCAGGAGACGAATATGTGGACATTTAATGTCACAGAAATTAGAAACTTGATAAGAAAATTTAGACCATTCATTAAATAATAGGAATCTGACTGATTATTTGTATTTGATGTATTTTAAAAAGTTTAATTTATTTAATTGTCATGATTAAAATGAATGACAGTAGGACTTGATCCATCAAGGGTGTTTTGTAAGCAGCTACATCTGAAAAGTGAAATGCAAACCAGAGTAATGTGAACCTCTTTAATAGAGACACAATAGAGACAGACGGCCTCCTCCTCAGGGTCTGTCGTTGTGGCAACAAGAAACAGCAACATGGGCTCTTTAGAAAACGAAGAGTGCTGAATAAGCAGCAGACTAACATGAAGTACAGGACGTCTCTCTGTATAATGAAGTGTTAATGATTAGTAATATTCATCTGAAAATGTTTTGCTGCAGCTCGAGCAGCTGAACCTGCATTAACCCCGTAGATTGTAGGTGAAGAACAGAGGTGAGCGAAAATTAAACATGTAGCTTTAGCAGTATGTATTAAAAAAACATGCACAGCACTGTGTGTAAAACAGCACTGTGATCTTTTAGTTTGACTTGAACGGGTTAAAAAAGTCATCAGGAGAACACTGAACAACAAAGGGCTGAATCCCTCTGATGTGCAGCGTTCATCAACAATAACTGTTTAGTCGAAGCTGTTGCTGCAGAAGGAGGTCACACCAGTTACTAAAGGAAAGGCTTCGTACACTTACATACATACATAACAGCTTTATCTCTGCAACTTCCATCTGATTGTCAGTTCTTCCTTTTTTACAACCAGGACCGTCCTGTCTGTCTACCTCAACACACGTGGAGTCCACTCCCCCTGCTTTACCTCTTAGGACGTCCACTACTCATGTTCTACCTCAACTTGTGCTGCACACACACATAGCTGATATCAGCAGACTCAGACGCCGGCCGACACTTCGCTGTATCACCACTACTGCTATCAGGAGTCAGTCATCCAGCAACGACGTAACACAGTCAGCTGGGTTGTCTTCCTGCTTAGCCGCTATAGTAGTTATCTGACCCCCCTGCTGGTTGGAGCTACCTGGAGCAGCCATGCTGTACAGCAGTTTGTGATGTCCGGGATCTGTGACGGACTAACACCAGGACCAGGAACAGCGGAAGGACAGGTGTGGGATCACAGAGACGTTCCTCGGTTTATGGTTGGCTGTGATGATGATGAGCAAGACATGGATCAAGTGGAGGCAGGCATAAAGAGTGACATGTTTCGAGAGGAAGAACTGGAGGATGACGATGAGTCGGTAAGTTTCTGGTGTTAATTCAGGTCCACACGCACAGAGTCAAAGTCAAAGTTTACGAGTAATTGAAATGTTATATCTGTAGTTATCAGAACCCAAAGTCCACAAAGGCAAAGGTAACGCTGCCATTAACCTGTCCTGCAAAACATGTTTGTTATGTATTCAGCTTCAGACAAAGTAGCAGCAATACATATTGAACCCTGAGACCTAACTTTATCCTTCAAAAGAAATGATTTTTAAAAACGGTACAGACACCAAGGCCGGCAGTAAATCACCAAAAGACTTGCTGAGATAAGATTAGTCTTCCAGGGTCAACAGCACACATTAACTGGGTGGTCATCTCTTTAATAAAGGGTTTTGTTGATTTATGTTAGATACTGTAGAACGCTCATTTAGCTTTGCATAACAATGTACTGATGTGTTTAACATGCCTGTATGCCCCTGGGGACAATGCTTGTAATTTAGTGGCCAAACTTGGAATTGCAGATCACATGATGCGACTGGATCTCAGAAGACTTTGCCATATAATTCATTTAGAAAAAGTCAGTGCTTTAAAACTGTAATAACATATCCTGAGCATCATAGCAAACAAGAATCTTTCTTTTAAAGGTCACTTCAATGTCAGGTTTTTTCTGTTTCTGTGTATTTAGAATTATTTATTTTGCTGTATATGAGGAACACTCACACATTTGTGTCTGTGTGCTTTATGTCACGTCACGTCCCCGTCTCCATCCTCTCCTTTAGCCATCAGAGCGACAGGTTGTGGTCGGCATATG